>NC_034605.1:45816951-45873483 GCF_900095145.1 Mus pahari | reverse complement strand
GGGGGGGGGGGGGCAGACTGGAGGCTGAGGGAAGAAGGTAAAGATTCAGGAGGTTTTCACTAAGTATGCGTTGCAGAGAGCCAAGAAGGGTATTAAGATGTTTTTTTAAAAAGGAAATTAAAAACAGGCTATAATAAAAATGGAAAAGGAAGCCAAGTAGAATGGGAAAATAGGCTGTGGCACAACAGAGTATTTGGACCCCCTTTTCTTTAGATCATTCCAGCTGCATCGAATCACTGCTATGGCTTAGCCGTGGACACGGAAGCAGAGGGTGTGGCTCAGCGGTACAGCCTTTGCCTAACATAAGGAGGTCCCAGGATTAGTACCCAACAAAACAACCACCACCACCAAAAACAACAACAAAAGCACCTGCAAACATGAATATGCTTCTTATAGTTGTTACTAATTTAGAGAGTATTAAAATAGGCAAAAGAATGGTTGTATTTGATTCAACTGATGTTGAGAGGTATGAAGATAAATTATCCACTTTGACTGTTGCAGGCCAGTTTTCCGTCAACTTGACACGTGCTGGATTTTGAGAAAATGCCCCCAACCAGATTGGCCTGTAGGTAAGTCTGTGGTGAATTTTCTTGATAGATGATTGATGTGGGAGGGCCCAGCCCACTGTGGGTAGTGCCTCACCCTGGTTTGGTGGTCCTGAATGCTGTAAGAAAGCAGGCTGAGCAAGCCATGGGGAGCGAGCCAGTTTGCAGCACTCCTCTGTGCCCTCTGCATCAGTTCCTACCTCCAGGTTCCTACCCTGTTTGAGTTCTTGCTCTGACTTCCCTCGGTGATGGACACAGACATGGAGCTGTGAGCTGAAATAAACTCTTCCCTTCCCAAGTTGACTTTGGTCAAGGTGTCTCATCACAGTGGTGAGACAATGACCAAAGCGATTCTCAGCTCCATCTCTAAGCAATGGACAAAAATTTATCCTGAAAGTGTTGTATTAAAATAATTATCCTCAATTAAGAGCGCTTTTGTAAACCCAGAGTGGCATTTATAAAGCAGAGAACGCATTGTAAAGGCATAATTATGAATCTAGTTATATGAAACCTTGATAAGTGTTGATTAAACTCAAGGCACGTAGTCCTTAAGTGCAGAAGATTGCCAACTAGGCTTCATTGATTTACATTTTAATCACTCATAGGACGTTGTCACCAATTCATCTGATGGGCGGAGGCTAGCTCTCAACCTGGCTGCTCTGCCATCAGATAATGAACCTGGAAGGCACAAGGCCAACCTGTGAATGTGGTTTATAAAGGAAGACAACAAAACAAAACAAAACAAAACAAAACAAAACAAAACAAAACAGAACTCTGAATCAAGTACTCTCCTCATTCAGGGATGTGAGAGCTAGTGGGACAAAGATAAGAGGAAGGGAAGGGGTGTGGGCCAGAAGTGCATCTGAAATCAGTCTCCTTTTAAACACAGGTCACGGAAAGGCTGCTTTGCCAAAGCTCTCCGTTCCCAGTCTCAGGGGCAGGAAGGAGAACGGAAAGCCAGGCAACGGAGCTAACTCAGAGCCTTCCAGCAGAGGGAGGCCCGGGCTAGCATCGCCTGGGAACTTCCCGGCAGCAGATGCCAGCAAGGCAAGGGTCTTCCATAGGCAGCTGGGTCTCCCTGTTTGACCACTGGGTTCCATTCAGTCTGGAGGGAAATGTCTGGAGGACACCATTTTATTTTTCTTTCTTCTTAGAAATTCAGGGCAAGATCATATTTGACTTCTGCATGATTTTGCTCCTGATGAACCCAAAGCCTCTGTGTGTGCTGTGACCAACGTGGGGTACCCGAGCACTGTGCCTGCAGGTGTCAGCTGTAGGTAGGCACACAGCACTTCACCTGGCATCCTCACCACTGCATTTCTCAGGGTGCCTTGACTTTCAAAAGCCCCCTTCCC
The DNA here is from genome assembly GCF_900095145.1 of Mus pahari. Classification (NCBI taxonomy): domain Eukaryota; kingdom Metazoa; phylum Chordata; class Mammalia; order Rodentia; family Muridae; genus Mus; species Mus pahari. The sequence goes on along the minus strand of NC_034605.1, from coordinate 45,871,583 downwards.
TCAAGAGCCCCCCCCCCCCGCCCCATGCTGGAATGTCAACCACCTTGATCCTGTGCACATCTTGGGCAGGAAGCCACAGCTCCGTGGAGTGAGTTCATGAATACAATGACCATGTCATGTCCAGAAGACATTGTTTTGCAGAAGTCTCCCCGGACCTTCAACTCTCTTAAAATGTCTCTGTCCACTCTTCTGCAGTATTCCCAGAATCTTGGGACGAGGGGGAGGGGTGTGATATGGAGGTCTCATTTAGGGGAGGTGGGGGTGGTCTGGGGGAAGTTGGAGTAGAGGATTGGGGGTGAATGGTGTATAACATCACTGTGGACATGTGTGAAATTACAATGAAAGCAGTAATAAAAAATGCCTCCTCTGAGCACAGCTCTGGTGGCCTAGTGAGCAGCTATCATTCATCTTCCCACTGGGCTACGGGTCAGAAGGGAGCCACAGTCTGTGCTATTTGATGTCTTGCTGGAGATGAAAAGGGCAGAAGGAGCAGAGCACGTGGGCCTCTTGAGAGACTCTCCCTGTGTGCCAAGTGGAGGATCCAAATGAAAAACTGAACAAGGTTTCCTATTTCTTGTTCTAAATGCAACAGTAGTTACCTTAGGCTCTGATGCGGACAGGGCTAGTGATGATGATGATGATGATGATGATGATGATGAAGAAGAAGAAGAAGAAGGTGGCGATGATGATGATGATGAAGAAGAAGAAGAAGAAGAAGAAGAAGAACAAGAAGAAGAACAAGAAGAAGAACAAGAAGAAGAACAAGAAGAAGAACAAGAAGAAGAAGAAGAAGAAGAAGAAGAAGAAGAAGAAGAAGAANAAGAAGAAGAAGAAGAAGAAGAAGAAGAAGAAGAAGAAGAAGAAGAAGAAGAAGAAGAAGAAGAAGAAGAAGAAGAAGAAGAAGAACAAGAAGAACAAGAAGAAGAACAAGAAGAAGAACAAGAAGAACAAGAAGAACAAGAACAAGAACAAGAAGAACAAGAAGAAGAAGAAGGTGGTGGTGGTGGTGGTGGTGGTGATGATGATGATGAAGAAGAAGGTGCTGATGACAATAATGAAGGTGATGATGATGATGACGATGACCCCACTAATGACTTAAGCATGAGAATCAGAGGTGTCACCCAGAGGCCCATATGGTAAGGCTTAGTCTTACACTGGCACTTTGGAGACAGTGGAACCTTTAAGGAGTGGGGCACAGCGATAGAAAGGTTCCTGTGAGTTCTTCCTTGAAGGGAGTGTCAGAACCCTGACTCCTCCCTGTCTCCTCTTTGCTTCCTGACTGCTATGAAGCAAACAGACTGTCTATTCCTCCAGCATGGCATTCTTCTTCATCACAGGCCCAAGAGGACAGGATCCAGTGAGTGCTGAATCGCTGAAGGCACGGGCTGAATTAAAACTTCCTCCTTGTTTACCCACACAAGGCCAACACTCGATCAGTCCCATTCACATTCCGTCACGGGTAGGGGTGAGCTCATGGGCGCTACTCCTCCTTGAGAAGGTGTGGGTAGCTAATGATTGCTGGGGCAGGGGGAATCACTTTCCTCGGAGGTTGAACCCCTGGCAGGTTGCTGGTACTCCATTTTATAGCCTGCCATCCATGTTTGTGTACCTTTAATTGGACTTAATGGGTCACTAGAAGAGACGAGAGAACGTTAAAGGGAGGCTATTTGGAAATCAAAAGAGAATTCTACAGGAGAGGGAGGGGTCAGAATAGATTAATTAGTAGTAAAGCTGATCAAATTAGATTGTATGTGTGTGTGTAAAGTTGTTCGGTGAAAACAAAACAAACTCTTTCCTCCTTGTAAGTTGATTTTACACAAGTATTTGCCACAGTGTGACAGAAAACACAATGACAAGGATACCAGGGATGACACGGATGATGACGGGGACAGTATTAATGACAGCTGCCATTCCTCAGCTAAGTACTCATATGACATCACCTTTCCAAACCCTCACACTGCTCTCAGAGGCTGTGACCTGTGGTGTCGCCACCATACCACTGGGGCAACTGGGGAGGGGGCTAATGAAGAGGAGGCAGTAGCTTCCCAGAAGCAAGGAAGCACGTGCATTTTCATTAAGCCATGCCTACTTTGAAAACATCTCCCCACTGTGTGACGGTCTGGCTCTTCCACGGTGCGTGACTGACCAGGCCACAGGAGCTCTTCAGGGATGAGGAAAGCGATGATCTTCTGCACATGGTAAGGCTACGAAACAGAGGCCGGTAGGAACAGATTCCAGCTGAGCATTGGCTAAGGAGGGACTATGTAATCTTACCCTAGGCATACCCATGTGTAAGATCTGTAGAGGATACCCAAACTGGGCCACCAGGGCATTAAGGGCTCTAAGGCATTCTCTACCAGGTGTCTATGCTATGAACTACAGCAAGAAGAGCAACAGGTGCCAGTTTAGACTGGAATAAGCTTGAACCTGCTTCTTAGAAAATGCCATATATCCTATAGAGTTAGAACAATGTTCATTTTGAAGCCAAGGCAGTTCGAGTCTAACTTTAGGTTATGGTGGACCTGAGTTCTTCTTAGCCTCTATCAGGGGGTTTCTTTCCAAGGGTTTCCCAAAGAATCTGGCCTTAATCCTAACACCAGAGGCAGCCATATGGTCCTGTGCTGACTAACTGCCTTTACCTCCAGTGCTTTACTGAAGGATGAGCCCAAGCATCGAGACTCAATTCTGGATCATGTTGGGACTCTATACTGACAGGTTACAACTTTGTGAGGGGTTACAGACCAGATGTGGTACCGCCTTAGTCAACACTGGAGCTACAAAGTGAAAAGTCTTTTATCTGGCTTTCGTTACTAGTGAACAGTTCATATGCTGAAAAGAGATGATCCTATTACGTTAAATGCTTTATATTTCAGAAGCATGGCCTGGAGATGAGGAGGCTATTTCTGGTCCATGACCACAGACAGTCAAGGAATACAGAACACTGTTGCCAGGCCAGAGAAGTAGGTCCCATTTAATCCTTCAATTACACAGACGCAGTGTTACAATGACCAAGATGCTAGATGTTATTGGCAGAGTTCCTCCTGAGACATTCAACGCAAAATTCCTGTTTCAGCTCCTGGAATTTAATCTTCAACCACTGACATGTGTAGTGACTGCAGAGTCTTAGCAAACAAGCTCTCGCTCATTCGATCCACAGACTGTATGCGACCCGGGACCAGAACTCATCTGTTTAGGTTGTGGATGAATGTGGAAAGCCAGTGTTAATCCATAAGACAATCTTTAAATAGCATGGACTCTTTATTCGTCGAGTCTAATGTTCTTGCAGCGACATAATTTGTGCCTTGCAGAGTCAAATCAAACCTCAGCTAAGCCTGATGTCTCTGAGAGAGATCAGTGAATTCTTTCTGTTAAGCCAGACAGTAAACACACTCTAAGCTTCATGGACCAGACGGTTTCTATTGTAAGTGGTCATCTCTGATGTAGCCCCATAAAGGCAATCACAGGCCAACCTATGCAAATAGGCAACACAGTGTTCTAATAAAACTTTATTTATAAAAACAAGCATCTAGTCTTCAGGTGGATGCATCTCCTGTGTCTCAGAGCTGCAGGTGACCTTCCTGCAGCTCTCCTTCGAGGGGAGAGGCTGACTTAGAACTGAGTCAGGACAGGAGAAGAGAACAAAGGATGACTTGGGTGACAAGACACTGTTATGTCACATGGAGCCTTGGATCCAGCAGGACCTGAAATGATTTAAACCCTGGACACCTTTCTCTCATGAGCCAATAGCTCTCTCTTCCAGTTAGGTTAGACTGCATTAGGGCACACTTTTTATTTGCAAACCAAAGGGAAGGACATGAATTTTTAAAACGGTATATAATCTCAACTGTGTTGTGAGTCTCCTAGTCTTACCCAAAGCCTATTGCACAAACCAAATTCATTGTGTCATCCTGAGAAAGTTCCACCAGTGTCTTCTATGTGAAGTAGGGACGCTACCAGCTTAGAGGGATTAACAGTTGGTTTGAGCTGGATCATTATGCTCCCATAGGACGTGTGTTTAAGGTACAGTATTAGCTGATGGTCCTGCTGGAGTGTGGTGAAGCCGGTAATAGCTAAGACCTAATGGGAGGAAGTTAGGTCACTGAGGCTGTGCCCGGGAGGGATTTTTGTGTGGCCCCATCCCTCTCCCCGCCTCCCTGCTTCCTGGTCTGTGTGAGATGATCAGTGTCACACCACCATGTGCTTTCTGCTGTGATGCACACTGATGATGCTTCATGGCAAGTCCTCAAAGAACAGAGCTAGTGACCATGGAACAAAGCCTTTGACACCAGGGGCTAAAATAAGTCATCCTTCCATTTAATTGATTTTTCTCAGCTACTTTGGCATATCAACCCAGCAGGCATATTCTGACAATTCTCTTTGTGGTAGAAAGTGGGGTGCCAAGAAAAGGCTTCTTTGGTACCAGCTAGACAACAGGGCGAACAGTAGCATCTCCAGGGATGGAGTTCCGTATCCCTTCACCACTTGCATGCACCTTGGGGAATGACATGGACTTTGCATGGTCTCAGCTGTGCCTAGAGTTTCCTAACCCATAGACCACAAACTTGACAGCACAAGACTAGACAGACACACTGGTTAAAATGATTCTTCTTCTGTGTCCAAAGTGCTGAGTGTGGAACATGAGTCCCTAAGAGGAAGCTTAGGTATCTTCTGGTCCTGACCCCTCAGATTGCTGGGAATTCTTTTAAAACACCCAAATGTTCGTGTAGTGATTCATCCAAAAATATCAGATTCTCATTCTATCCCATTGGATCTCCCAAACATCTCCATCCTATAGGGATACATTTTCCTAATTTTATTTCCCTCTAATTATGACTAAAACATATTTAGTCACACTGCGAATTAGCCTTTTAAAGGCTCCAAGAATGTCTGTTATAAATCTCTTAAGCTTACTTTAACCCTTGGTATCCCAAGTCAATTACAGATGGGACTAGTCGGTGTTTCCCTGTGGGACATTATGAAAGTCTTAAAGGCTCTTGTATGCCCCACGGTGCAGTGATGTCTTGTTTGTTGCATTACACAGTTGCAAGGAAGAAGAAAAAGAGTTCAAGAGGCTTGCCCAGAGTGTACCAAGTTACAGTCCTTTCTTGGGCTGGTGAAATAGCTCGGTGGGTAAAGATGTTTGCTACCAAGACTAATGACTGGAATTTGATTCCAGGGACCCACATGGTAGAAGAAAATAACTGATAACCGGCTTCCCTATGACTATCACATAATAGGTGAGGCATGCAAACTGTCCCTCTCCTTCTCCCTCTCCCTCTCTCTCTCTCCCTTCCTCTCCCTCTCTCTGTCCCTCTCTCCTTTTCCCCTCCCCCTCCTTATCCTACCCCCTCACACACACAATTAAAAGAACACAAAGGATTCCTGAGTCTAGCACTGTGTTGTGGGAGTCGCTTGAAAATGCTGAAAGCTTGGCTGTATGAGCCCTTTGCAAACAGACATTTTCTTTGCCATCTATACTGTCAAGGTTTATACACTCCAAAGTCTCATATCATCCTTGAGCTTGTTCCAAGATTTCCTGATATTGGCCTGTCCATTGAGGGCAAGATGCCAAAGAATCGTATCAAAGCATGCCTTCCGTTTAAGCACCATTCTTTGGCCTATTTCCTCTTAGCTCTGAGTTCTAATTTCCTTCCTCCAATGACATGACAGTTTCCTTATGTGACTCCCATTAGCTTCCAGACCAGTTTTTCGGCACCATTTATTGTTTCTCTAGTGACTATGTGGAATCTAAACAAGGTTTCTGGGAAGGATATATTTTTTTGCCAGGATATTGATTCTTGGTAAAATAACCTTTCTTTCTTCCTTTTCTAGGGGTATGTGTTACTTACTATCAATAGCTCTAACTGGACTTGCCTTGACTAGTGCTCAGAAGGCAAGAAACCTTGTTTGTGTGTTTCCTAAGAGTTTTACAAGGAATTTTCTATTTCCCTTGTCTCAGAACACATATAGAGAGTTCTATGAGTTCATTTTCAGAGGCAAATGCCCTTTCTTTAGTGTGTTATTTGTCCTATCTCTAGTGACTTAATTATTTTTCTGCTTAGAAGACGTTAGAATGTTAATGCTATCAACAGGATAAATCATTGGCTAATTTTGCCCCATAGAAGTGTCGAGGGTCTGGAGAAATGGCTCAACAGTGAAGAGCACTTTTTGCTATTGCAGAGGATCCAGGCTTGGTTTCTAGCACCCACATGGCAGTTTATAACCAGCTATCCTCTTCTGCTCTCTGCAGCTCTATGCATGTACACAGCTCATGATCACTCATGCATACATGCAAAACACTCATATACACAAAGCAAAAATAAATCTTTTTTTTAAGTAAAAGAAAAATGAATTCACTTTCAGTTTAGTGCTTATTTTTCATATTTTAAAATTCCTATGGACAAATATATGGATGTATGAATTTGGACTCTGAACATCAAAGCTATAAATATCCATCCTCACTTAGTGCTGAGACTTTATGCAAATTAAACTCTCAGAACTGTACTTTGTTAAGTTCAAAACTGGATTAATGGCATTTATTATGTCCATTATATGCACCATTAGGTTAGTATGCAAAACCTGCAATTATTGCTTGGTTAATAAGTGATCAATAAATATTGTCTGGCTTCACAGTTTGGTTATTGATTGCTTAGGCCTGCTGCTCTCTCTTTAGATACTTGGGGTTTCACCTGAGCCTCTGGGTTTGCATGGGAGCTGCTCTGTCTTGGCTGGAGGGCATCAGAAAACACTGTTAATGACCATGAAGTGGAACCCTTCCACTCTGCAGAGAATCAGTGCAAGCAACTGAATGGCAGGCTCACCTGGGACTCCTCCACAAGTTGCCCAATGGGAAGTTTGCTAGAATTTGGGTTTACAATCTGTCCACTGCCTTTTCCTATTTCCTGGCAATATGGTATTCTAATTGATATGGCATCGTTGCAGTTTCTCTCTAGGTTTCTTAATGAGAACTGTTGTAACTAAATTATTTCCAATTGAGCTTGTAAGTCCCTTCTCTTTGCAAAACCTACTATTGACTAGTTAATTTGTCTCTCTGGTGCTTGGGTGGAATTCAGGGTTGTATGCATGCTAGGCAGGTGCTGCATCACTAGGCTGCACTCCTATCTCTTCTCTCCAGGATGCCTGAGCACTGATAAGGCACGGGGTCTAGAAAAGAAAGCAGGGGCACTGCAAGAACAGGCTGAATGTCACAACACTTGTCCCCATACCTGTCCCTTCTGGAACTTTTGAGGGAAGAATAGTTGGCCTTCTGTGTCTATATAAGGAGTCATCTAACTTTGAAAGTATTCAAAAGGACCTTGGCCTTTACTAAACATGTGTACACTTTTCTTGCAATTATTCCATAAGTAACTCAATAGAATGACTGTTTATATACCAATGATACCAAATTGTGTATAGTAAACCATCTAGAGATGATTTATATTATGTATGAGACTGTGTATAGACTCTGTTCAAATACTATACATTTTTACATATAGGACTTGGACATGCAATTTTTTTTTGGTATTTGTGGGGACTATGGTTATAATGCATTGACTTGACAAAAATCTGTCAAGCATTTATCAGACAGCTCAATTCATGGGACTATTGACTATTCTGGGGAAATAGAAGAAACTCTTGTCCTACAAAACCAAAGAAGAATCAACACTGTCTCACCTTCAGGAGTAGAACTGAGAGAACACACCCAGAATCTACGCGCTGAAAGACAGAAAGCATTGGCTTTTTGGCAGAATGACCTTGAAAGGCATCATTCAAACAAAGCCAAGTTCCTGAATCCAAGTTCCAAATTCAAAAGACCTTCAGTATCTGGAGGCATCCTTGACTTCCCAAGACTTATGTTCAGAAAAAAAGAAAACTCATCGATCTAGATGTATGTCTGGGAATGTGGAAGCAATATGCAAATTCTAAGACCAAAATTGCCCACTGAAACTGCATCCACTCCAGGAGCTACTATCTGAATGGCAGAGTCCCTCTCTCCAACACAGCCTCCATGAGGTCTAGCAGTGTGGCTTGGCCTAACATCCTTTTTATTCTCCTAGCCAATAAAGACAGTGAGGGCCAGGTGGGCTAATGACATATATAGCTGTCCTTCCTGATGAGGTTTCAACTTTATTTACTGGAAAAAGAGTCTTCGCCTGGTATAGAGTTCAGCAGAGAACAGGTGATCGCTCAGTGGGAAGGTGTCCTGTGGAGCTCATCAAGTAGCCATGCTGGCAACTGGGAAGCTGCTATGGAAAGTCAGGCTCTGTCTCTGAAGCAAGCCACAGTTCCTACCTTTGACCCTAATGATCTTCTCATTGAAAACAGACGTGAGTGCCTATAGTATACAAGAGAGTCAACAGACAGCTCTTATTAACCATACAAATAGTGGTTGGTCATAGTTAAGCACTTGCATGGTGATGCTGCAGCCTCCTTACGGTAAACCAACAAGAGGTGGTGTGAGCATGTTTGGAAAATACAGAAGAAACCACCAGAAGGCTAAATAAGGCAGAACTTCATTTTTTTTAAAGTTGTCAAGAAGCCACCTGACAAAAATTCAGATTCCTCCAGGGTCAGCACTTAACGAAATTGAACTCTATGCTTCAGGTTTCACTTGGTGCCCAGAACTCCATTCTGCTCATCAACTACCTCATTTTACATTAGCCATAATATAGGAGTGTGAGGCCAAACGCAAACTGCTCAGAGCGAGCCAAAGGGGTCCTGATTATTGTTAGAAATAAAAAAAAAAAAACAGAGTGGGGACTCCTGCTGGGTGGACTTGCCTGCTTGACTCCTATGGGGCTACACACCCTTCTGCAAAAATAAAATGTTTTGATTTTCCAAAATTCTTTCGATTGTATAGTAATTTTCTTGATCCCCAGACCCATTTCACACAGTACATCACACTCTCTTTACGAAAGAACGAATTGGCCATGCCCTGCCAATTCCCTTTTCTCCTTCCATTATAGTGAACACAAGATTGATTTTTGCCCATTCAAAGACTGTTTCTCAGCCTCCTATCACTATAGGTGTGGCCTGTATTGATCACCTTTTGATCAATGAAATCTAAGCCATCAAAGGGTTTTGAATGTCTCCAGATAAGTCTAAAGGGAAAAAAACTAGACACTCCATCAGTCTCCTGTTTTCTTAAGGTTCCAAAACAGAGATGCAATTGCTGGCACATGGTAGCCATTAGGGAGGACAGGCATCATTTTATAGTTATGAAGAAAGTGATTGAATAACATTTTGTGTGTCATTGTATCTAACAGCTTTGAATGGCTACCTTTGAAATTCTTTTCTGTGAGTGATAAATACATATTTAACTTATTATCCCTATTTTATTTTACATTTATGTAGCTGGACTTAATCCTAGTGCAAGAAAGTTACTGCTTCAGTATATATGGAGTGTTGACGTGTTCAAATCTTTCTCTTTCTCTTTTTTTTTCTTCTGGCAGAATTTCAGAAACTTTTGTAAGCTGTTTCTCAGTCTGTAATGAATCCAAATCCCATCATGACTTTCATTCCAACATTTGAATATTCATTTAAAGGAAGCCGGTCTCTAAGATGGAACACACACACACACACACACACACACACACACACACACAATTATATGCCTCTGACCTGAACAACATTTTTCCTTCTCTGTGGACTTGATTTAAATCGTAGACTCTTCCAGGGCTAACTCTCTCTCAGCTACTTTATTCACTCTCATGGCTTTAATTAACATGAATAATGTGAATACTTCTAGCTTAGAAGGCTCTCTGATACAGTACTAGCTATGCGACTCCAGTCAAGTTACTTCTCTGCCCTTTGTCACATTTATAAAATGGAGATGACAATAGCACAGGGGAGAATGGGAGAGTGTTGCATATGAATAAAGGCTTCCAAGACTGATAAGTGAACTGAGTGCCTAAAGTGAATGATTTTGGGTCTTAATCATTTTAATCATATTTTTTTTCATTTTGGCAATTCCTGCTAACTGCTCTGAGATAAATTCTTTGGTTGTTTTCAATGCCAGTTTTCCCCTTACTTCCAACCAGATTCAATATTTTTACCCAGACTGGTCGGAGATAGTTCTTAGGTCCTTTCTGTATCCTTCCTCTGGTAGACCAGTTGCCCGTATCACAACTACTTTGTCTATTATGTTTGTTCCCAGGTGTTCATACAGCAGCTAAGGATACCCATCATGGACTGGGGACTCACTGAATTCTCTCTGATCTTATGAGAGAATCTAAGGTCTTCATATCTGCATGGAGAAGGTCCACACATCTATGGAAACTAATAAACCTGGTCCTGGAGTGACCAGTCATGAGATCCATGAGTCAGGGCAAATTTGTCTATTTAAAACTGGGGGAATAATATGTGTTACTTATAGGTTTGTGTATTACACAAGCCCGCCTCTGGCCAGGGTTAAGAGCCTAACAATTATTATAATAAAGTGCACACAGATTCATATGTTAAGTATAATAAATCTTGCACTGGTATTCTACTAGCTATAACTAGAGAGTTTCTTTAAACTCTAAAATACAGTTGTAGGAATAACTTAAGCAGGAAGTTTAAAATGCACTAAAATGGAATGGTGGATTTAAAAAACAAATCTAAGCTTCAGTTGGATGCTAAATCTATTTTTACCCCTTAGCATTTAATTTACATGGAAATGGCACTCTAATAAAGAATGGGAATATAGTATTTATAGACAAATGACAGCATCAGAGCACACTGGCTCCTCAAATAAGACAAATCTATAATTGATTTTTATTTGAGAAAATAAAATAATTTGGGTTTTAATCTTATAGCTAAATTAACCAGAAAGGCCAAGAATAATTCAAACTTATTCCCAACTGTGCACTGAGGCAACCTGAGGAATTTAAATGGAAATGGCTAGAGATCTGGAGTAGAGACAGAAGAAAACCAGGTGCCAGGAAGCCAGTATTTTCACAGTTCTCTTAACTGCCTTTGATATTTGTTAAACAATCCCTCAGGAAACATTGGAAGCTATTAATTGCTTGATCCACTTCCTCCCTTTTTGTTTTTTGTTTTAATCTGACTAATAGATTCATATTCTCACCCACACATATATATGTATGTATATATACATACATACTGACACTTATAATGGCTCTAATGCAAATATAATCATTCCCTCTGACAGTTATAAAAAGGTTAGGGGACAGAATTCTGCCGATTTGAGAAAAAGTCAACTCGGGAGGGCAAGCCAGACTAAAGATTCCCTTTTGACCAATGGAGAATTATTGGTCAATAGTTAGAAGACACTAGTTTGACAAACACGTCTTCTGTGTGTCACAGAAATGACCTCAACCTGGAACCAGAAGCTGCAGCTAGTCAACCCTCAGCCACACCCACTGGGAAGAGGCTCTCAGCTCACCGGGCAAAAGATAACAGAACTTCTAAGATAAATTACAACATGACAAGAAGTGGTTGGAGGAGAAAATCTGTATTAAGTACTTTAGCAAAAGTTGGGCTGTCCAACAGATCAGGGTCTGCCTTTTATGAGTTCATAACTCAGTGCACATCTGTGTGTGGTGGGGAGAATATGAATCTACTGGTCAGACAGATATATAGAAACCAATTTTCAGATTCTTTTGAAGATAAAGAAGATGTAAGGATTTTAGAAGAACTATTTCTTGGAGCCATTTTTTCTCTATTATATTTGGTGTAAATTATAGACCACTTTATTAAAAACTATAAACTGTCTCTTTGTTTAGGGCATTCTGGGGGATGGGAGGATGACCCACCAGCCCTCCTCAGAGCCTCAGCTCTTCTCCAGCATTCTAGCCCTGTATAGGATGAAGCCATGTTAGTGTCAGTCAGGTTTCCAAATACTGACAGACTGAATCATTTGATCCGAGGCTAGCCAAGAAGGATAAACAGCTAGAAATAAACAGCATTGTATGACCACTGTAAAAATAATTGCCAATGGCGGCTATATACAGCTTTCTGTCAGAGGATCCACTACTTTAATGGGGCCTCTTAACAGATGGCTGATTAGGGGAAATTTGTCCATAAAACTGGTGATTATACTTTGCTATATTCTCTTGGTAACATTAGCTAGGGTACATCAAGGATATGCATTTGCTGCACAGTGAACTCAAAATGGAAACAGAGTTCCAGCTGGGGTGTAGTTGGGACTGTAAAGAAATACAAGGGATAGAGGGTGGGGTCAAACTACTCTTTACTTCTCCAAGTCAGACCCTTCCAAAAAATAGTGGTGCAGAGGTTATGGTCACTGCATGTTTAATGGTTAAGAACTGGCAGGTAATTTTGTGTTTTTAATATTTAGGAGTCTTGGTTGAAGAAGATCCTGAATTATACATAGTGCTGCTGGCTCTCTCTGTGGGTCCCTTATGTAGCAACTCTGTATTTATCCTCCCGTGTAGAAACTGTAGCCAGTGCCTTTGTTGAAAAGAACTGGTCCGGGCTGCCTTTCTGGTTGCATAGGTGGCTGTGTGATAAGATTGATGCCCAAATGTTAAAGAGGACAGGAAATCTGGAGACCAGGTCGGTTCATTTTTTATAACACTCAGGAATAAAAAACAATGTGATGCTGATTTATGAACACCAGGCAAACACTCTGTCACACGGCGGTGTCACCAGCTCCAAAGTGACAGTTTTGTCCTAGTGTTTGAAACAAGGTCTCACTATGTAGCACGGGTTGGCCTTGAGCTCTCAAACCTCCTGCCTCAGCTTCTCATTACAGGTGCTAATACTACAGGAGGATGCCACCACAGCCAACTGCTTCTTTTTAAACTACATATGTTGACCAGAAGTCCGAAACGACAACAAAAACGGTAACGGCAAAATTCAAACTTATCTTCGGTAGTTTGAGACAACACACAGTTTATAGCATGGTGTTTCATAAGCAAAGGCACCACAGATACTCTGTACAGGTGAAAAGAGGAGTCAGGAACATACCACTGTGAAGATAGCAGCAATAGGGTTTATTCTACTGCCCCAGGGTGGCTTCACAAGGACAGAGGGCTGATATGTCTTCTGTTTTTCAGTTTGTCCCAGTCAAACAGAGGCAGACAACAGCTCCAGGTCACTCCATACACACGGTTATATATCTATACTATATGTACTCCATAGACACAGGAGGAAAATATGGAAAACTAAAAAAAAAAACATATTTTAGAAGTACTCAGATTTAAAATACTATGAGCCACGATAAGGTCTCAAAGTATTGACTCTCAGTGCAAAATCTCTCTCTTTAATGAATGGTAAAGATAAGAATAGGCTCAGAAAATAATCTGTCAAAATTATTCCACAGCTATATAGTATCAGGAAAATGTAACCATAACTATTCTACAGCGTTAAAGAAGACATTTGATTTTTGAATTGCTTCCTGATTGTGAAAAATGTACTATTTTATCAGACTAGCAAATCCTTTAAGTCTCATGGATACTGGCATGGGAATCTACATGCATAGCCTAACATAAGTATCTTTAGGACCTGATGTGAATGCTTACCTCTCACCTTTCCCTGCAGCCTGGCTTTCTCTTTATAGGACAGATAGTCACACTTCTAGGCAGTGCACGGTCTAAGAGCAAGGAAGAAGGTCAGACCTTGCTTACGTTTTTCATTGTTGGCAAAACCATTTTACAAAGTGGTCTTTCCTGATCCTTGTTTTAAAGTCATGAGTGCTACTCTTATTTTAGTAGATGAAATGTGCCCTAAAGATAGCAAGCATACTCCAGGCCGGAAAGGCAGCTGGGTAGAGACAGACAGTACACTTTCAAACATGCAAACAGCCACCGCTTCCTGTCTACATCACAGCTGACGCATTACTAACACAACTGATGATTGTATCTTATGTTACTGCATCATAAAGGATTGATCTTTTACCATGGATATGGGACAGATTGTATTAATTACCAATATATTCTGGGGCTGGAGAGATGGCTCAGTGGCTAAGAGCACATATTGCTATCACAGAGGACCCAGTTTTGGTTCCCAGCGCCCACACAGGGCAACTTGCAATCATTGTAGCTGTAATGCTGGATTTGATGCCTTAACCTGACTCTTTATTCAACCTTACACATGTCCATGCCTCTCTCTCTCTCTTTCTCTCTCTCTCTCTCACACACACACACATAAATAAATAAAAATACATATTTAAATCTATATTGCTCTGCCTAAAAATGTAAATGCAATTAATTAATTAATTAATTAATGCAAGAGATTATAGTAGTGTTGGGATAGAATTACAGTCACAGTGATTAGCTATGGTGAAAAGCATCAATTATTTGCCTGAACAATATACATAAAGATATGGAGTGAATAGTAATACAATGAATGTTGTTCACATTTTAAGATCTACCTATGACACATACTATTTAGTCATGAACAGCAGATTTTAAAATTATGTATGTATGCATATATATGTATATATATAATCAGGATACAGGGACATCCAGGTTTAGGCATACTCCTTAGGTCAGTGATCAAAATATATGAAAATAAGACTCCCCTGCGGATCACAGAGGTAAGCAATAGAGGTAAGTTAATCAGTTCTTATTGCGGGTCGTCTTAAATCATTTGTCTGTACCAATGGTTTGAGATTTGGGGTTGTGTTTGCCTGCCCTCAGATATTCAGCAATGTCCAGGAATTTCACCTATTAGTGGAGCTGTGGTGGGGGGTTTGCTCCTGGCATTCTAGGGGAAGGGGAGAAAGCAGATGTTTATGCCCCCAGTGCACAGGACCATCCTCAACAGGAAAGACTGACTGACTGACTGACTGACTGATTCAGATGTCCTCAGGAAAGCTGTGGGATTTTACTCTCTCTATCTGAGTACTCATCCAGCTAGAAGCTAGAGGCTGTGTGTGCAGACCTCCTTTGCCTCTGAAATGTTCGCTGACTCAGCGCAGGAATGACTGTTCAAAGCGAGTCTCCTCAATGTGTAGGACGGACGATGGGGAAGGCTCTTCACCCCAGCAGACAGCTGTTCTGCATGCGTGATTTATCTGTCTTGGTTCAGCTGTAACATAAATAGATCGTTTGGAAAGCAAGCGCTTTGACGGTTTTTAATGTTCCTAGTTTATGAGCGATGGATTCCACTTCAGGGAATCCCTAATTAACAGAGCCAAGTGGTTAATTGATTCCACATGTGAAAAACGGAGCTATTTATGCACACATAATGCTAAAATCTCCCCCATCAGAATTCCTATTTAATTGAAATCCCACACGATTTCCAAGGCATTAGTTCACTCTTTCCCACATTCTTCGTCTTGTAATTCTTCACGCTTCCTCCCTCCACCCATTAGCTACATCAGCACAGCATGTTGGGCTACAAGCCAGACCCTGTGACTGAGGATTTTATGCTCACGAGCTGCTCAAAGCCACCAACATATACATTATCCTTCAAACTCAAGAAGTTGGGAGATATGGACAGGTGAGCGTAGATGAGTATTGGATGAAAACACTCTCAAGCAACCGCTCAATGTCAATTCACCTAACACAGTGAACAGCAGGAAATACAAAGACCAGGAAGAGAAAAAAACCATTTAAAATAATAGACACTGTTTCATGAGCACCTATTAGGTGCCTGCTCCTGGATATTATAATCTCGTTTAATCTTAACGCCAACCCAATATGCAAATGCCAGAAGACTGATCATATTAGAGATGTGGAAACTGAGTCACAGTCTAATGAAGGTCACATAGCTTCAAGTGACATCTCTGGGATCTCTGCCTGTATTATCATACCTTGGAGAACAGTTGGGCTGGACAACCTATAATTCTCTTTTCAAACCTGGTCTGTTTGCTGTTCTTTGTAAGTAAAGTTTTATTGGCACATAGCCATAGCCATTTGTTTATATATTGCTTACAGCTAAATTTGCTGTATGGGTCGGAGACCATATAGTCAAAGTGAAAAACTTTACTATCTTCTGGTCTCTAAAGAACAGGCTTTTTAGCATCCTCCTAAACTCTTCAGTCATGAGTAACATAAACTTGATGCCATACTCTTAAACAGCTTCGATTCCCGTCAATACGGCGAACACGGCTATTCCTTGTTAGTATCTATCTTGAGAAATCACAGTTTTACTAAAATTCAAACGGAATTGTTTTTAACTGATATACAAAAGTATATAAAAGTTGCACAGTAACAGGGAATTATGCAATATATCCATCCCAGTGTTTACATTAGGTTACCTATATCTTCCCATTGCTACCATTTCTTTTTAGTGGAGATTCCTTCCTATTGGCTTTTCAGAATCAGTACACTGCCATTCTAGATGCTCCTCACACTACTCACTAGCACGCCAGAATGCCCCACTTCCACCTGGCGTGGCGAGCTCCCTACCCAGTGATCACCCTTCTCTTCTCCCCAGCCCACGGGAAGCAATTGAATAAAGGCAATAATCTACAAGTGAACTTGGGAAGTCTGATTTCCTCACTCTGAGAATGAATTAAACAAACACCACCAATTATCCATCTCCTCACAACAAGCTGTATGCCAGATTTTGTTTTTATTTTATTTTAGTGACGAAAACGTGGGGTGGGGTGTGAGATAACTCAGTGGGTAGAGGTGCTTGTCAGGTAAGCTGGGCAACCCGAGCTGGTCCTGATCCCAGAGTGTAAGGAGAGAACTGACACTTGAAAGTTGTCCTCTGAGTTCCATGGGTGCACTGTGGTACTTGGCGCGTGTGTGTCTCTATTCACATGAACATCACACAATGACAACAACAACAGCAACAGCAGCAACAACAGCAACAACAACAGCAGCAGCAACAACAATAACAGCAACAACAACAGCAACAACAACAACAGCAACAACAGCAACAGCAACAACAGCAGCAGCAGCAGCAACAGCAACAGCAACAACAACAGCAACAACAACAGCGATAGTAATAATCTAATTTTCAAACTAATGAACATAGTTACACCTGCAAGAAGACACAGATAAGCAGGTGACTCTCTATGCCCTCAGCTCACAGTCCTGCAAGACCTCGGGGAAGAGAGAGAGCCAAGGACCCCAATAGGAAGGAATGTCAAAAACCATTTCATTTTAAAAGAAGAATGTCTTCACTATACTGAATTAAGCAACTGAATCATGTCCGGTTTGCCCAGCAAGTAAAATTTATTATTCATGAAACATGAGAACAGAGCCTAAAGGGATTCATAAACTCAGACCCTTCAACTCAGATGCGGAAAAACCAAGAGACTCTGGATGTCTCCAGATGACCAGAGAAAAAGCTGTTAACGGTGTTAGCAGATTGCTCAAGAGATGTGGGCAGAGGTCGGAAGAGCCAGAGACCTGCAGACTATTGGATGTTCTGAGCTTCAGTTTCTACATCTAAACAATGGAGGTGTCCACTCAGGGGCTTTTGTGAATAAAGAGTGAAGAATATAAATATGGCAGAGCAGTGCTGCCTCAGAGGGGGAAGATACGAGCATCTGCTATTAATCAGAAATATCTTGGGGGAGGACGATATGAGCATCCGCTATTAAACAATCAGAAATATCTTGGGGGTCTGGGGTATAGCTCAGAGGCGCATAGCATGCCCAGTATGCCCCAGGATTTAAGCCTTTTCATGGGGGGTGGGAAGTCGTCGGAATGAGAACTCATCTGATCTCTGAGCTTTTATTTCTTTTCTCTCTGTGTGCTTGCTCATTTGCTTAAGATGAGGTCTCGCTTTGTGACACAAGCTGGCCTGGAACTCACTGCGCAGCTCCGGCTAACATGAAACCTACCAGCCTCCTGTTGAATCCATCCCATTGAACACCGGAACGGCAGGTCAGTGCCACGGTCCCAGTTTGCTTCCTGTTGCTGTGTTAAACACCACAACCAAAGGCGACTTGGAGAGGAAGGGGGTTATTTGGTTTGCATGCCCATTCTCTAGGGAAATCAGAGCAGGGATCCGGTGGCAGAAACTGATGCAGAGGCCGTGGAGGGGTGCTGTTTCCTGGCTTGCTCTCCATGGCTTGCTCAGCCTAACTGCTTATACCACACAGGAGCTGGGCCCTCCCACATCAGTCAGGGATCAAGAAACTGTTCATCTAATGGAAACATTCTCTTAACTGAGGGTTCCTTCTTCCTGCGTGACACTGGCTTTTTTTTTTTTTTTTTTTTTTTTTTCAAGCAAACTAAAGAAAAAAAAAAAAAGAAAGAAAAAAAGAAAATCTAACCAGGACAAGCACCGTGCCCATTTTCCAGTAATGTTTTGTGTGGCCTTGATTTCCCTCCCCTGACCTAGCCACGTGTGCCTTTGGCTAAGCTTCACTGATCTTCTCTCTGACCATAGTTTTTCCACCCCACGCTACTCAATCTACCCACAGCAATCCCAGTCCCCCTGCGCAGTGACAAGAATATGTCACCTTTCCATTTTACCCTCCCTAGTCAAGAACTGCTGCTCTTTTTTCCCATAGTAAATCCTTTGAGGGCCAGATGCATCTGTATCTGACTTGCCTTTCAGCTTCCTGACGTTACTTCTAGCTCATATCACTGAAATACTCTCACGTAGTAGATGATCTACTCCGAAACCGTACCCTCAACACTTACTATTTAAGAAACTGAAGCATATTGTTTCATTCCTCCAAACCTTGTTTTGTTTTCTTCCACACTGAGTGTCTCTCTCCTATCCAGGGAAAGTCGCGAATAATTCCTATAATTGGCAGTGGGTTGGGCAGAGGAAAGTGGGTAAGGGATGTTGTCTGTAATCCAAAACACCAGGGGAGTGACTCTTCCCTCTGTTCACCTGTATCATAGAATTTACCTACTAAGGATTCCATTCCTCCTCTGTCCAGATCAGTCCTCTTGCACAGAAAGCCTCCCTGTGAGACTGAACCCATGATGGTTCCTTGCTTTGGTGGGCTCCCTCAGCACCGCCCACCTAGTCTGTAGCTCTCACCAAGAGGCAATGGTCTCACCCAGAGGATGGGCAGTGTCTGAAGGCAGCTTTCTCTGTTACAGTGGAGGGGGCGGGGGGAGAGGAGGATGCTCATGATATCCATGTGCTCGAGGCTAGGATGTCACCAAGCACCCCCACCATGTGTAGGATGCTCCCCCTCCCCAAATGAACAATTTACTGGAGCAAAGTTCTTGAGACACCCTGATCCAAACTGTTCCAGGCACTGAGGTCACAAGGTCGCCAGAAGCCCCAACCGGGCACAGGATGGAAACATACAGTCTGCCTATGGAAAAGAGGAAGCCCCTCCCCCACCTCTCTGGACTGAACAGAGCAAACTTACAATCAATTCAACAATTTAATTAGTATCCACTAGCCTGCTAACTAGAGGTCACCGAATAAACATGCTCTGTTCCTTCTTCTTGGTCATGATGGTAGTTTGTGCTCAGCACTTGCCAGGATCCTTAGTGTCAGCTGCTCTGTCTCTCATGGTGGGGACACAGCCCATCAATGCTGGGTCATACTTGCTAGGAGAGGAGTCTGGAGCAGCAGATTAACTTTCCTATGGGACATTGGTTACCTGTGATGTTTGCCAAGACTTCCCAACCAACCGACCAACCAACCAAAAGTACCTGCTGTAGTGCTGTGTGCTGATAGCCCAGGGTACTCTGGGGGCCAGGATTGAGGGAACAGACTTGCCTAAGTCTAACTAAGCTCAGCAGGGTTTTGAAAGTGGAGTGGAGGGTGACATGGTGAAAGTCTGCCTCAAGCTGGTCACATATGTGGCCTTGTGGGTCATCAGTGGGAGGAGAGGTCCTTGGGTGGGTATGATCAAAATATATTGCATGCAAGAA
Organism: Mus pahari; assembly: GCF_900095145.1. Lineage (NCBI taxonomy): Eukaryota > Metazoa > Chordata > Mammalia > Rodentia > Muridae > Mus > Mus pahari. The sequence continues at coordinate 45,851,862 of NC_034605.1, read as the reverse complement.
TGAATCAAATTACTGAAAAATTAAAAATAAGGTGAAGGGTGATCAAAGAAGACCTCTTGCCTCCACGTGAATATGCATTCGTGTGCACACACATGTGCACACACACACACTCTCAGGACTACCATCTACCCAAGACCAAAAGCTAATCAATCAAAGAAACCAAAGGAAGAGCAGAACAAGATAAATTTGGCGAAAGCAACACACACACTCATACCCTTGGGAGACTCATGAAACTCACAGGCAAGAGCCAGAGCGGCAGATGAAAGCCATCCGTCTAACACGGGTAGCTCGGCTTCCTTACTAGTGTAGTCCCCAAAACGCCACATCATTGCCATTCTGTGAAACAAATATCAGGAGAACACATCTTGGAAAACATTCCATTAAAGTCAGCAAGACATTAACATTGAAGTAGAGAATTATGTTTGGTGTGGTGTGGTGTGGTGTGGTGTGTGTGTGTGTGTGTGTGTGTGTGTGTGTATGTGTGTGTGTGTGTGTGTGTGTGTGTGTTACACTGTAATCAGAGAGGTTTGGGGGACACTAAGCAATGACTTGTCACTCTCCCTCAGAACTCTACGTGGGAAGAGTATTACTAATGCTGGCCTCTGTGTTAAGGGGACTGGATTTTGACCAGGCCATATTCCATCAGCAAGGGAAGCATTTGTCGTTGTCACCTTAGCAACAAAAAAAAGCAGTATTGGGTTTGGTGACACTCAGATAGTAAGGAACATAACTTTAAAACCAACTGAAATGCTTGTGAGAGGGGAAAAAAATGTATCTCAACAAATAATGGTGCTGAAGTTCTATGAGGAGACATCAGTGTAAAGACATTCTTGTCTCTTAGATACAAGTGAAGGGACACAGTATAGCCCCCCCATTAATCCTCAACTGGTCCCTAGTCCTCTTCAGTGTCCTTTACCTGCAAGTTTCATACCCAGTGACTCATTGTAAAAGTTCTGCGCAATCTCTGGGGCTGTCAACCAATGGCAGGAAAAAAACAAACAAACAATAACAACAACAACAAAAACAAAACAAAAAACAAAACAAAAAACAACAGAGAATGGTGAACTCCGAAGGAGAGCCTACTTCCTCGAGGACCCTAAGTCTAACCACCCTTGATCTTTCTGCAGAGAAAGGGCCATGGAGAGGCATGCTAAGCTCTACAGCAGGCTCTGGAGACCGCTCTTGAGAAGCAGGCCGTGTGACTTAGAGGCGGGACAAGGCTCTACCTGGCGCAGGGTAAGCAAATCACAGCACAAGGTGATGCAGCAGCAATATGGTATCTGTCCCTCTAGCTCAGGGACTGTCGCTCTGTATCTTCACCTTCAGGCCCTGTGAGTCACACAGTTTGTTCACCACCCCGCATCCTTGCACATCACAATGGAGAAAAGAACCCCTGGAGAAAAGAGAAAGTTCACCCTCGTCCTCCCTCTGGACCAAAACAAGCCACTGCCATGATTATAAAAAAATCACAAAACCCCTGTGTTTGTGAGTCTGTGAACGATTTCCGGGTGCCTGCTTCCTAGATTCTCTCAGGACTCTGGCAATAAGCCTGGTACTCTTATCCTGCACCCCATTTCACAAGAAGGGGAACAGGAGTGTGGGGGCGGGGGTGGGGGCCTGGGGGAGGGTTCCAGGTGTTGTCTGGCAATGCCGCAGGAGCCTGGCTCAGCTCCCTTGTCCCCTGAGGCTGCTGATTCCTCCTCTGTGGTAAACACTGCCAGGAATTACACTCTTAGGATTATCCAAGAAAAATAAGCCCTGCCTGTTTTCTCAACTGGCGATGAGAGAAATCCTCCCTGCTGAACCTCGCTGGGATTTAAGACTAGGTAGGTTCCAAGTAAATTTTTTTTGTGTTTAATTCACAGCTAATTATGGGATAGGGGCCAGAATGAACACTGGCCCCTCTGCCACAGGCTTACAGGGTCCAGCTATTCCTGTTGGGTTCTTTGTGTTTGTTTACAAATCCAAGGAGGAATTCCAGAGCCCTTAGCAATGCCAGGAAAGGAACGGCAGAATAGATTCTTGATCTGACCTTAGTTTAAGCTTACCTCGAGCTAACCTTAGATTACTTGCCTTTTCCCTCCCTTCCTTCTCACCCCTTTCTTCTTCCCCGAGAGTCCCTGTTCTGCTATTTTTAACTTTTTTTTTTTTAAGTTAGCATAAGAAACGCTAAGTTTTAATCTGGCATTTTCATGCATATTACATTATGCTTTTTTCTTATTAGAAGGATATTAAGGTTGTCACAAGAAGAAAACATAATCTGAATCCAAAAATGTTCTCATACACGTATGCATGGTGTGATGTAACTCTGTAGCTAATATATTTATGATCTAGTGTGGTTTTCACCCCAAAGCAACTTTACTTGGGACATAACACACAGGCCTTCCTCTGTCCTCCAGAACTCACTCCTCTCAACCTTACACATGTCACAGCTGCTCTGTTCAATATCTTATTATCTCCATGAAATTAAAACCAGGGCTATGATGCTGCTTATAACACGGGACTGTTCATATTCTAGAAACAAAAAACAAACAAACCACCGTATAATGCATTATCATCTAAGTGGGCTCCAGCGGAAAACAGTCTGAGATCCTGCAGGTTTGCCCAGCTCCTGACACTGTCAGGCAGGCTCCGCCAACCTGAGCTCTAACCAGCCAGCTCCTTCCTTCTGGCATACATGTCTTCTAAGGTGCTTTGTGCTTTCCTTCCTAACAGAGAATAGATCTTCCACTGTAAGGTTTTTGTCGCTATTTTTATTTCTTGCATAAGATACTGCATTTTGAACATACCCTCTCTATTTCAGCATTGTGTCTTCCAGCATAACGTGAGGAAGAAAACAAGGCGCACAGTCCAGTGCTCACCAGGTATCTTAAGCTACCTCTTACATCCTTACCAAGGCAAATATTCTATGCACAGATTTAACCTCAAACAATCAGGGCAAGGTGGGAGAGGTCCACAAATCTACCATTTCTTCTCCTACTATAAAGGGCTCTTTCAGCTTTGGATAGTTGAGTATCTTCTCTGTGTTCTCAGTGTGAGTCTAGGTGGTAGCCACAGGCTGTTTAACAGCTGACAAGTAATCAATCCATCCTAAGGCTAGGGAAACGTGTAGCATGCAGTTTGTTCTGAAGGGGAATTCAGAGGGCTTTGGGCAGTCAGAACGATTCACTGTGTGCTTATCTGGAAAATGAGGCACTCCTGCCTTGTGGTGGGTTTCGTTTACAGTGGCTGGCGATGAGACTCCTCTATCACCGAGTGCCGAAATTGGCAGAGCTCGCCTCTTAAATGCGTGGCAGATGCTCGGTGCCTCCTCTTGCCAGCACATGCTTTCTGGTCCATCCTTTTACCAAGCTGAGGAGCTCCACTACCAGATGATGAGGTTCCCAATGTGAGTTAAGTATTATTTACAGACTATGGCATCCATCAGACCAGCACTTCCCATTGGCACGTTTAAGTCCCTCAAACAGAGCCTAGCTTCCCCTAGCCCGGAAGGCTGGCTGCTAACTATACAGCAGACTCTATGAGTACTGAGCTCACCCTTCAGATCCAGAGGTCTAGCTACTGTGAGCTTCCTAATAATTCCAACCAGCAATCAGTATTACTTTCTGGTTGGCTGAGGTTTTTATTTTGGCTTTGTTTGTATGCTTAGTTTTTGTTTTAAACTTTCCATCTCCAGAAGAATTCTACTTATTTTATACCCCCTTCCCTTTTCTCTCCCTCTTCTTGCTGGCACTAGGGATTGAATCTGGGGATTCACGCTTGCAAGACACTCTACCACAGAGCAACAGCCACAACCAGTCCATCTGGCCACGCCTTCCCCACCTTAGTCTCTTTCTGTTCATGTTTGTGTTATGTTGCTGTTGTGCTGAGTATGTTCCATCCAGAGAAGCCTGCCGCTGGGGCTCAGGAGAAGACCACCATACCACTACTGAGGTGAGGGGCGCACAGAAAGCAGGATGTCGCAGCCTTAAAAGTGAAGCTCACAGAAGGGAAACCCTACGACAACTCCCCACCCCCCAGAACCATCTCTGGGGTTATGGCTTGTTTAGAAGCTAATTATTTGATTTTATAATTACTTTTGTGGGTTGCAAAATAATTATGGTGCAAGCACATCTACAAGTGCCAAAATAGCACAGGCAATTGTTCTAGAGTGCACAGCAAAACAATAAGAGAGTCAAGATGGTTATTTCCTAGGTGGAGATGAGAAAAATCCATCCCCCTTGGTAAAAAGTGTCAGCCTGCCCGAAGCCCACAGAAAGGTCACGGTGGATGCGAGAAAGCTAAAGAGACTCACAAGCCAGATTCAGAAGATAGGCTCTTTCTTTTTACATTGCTTTTCATTTTGAACCTGTTCTGCATTTTCTAGGCCCTCTAATGGACTTTTAAAAGGACCAAGATTTGAGCCAGGAATGAGGTATATAACTGTGGTCCCTGACTCTTCTGGCATTAGTCACTTGTTCAACACACACACACACACACACACACACACACACACACACACTAAGAGTGCTAAGACTCAGGCATACTGGGGCACACCCATAGTCCTAGCTACTCAGGAAGCTAAGATATATTTTGAGAGTAGCCTAAAGACCCAAAATGTGATTTGTTTGAATCACACACACAGAGGATTGGAGAACTGTTAGGAACTTTTTCAATTCAAAGATCAACTATGGTGATACATTGCATATAGATGGGTATTATTTTCTAATTACAGGGTCTTTGCCGTCATTAGAGCATATCCAACACTTTTTGCTAAGAACAAGTCTGCAAGCATCTTTGGCTTTTGGGGGCTGTGTTGTAGCTTATGAACAGTCACGGTATGTAACATGTGTGTGAAGCTATGAGCCAGCAAGCATGTATGGGTGGACACCAACAAGTGAGGTTCATGTGTCTTGTGTCATGCAATATTTTTTTTGTGGGTTATTTTTTTTAAACACTCCAAGTTATAGCAAACTTTCTCAGCCGATAAACCCAGGTGGGAAGCCCCAGGGCCGGAGTTAAACAGTCCCCTGGGGTTTAGGCACATCAGTCAACTTCATTTTGCAGGTGGGAGAAGCTGAGGACAGAAGTGACTTGAGGATAGGCAGAGGACAGCAGTGGTCCCTTGGGCTTCCACACTTGAAGTAAACACCCCCTCCCTCTGAGAATCCCAGGTTGAGAGCTTGCTTTGGGAGGTTGGTTTTGTCCTAATTTTTCTGTATCATTTTTCCCCTTCTGCAATTTAAGCATGGGACTTCTCCGCCCAAAATACCATAGCTCGGAGGCGTGGTGGAGGGTGATTCTCAGGCAGCTGGGCGTGGCTGACAAGCCCATTCACCATAGCATAAGCAGGTATAACGAGGATACCTTAGCAGCCCTGAGCTGTTCTCCATAAAGTGTTCATAGTGCTAACTACAACCTTAAAAGCCTGTTCAAATGTCTACCAGGTAATGAGATATATGAACTAGAAAATCACACACACACACACACACACACACACACACACACACACACACGTGCATGTGCTTATAGCCAGCCTCTGTCTGGATTATCTAAACTTACTAGTTTTCTTAAATGGTCTGAATTTACCCTTTCTTGTTCAACATGCCTCAGAACCTTTTCTCAATCTGTCTCAAATGTCCTCCAAAGTTGCTGTAATCCAAGTCACAGTCAATGAGTATCAGGATGGAGGTGGACAAACTGGACTTTCAACTTTTACACATACATTGCCAATAAGAATATAAATAAAATAGGATTGTTACTTTGTAACACAGTCTGGAATTTCTCAAGTGAATAATCCATAGGTTCCTGCATGACCCAGTGATGCCACCTCTAGGTACATACTGAGGAGAAATGAAGACCTGTGTTTACACCTAAGTTTTGCCCAGAAATGTTCACAATGAGACATTCACAATAGCTCCTCTAGAAACAAGTCATGTACCCAATTGATGGATGGATGGATGGATGGATAGATAGATAAATGGATGGATGGATAGATAGATGGATAGAAGGATGTGGTATACCCACAATAGAACATACATTTAGCCATAAAAGGAGGCATGATCCCTGCTATACAGTATGGATGAGCCTTAAATACATTATGTGTAGTGAAGGGAAGCCAGGCATAAGAATTTACATAGGACAGGGAGTCCATTTATATGAAAGGTCCAGAGAAGGGGAATATATAGACATCAAAAGTAGATTTGCACTTGCCTGAGATAGGTGTTATAGACTGACTGGACAGATTAACTAAAAGGATCAGAGTGTTGGGGTGGAGCTATAGAATAATGAGGTACTTTGCAGCTGCCTCTAGTGATGGATGTGAGATTCTGTGAAGATACCCAAACTGCTTACATGCTTCAAGTTAGTGAATTAGCAATTATGGTGTGTGAATTACGTCTTAATAAAGCTGCTAAAAAAAAAAAAATCCCCTAGGTCATCTTGCATTCTTCATGTATGGCATCCACTCAAATCTCAGCGCTCCCCAGCTCCTGTGTATTTCCCCCAGGCACAGCAAGCCATTGTCCTTGAAGTCACTTTAATGAATGGACTTGTACTTATCAGCTAGATGCGTAATTAATACATTGACAAATATTCATGTACTGAACATTTTTTTTGTTCCACACTTAATATCCATGCATCGCTCAAGACAGTAGAAATAAAAGACCAAAGAGGAGTCGTGGAGAGAGTCTGGCTGAGGAGACTCTATCTTTGATGGGACTTACAACTTTTCTCTACCCTTGCTCTTTACCCTGTCCCCAGGTGACACTTTGTTAGCCTAATCCTAGCTATCCAATACAATTGAGTTCAGAAGCCCTCTCCTCTGACGGACCTAGGTGGCTTTCCTCCCCTATCTCTAGTCTCTAACATCCAAGGATTATCCCTGTCATAGCAGCCCCCCTCTCTGGCCTACCAGGTCCTCTCAGGGCAGGAATTCAGGCTTGATGATTATAGCATCAATATCTGAGAAGTAAGTTAACCAACGGCCATATTCCACTCTCCTCCCGGCAATGCTAAGGAAATCCCACCATATCTGTCTTCATATGGTCTGCTGCTAACATGCTAAGATGATTTCTGTGCTGGGCTGCAACATCTATAGCTCATTCTTTCTTTATCCTTTATTCTTTCTTTGTTGCTTAGATCCAGGTTCGCTTACCTGAAGCCTTCCCCTCTTTGGGCTCCTCTTTTCTTCCCAACCACATGACGGGTGGAGGGACGGACACTTCTTTCCCTAACTCTGGCTAGCTAGCCTTCAGCTGGACCCTATTCATGTCCTCGCTTTTATCACAACTGCCAGCCAGAAATAGGACATTATACACAGCTAATGGCAGTTCTCAACTGGTTAAGGTGCCCCTCCCTTCAGATTGACATTTTGACTTTTTTTTTTTTTTTTTTTTTTTTTTCAGTGCTAGGGAATTGAATCCAGGACATCACACATGCCAGGCCAATGCTGCTCTCTACAGCCACACCCTTAGATTCTTCTTGAAGCCTTAAATGTCCAATCAAGTCCAAGAAGTTCTTTCCATCTATATTGATCAGTAAATCACAGAAAGAAGCATTTGGGTCTAGAAAACAGGTAAAGAACTCTTTATCCACCTCATGAACAGAATCTCATTAAGTGTCATACACAGATTCTAGCTACTAATCTTTCAGTTGGGTTCATCACTTCTGCATATAGGATCCTGCTTTAAGTTACAAAGCTCCCAAATATGTAGACACCTAATTGAACCAAAGTGAACATGAGTAGATGGGGTCAAGTGTCAGGCAGATACTTAAACAGAGGAATTTTATTAGCAAAAGTATCCATGAGTGGAATGTTATGCTAAAGTCAGGCCTGGTGGTGCAAGACGGTAAACCCAGCTATGCAGAGGGGAGACGCAGGAGAATGGCAAGTTTAAAACCTCCTTAGGCCACCTTCCTGTCTCTAAGTCATCAAAAGAGGGTTGGGGGTGGTGGTGGTGGATACAACTATGAATGGGGCACCTGCCTACAGTGAGCAAGACCCTGTGGTCAACCCTCATTACAAAACAAATCAAGTAAATACCTAAGAGAAAGAAAAGAAGAAGGAATACTGCGCTAAAAATAAAATTAGGTGATGATTTCCCATTGCTAGTGGAGAAAGAAGACAAAACACATTTCACGTGCAGGTCAGAACTGCAGGATTTTCATCCTCTGATAATGACTGCTCAAGGTCAAGGGACATTCATTCCCGACCTATGGATGGCCACAGTGGGTGAGCCCTCTTTCAGGTCTGGTTCTTCCCAGGTGCTACCAGTCATGTTAGCAATGTTAAAACAAAACAAAGCCAAAACCAAACAAAACCAAAACCAAAGCCCACCAAAATGTGTTTCTGAATCATTTGGGAGTAAGGAGCTTGGATGGTAAGTTCATAGTGATATATATATATATATATATATATATACCTTCTCTGGTTCCTGGAAACTGTTGTTTAGTGTTTCATAAGCTTGGTTTTAAAGGTAACTTAGTGAGGTCATCTGTGCTTCCAAGCCTATGGTGCTCAGGAGATGAAATCAGAATTCCTTCAACAACTTCTTTGGGCTTTCTGAGACCTCTCTTGCCCCAAGCAAGATGCACCACACTTGCTGTCCCTGAGTCCCACAGCTTTCCCTCTTAGACACGTCACACTTCAGTGGACTTGCGTGTCTACCTTCATCTCCCTGGCTCTTCTCCTGTGTTTTTGATTTCTGTCTTCCCAGTGCTTCTCGGAGTACGTCAAATCACTGGTTGGAGAAGAGCGGGCACGGTGTTCACGGACGCCTCTGTTGGCCTGTGTCATTTTCTGCCATATTCTGCCAGCATGTTCCCCCTGCAGACGCTCTTTCCGGGGTCCACAGTGCTCTTTCACGGTTTCAGTCCTCTATTTTCCACAGTGAAATACTTCTTCTCTTTACCTGAAACACTCTCCTTTTCTCTTATTCCAAATGTCCCCTCCTCAGGGAAGCTTGCCTGCCTTCCTCACCCCGTTACCAGTTCTTCAAGCTGTTTGATAGCTGCTTTCTTGTGGTCACCGAAGTCCAAGCTTTTTGAAGGTAATGAATAGCTGGTTGGTGTCCTTGTTGGTATTATCCAATTACCTGGGCAGGGCCTTGCACAAACAAGCTGAGTTCACAAATAATGCAGGAAAGTCAAGAAACTCTCCGCTGCTTGAAGACTTGACCCCTGAAGCAGAGGTTGAAGCCCCCCCCCCCTTCATTAGACTTGCCTGGCTCTACACACTCCTCCTCCATTTCCTTCTAAGCACACTTCGCATGTCTTGCTGGCCTTCCCCCACCCCACCTCTACATGCTTGGGTTCAAACCCAGGGCGTCCCACATTTTAGGCAAGTGCTCTCTCACCAAACTACACCCTCAGCCCTTCTGTCTGCTTCCTCTCTCGCCTCTGTGTTCCCTTACTCTGAGAAGTGACTGAAATCTGTCTCCATCTATCCACTTCGACTACTGAGTTGTCTGTAGACGGACTTCTTCGGTATAAATTTTGGTCCACCCATAGCGTTTGTTCTTTTACTTAGGATATCAACAATATATGTCTTAACCATGAGCTAGGGAGAAAAAGGGTTTCCTCTTGGACCCAAGTCAAGAAATTTAATTACAGAAGAGGCAATGCACCATAGTACAGCAGAAGGAAAAACCCAAGGCAAAATTGGACTTTGCTGTAACCAGACAAATGATAGTAATCACAGCTAATATTTCTTAAGCATGCTCCCTTGCCAGACACCATGCTAAGTGCTTTGTACCAATTATCTCATTTAATCCTCATAATTCCGTGCGGTAAATAATACTGTAATACCCTACCCGGCTAGCAAGGGGAGGGGCTTTATTTGCAAACCGACAGGAAAGTTCCAGGGTCCAGCTGTGGACCACTGCTAGAAGCTGCATCTTGCTTCCTGAACCTTTCTGCTTGCAACCCAGGCATCAAGTGGTAGCTTGACCTTGAAGGACTACTGGCTTCTCTGCATTCCCCTGATCTCAGTAAAAAGATAGGGGTGTGGGCCATAGAAACTCACTGGGCAGGTTCCCCTAAAGGGCTGTCCTGCTGGGAGCCTACAGTTCACAGAACAAAGATCCAGGACAATGTCCTCATGGGATGGGAAAAGTAGGCAAAGTGGCATACGTGCACACTTCTAATCCCAGCACTTGGAAGGCTGAGGCAGGAGGGTTCCTGTACATTTGGGGCTAGCCTAAGCTATCCAGTGAAACCCTGTCTCAAAAAGAATAATTGTTTTTTAAAAAAAAAAAATCATATGAGAGTTGACTAAGCAACATGATAAATAGTTCTAGCTTCTAAACTGCAACCTGGAGGTCTGTTCAGCAAATCAGTGGATTAATGCGTTTGCATGTGAATGCCCAGAGAACAGCTATCACACCTAAGTGCATCAAGACAGGCTAGCATATTGATTAATAACCAATAATGCCTCGCTTTCCAACTGCCTTTTTTTTTTTATTACTTTCAAAATGCCATGGCAAAAACGAGACTGAGCCTCCCAAGTATTTCTCATAACTGTTAACATGTTTTCTTTCTATTGAAACGACATCTTCACAGAAATGATTTTGTTTGTGTGTGATGCTGGGGATAGACTCCAGAGAGTCACACCTGAACACAGGCTCAACCACGGAGCTACACCCCCAACTGCACCTCAGACATCACTGGGGAGACTGCTTTCTAAAAATAACTCACCATGATTAAGACTCACAAGGAATTAAAATAATAATTGAAACTTCGTGAAATGATATACTGAAATACTTCCCTTCTGTTTTGGATTTCTCTGTATATTTGCTTTTTAATCATTTATATATGAAGTACTACCTTCCTAGTCACTTCCAATATAAAATTTTAGTGGAAATTTAATCATTTCTCATAGCTTTTCAATATACACAATTTCTACTTTATTTAGGTATTTTTTTTCCCCCTTTCTTCCTACCAGTCAGCCTGTCAAACAAGTAGATCAGGGAGAGTTTTTGAAAAATGTACCAGAAAATTCTGCTGTTTCTCCTTATCTGTGGCTCCGATTAGCTTAGCTTATTGAGATAGTAAGAGTACAGGACATGCACACAGCTATAAATGCGCGCGCGCACACACACACACACACACACACACATACCACAATTCCAAATTCTCTGAGTCAGCAGTTCTCAGCCTGTGGGTTGAAACCTCTCTGAGGGTCAAAAAGCCCTCTCAAAGAAGTCGCTGAAGACCACGAGAAAACACAGGTGTTTAAGGTGTTTACATTATGATTCATAGCAGTAGCAAAATCATAGTTATGAAGTAGCAATGAAATAATTTTATGGTTGGGAGAGGGTTCCCACAACGGGAGGAACTGTATGTAAGGGTCGCAGCATTAGGAAGGTTGAGCCCTAGATGTTGTGGAAGGGAAGAAATAAAAATGATCTAAAAACTAACATGCCGGTGTTCTGAGAAAAAATGTTATCTGCCTTTGTTTTATCTTGTATTTGAAACTCTGTGGCCTTTAGCACTGAAGTGCTACCTCACTCCACTCCCTTTTCTGAGAGCGGCTTCAGTCCAGAGGGGGGACAGCAAAGATGGGCAGAAGCACAAAGCGGCCATGAATGAGTGGTGGATTTATTCTACAGCTTATTGTTATTAGTAGTATTAAAGCAATTGGCTTAAAAATAAGGTCAACAAAACCATCTTTAAGGCTGGTGCACAAATATTAAGAGCATTAAAAAACAAAAACCAAAAACCAAAAAAACAACTTGAACGAAAAGATAATCGCTGTGGCCGGCGAGTGGCTCAGCAAATAAAGACACCGGACACCACAACCCGGTGACCTTGGTTCAATCCCTGGGACTCACAGTTTGGAAAACTAGAACTAAGTGCTATAGGGTGTCTGCATGCATGTGTGATGGCATGTGTACATGTACACACACATGCACACACGCACACACATATACACATACACACACAAATACATACACACATACACACACAAATACATACACCTACACAAATACACACACATACACACACACACAAATACGTACATACACACACAAATGAATACGTGTAATTTTAAAAAGTGGCTTAAAATGTAGTTTTATATTCTCTTCAACTAGTTAAGAATATTTTTTTTCTTTTAAAATTTACTACATATCAGCAAAAAGCATTTGGTTAGAGGAGATCTTTAGGTAGCAAAATTATAAAAAATATGCTTCAAGTGTTTACAAGAAAATTGTCGTTTTAAGGGAAGACTTCTTAAAAGGGACAGAATCTTTTGTGGATGTAGCTAAGTGGCCTCTTTACGGTTGATCAGGAATGAGACAGACTTAGAGAGTGAGATGCTGCAGAAGGGAGAGCCACCATGAGCATCTTTCTCTGGCTGGGTGTGTGGCTCTTTAGGGAGTGCTTGCCTGGCATGTCTAAGGCCCAGGGTTCCAGCCCTGGCACCCACCACAAGGAAAAAGCAGGAGAAGGAAGGAAGGTCTTTCTCTATAAGCTTTGGGAGAAGTCTGTCCCCTTTAAGCCCTGATCATACATTTACTTTTAAAAGGCCATTGCTCAGGTGAAATGCTGAGCAGATTAAAGCACTTGGCGCAGGTCCCTGAGACCCACGTGGTGAAAGGAAAGAACTAACTCTTGGAAGTTATTCTTCTCTGACCTCCGTATGGGTGACATGGCTCAGGCATAGACACCACACACACACACACACACACACACAAATGCACACACATACATACACACATACTCAAACATTCACACAAATACTCACACATACACACATACATACACCACACACACACACACACACACACACACAAAATGCACACATATACATACACACATACTCAAACATTCACACAAATACTCACACATACATATACCACACACACACACACACACACACACATACACACACACACACTCAATGAATGAAATAAAAATTTCTGATGTTCCTGCCATACATAAAAAGAATGAACCCAACTGTACCACACTCTTATTTTGCTCAACAAATGAGAGTACCACACACCTGGTATAGTGGTACAAAATTTGGTAAAACTTAGACACGATGACCTCAGCCCTCCTCATATATGAACTTCCTGCAATTAAATACTTGGATTATGTTAAGTGACACGAGAACATCGTCGAGGACATACTTCGGAGGGCATTCTGAAATTTGAGGCTATAGAGAAAGCATGAGTCCTGAAAGGAAGGCAGATGGCAGGTTAAAATACATGCCTGCCTTGAACGGCACACAGCACATGTTAGCGGTGATGGAGCTCATAATTACATACACAAGCATACATTCTTGAGTGTAGAAACACCCTTCCCTTATTATAGTAGTGCACAGAGACACTCATTTAAACAAACTCCCATGAATGGGGAAGCAGCCCATTTGGGATACCGTTCAGTCAACAGAGTGACTGGCATTTAATAAGTAGCTTGGCTAGCGACATGTTCTCCATTATACTGTATGGGAAAGGTCTAGCTTGGGGTCCAATTAATCTGCTCACATGCATTCACCTTGCTGTCTCTAGTTTAGCAGTCAGCATAAGAAACAGACGCATGTCAACATGTGTGTCTCAAAAACCATTAAACCCAACAGACAGGGCTTTGCTCTGTCCTCCCACCTCTGGTACTGTCCCAGTTTGCTCTTGGGTGACTCGCTCGCTCCACACCACCCAGCCTCTCTCACATTTTAATCAAAGAAAACTATAATTACGCAAACAGGACTCTGATTTTGAAAAGACATTAGGCCATCCGCAGTCACTTCATTAAGGAGCACTTCCGAGGCCGGCAGAGAACGGGGAGGGGGATTTTAAGTAATATCTGTTCTTCCAAGGGGAACGCTGGAAAGCCGCCTGCACAAGCAGGTGTACTGGAGCTAAGCGTTGAGCTCAGGGCTGGCCTCTGTTACATCTGCTGCTTAAAAACTTTTCAGCGACCTTCAGTGGGCCACCTGAATCTGCACACGGAGCTGCTGGGGAACTGCCAGGAGACTCCTATATAGGCACCTCCACAGAGGAGTCCATACAAGCAGAGGCTTCTGCCTGCTCCAGGGCCAACTGTCCCTGGTCCTTGGCTCTTTCTGCCCAGGGCTGCTGCCTGCACCTCCCCCACTCTGAGCACTGGGCATCTGTCCAAGAGGGACGAGCTGTAGCACTCAATAAACAAACAAACGAACAAACAAACAAATACCCCAGCCATATTTTACTCTAAAGAGACACCATTCCAAACAACTCCACAAATGCTCAGTGAGCTGGGTCCCTCAGAGGTCAAGGCAAACGACTTCTTCCAGGGAACCCACCTGAAGAAAGCCCACAATCTGTAATGTAACCCTGCAAATCTCACAGCAGAGATGGGGCTGGGGGTGGAGGTGGGGGAGCAGGTTTAACATTTATTTTTTTTAAAGCTTCTGTTGCTGACAGATCCCCTAAGACCCCATCTTGTCAAATCAAAAAGCCTACAGTTGATTCTTTGGGCGCTGCTGAAAGCCCACTGGCTCCCGGTGACACTCTGCAAAGTGCAGGGCCGGGCTGCAGGGAGTGAAGGTCTCCGCAGTTGTCCAGGTGGCAGATTCCGCCAGCACCCGGGACCGTGGACTGGCAGAGCCACCTTCCCGCCACCTCCCCGACGCGCCTGGCACTCACCGTCGCGGCCGTCCTCCCCCCGGCTGCAGTTGCTGCAAATGTGCTTGATCTCCTTGCCCAGTTGACAGTGGATCACAAACGACACGTTGTTATTGTTGTTGGGGGCGGGGTCCTTCGGGGGCTTCATGCTCAGCAAATAAAAAGCTTTCTTTTTGGGCTTCACGGCGGCGCCCGCGCCTGGCACGGCGCCCTGTCTGCAGCGCGGCTTCGCGGCGCGCGTGGGCTCCGCCATCCGCTCCCCGGGCGTCCGGGGCCGGTCGCCGATCGCCGCCCCGCGCTCTGCCACTCGCGTCCCCCGGCCGCGCCCGCATGCCCCCACGCCACACCAGCGCCACTGCGGGGCGGGGCAGGGCGGGATGGCGCGCTCGAGGTCTTGACCTCTTCGAGCCTGGACAAATCCCGAGACCCCGGGGCGGGGTGGAGGTGGGAAGGGCTGCGGAGTGCTGAATCCGTTCTTCTATCAGCGAAGCTCTGGGTCTCCTGGGCTCGGTCTCCCCGGGGCAGCCCCGCCCCTCGGTGAATCGCAGCGCCCGCAGCTCCCAGCCAGCGGGGTTTTGTGGCCACCTTCACTCTGGAAACTCAGGGCAAGATGCCACAGCCACCCCCTTCCAGGACTCCCGCTGCCAAACGCAAGCAAGATGTACTACAGCAGGCGGCTGTCCCAGCTCTAGGGTGGAACTGAAGCCAGAACAAATTATATTCTCGGGCGGGTCCAACCACAACCCGGGACTAGACAACCTGTTACAGCATCCTTGCTTTTGCTTCCAGTGGAAAAGCTTCCCCGAGATGAAGGGGACTTTACTCCAGGGTCCTTAGGTGAAGTCAAAGGGGAAAACCCATCTTCCAGCCATCCTCGAACAACATGCAACTTAGGGACACTAGCTAGTTCATTTAATGCTCTTCGGCTGCCATTGCTCTGCGATCTGGATACTATGACGACTTCCAGAAAACGGACTCCCAAAAGAAGGCAAAGCCACAGCCTCATTTGTTGAGGTTTTGATGGTTCTGAGTAAGTGACTTATAAAGGTCACTCACTTTGTGTTTAAAACCCACTCATCATTTACAGGACATCCCGAGACTCTTAAAGCACCTTTCCGGGAATCGAGGCTTTGAGAGAAACTACACTTTACAAACATCTTAAATGTTTTATTTATTTAAAAACAAACAAACGAAGGAACACTCTGGGGCCTGGAAATTCTGGTTTCGTGGGCCATTGTTGAGTCCGGGGGTTCTGTAACAGTAACAAGCTCTGGGTGGAGGTGGGGTGATTTTGAGGAACTGTAAACAAGAGAAACTGTTATTTACAGCCAGTTGTGTCAGACTCCACAATGTCCTGTTCCCTCTGTGCCCCAACCTTACCATACCCGGTTCCTTCTATTTGAGTCTACCAAAATAGTGTCAATCAAAGAATGTACAGTCGGACAGTTCACTTCCGGTTGCTACCAAGAACTTTCTGGATGCTAACTTCAAAATGTTCTGGGAAACCGAACTACACCAAGGATAGGTCACTGTTGTCTCTCCCCTAACCAGACAGGTTTGGCATGAAGGGTTCTTACCCCCACCCTCACCCCCTTGCTCACATGCTACCTCCTATTGTCTCTAGGTACACAATCTACCATCCCATCATTTGTCAACCCAGGGCAGGCAGTTTCACTTTCATTCATTCATTCATTATTTCATTTATTATGAATATGAGTACAGTGTTGCTGTCTTCAGGCACACCAGAAGAGGGCATCAGATCTCATTACAGATGGTTGTGAGCCACCATATAGTTGCTGGGAATTGAACTCAGGACCTCTGGAAGAGCAGTCAGTGCTCTTAACCGCTGAGCCATCTCTCCAGCCCCACAGTTTCACTTTTATCTTATCATTGGTAAGTCGGTGTCCTCTTCTACCCTCTGCCCTGGAAGGGATGTCAGCCCCAAGGCAGGGGGCAGATCTTGGAGAGGTGCTCTCTTTAATCAGATGCCCCTTTGTACAAGTGTCCATCAAGGTATTTGGTGACATCTCTCTTCTCAGCCAGGTCATCAGCCCTAGAGATAAATGTCACTGCCTCTGCTCTTCTCAGATTAGGTGCCATTGGGTTCCCAGCTCATTCTACCTTGTATCTGGGAGATGACAAAGATATATTTGTGATGTTGTTTGGATGCCTAAGGGGATGAATCTCATGCCATGGACAAACCAATTTTCTAATCCTTAGGCCTTGCCTTCATCCTAGGTTTCCTCTTCGCTCTGCCAAGAAGAGAGGAACTGTGTGTCCAGAGCACATTACATCTTTTCTAAACAGTGTTTTGAACACTGCCAGCCTTTCCAACTTCACTTTCTGCCCCACAGGTCGGAATAAGAAGACTTGCGTCAACCCCACCTGGCCTCATTAAAACAACTGGCCTGGAAGCAATCTGCTATTCACTCCCTGAATGCTAAGCCTGACCCAAGGCTGTAGGCCCTGATCTTAATTGGCCAAGTATTGTTGTGATTGTAGCATAGCAGACTCGGACATAGCCGCTAGCAAAAGCTCACATATCAAAGGATGTGCCCTGGAGGCGGGGATGGGGGGGGGCTTTTATTCAAGAGAGATGTGCAAGAAGAATTGGCTCACCTTGGACAGCTACTTGGTTGGTGCTCTCTCTTCCTAGCTGTCCTTGAGTTGACAGCCTCTAACTGGGGCTGCCCGATGGTACCTCTTTGTGATATGAAGCTATTTATGTACCAATACATTACAGGGCAATAAAATTAAGACCCAGTTTCTCAGTTGTACTAGCTACAACTTAAAAGGATAGCAGCCACGTGTGACCAGCAGCTGCTATAGTCAACAGGGAGACTGACAGATCATCCCCCCCCCCCACCACCACCACCACCACGTTGTTCTTAGATGTATGAAGATTTATATCTGAGGCTGAAGGACAGAGCTGTCATCCCCTATTGCTACAACAGAAGGTTGGCTAAGATGATCAGAGTCTAACACATGTGGTGCTGGCGGTTATATCCGGTGGTTTCTGGCACCACTTGACTTCAGCAAGTAGCGGGGCTGATGGGAACG
The DNA here is from genome assembly GCF_900095145.1 of Mus pahari. NCBI lineage: Eukaryota > Metazoa > Chordata > Mammalia > Rodentia > Muridae > Mus > Mus pahari. Next base: position 45,834,220 of record NC_034605.1, on the reverse strand, counting down.
TGTTCCTTGTGTTTGCTCTGACCTTGTTCTGTGCACTGTGTTCCTCCTTGCTGAAGCCTGCTTCTGACGTCGGCTGTTAAAACATCCTAACAGATAGCTCGTGGTGCCAAGGGATGCCTTTTACAGGGCCTGCGCTTGTCTCCACCCACAGACAACTCATGCCTAATGATTAGCCTGTTCTGGCTTAACTCAGTTGATACTGTTGGTAGTTTTCCTCTCCCTTGCATCCTAAAGTATTTTATTAAAGAAAAAAAAAATACAGCAGGGCTTTTCTTCACCTTTAAAAGCAAGGGGGAATATATTATATTGAAGGGAAAGGCATCCCCACGCATCCTGTCACCTCGAACAGGTCTAGGTGGTATTCCTGAACTTTTTACCCAGATAATCTAAATTGGAAGGAGCCATGATGATCCATCTCATTGTCACTTATTTGAATGACAACCTGCTCCCGTCCCATCCTACACTTGACTTAAATTGGTTTGGTGTCCAGAGACTGCTACTCTAGATGCAATCTCGAAGACCTGCAGATTCAAGGAACCTATTACAACTGCACATCCCAAGCTCTGCCTCCAAATCTGCATTTTAACAAGCTCTTCAAGAGACCTGGATGCATGCTAAGGCCTGAGAGGCCCCTGCAGGGAATCGGTCTGGTGATGCCATTCATTGTCTATGGGAAGAGTGCATATTTTAGCTCCAAAGCAGAAAGGTAGGACTTCTGGTGCCCCAGGGCTTAAAGTTTAGTGGGGAAGGGGAGACACTTGGTAAAAGGCCAGACATCTGTAAGAACAACAACACGCAGTGAATGGAAACATCAGATCTCCAATCAGGAATAGACACAGAGAACAATGTGTTCATTATCTGGGCTGGGACCTTGTGTGGAGGAGGTCCTACAGAGATTTAATGGACGAGGTGGAGCTGTGTTGAGAGAAGCGTCCCGAAGGCTGATCCGTAGCAACTGGGGCAGGAGGGTGGTAGTGGTGGTGTCAGAGGCACAGTGGGGAGGACTCAAGCAAGCTCATAGAGGAAAGGAGTTGTGCTGGGTTCTGAAGGTGAGGAAGGACAGCCAGCCATCAGCCAGAGCAAGGCAGTAACCGGAAACTGGGCTTTCTGGAGGAGCACAAAATTATGGTGACGTCAGAGGCCCCTGACGTGCTCCCAATCTAAATGTGAGAAGCTGAGATTACTCTGTTCCAAACCTCCTGGTTTAGAGCTTCTATTCTGCTCTCTGTATCTGCTGCTTTTCTTGGTGCTGTGGAAGAATTCCCGGCAAAGGTCAGTGAAGGGAGAGAGGGTTTGTTTTCACTCATGTTTGGGGTTGTATCAGCCCATCATGGTACTAAAAGGCATGGTGGTGGCCAAGTCTGTTGAGAAGGGAACCGTGACTTCTTACTGTCACTTGCTGGACTATGAGCAGATCCTAGATCAGAGGTTAGGCCAACTATAACCTGCAGGGAGAACCCTGTGGCAGTATGCAAGTTGGCCATCTAGGCTCTCGGTCCACAATCTCAGTTCATCAGCCTCGGTCCACAACCAGTTCATCAGCCTAGACCAAGCATGGAGCCTACGGGGGACATTTGATTCCCAAGCCATAATGTTTAAGAAGTTCCTTAACTCTTACCAAAAAAGACACATTAAGGCCAATACCAGGCAGATATAGAACCATTCAGAGGGGTGTACTGTGAAAAAATAAATAAATTTACCATATGTCCACAATGCAAGAAAGGTTTGAAAAATCCTTTCTTCCTTCTGTCATTGCCTGCCTTAAACTGCTGTCCTTTCTGCTTCTACATTGTCTGTATCTCCTTTCTCCAGCCCCAGTGAGCTGAATGGCGTCCACCCCTGTACCTGTATCTGAAACATGTGGACATGATCTTGTTCGATCTTTCCAGACATAGCCAAAGACTTTGAGATGAAGTAACCATCCTAAATTATGTTGGTGGACCCAATAGCAAGTATTCTTATCAAAGACACACAGGAGGTGATAGAGAGGTGGCTCAGTGGTGTGTGCTGATAGAAGATACAAGCTTGGTTCCCAGCACTCACATCAGGTGGCACACAACTGACTGTGACTCCAGATCCAGGGGCTCTAATGCCCTCTTCTGGCATTTGTGTGCACTGCACTCAGGAGTACACACTCCCACATAGCCATACACACATTTATATGTTTAATTAAAATAACAATAAGTTCTGTCTTTAAAAGACACATGAGAGAGTCAGACCAAAAAAAAAGGAAGCCCCATGAAGATGGACCCAAGATGGGAAACCTGACATGAGAGCTGGAAAAAGCCAAAGATGAAATCTTCCAAAGGTTCGTGGAGATCATGGCTCATCTTAAATTTGGACTTGTGGTCTGCAGAATGTTGACTTAATCAAAACCTGTTGTTTTAAGCCACAGCTTTGTCATCACTGTTACCTAAGCACAAGACAACTAGTATACTCATTAAATATTAACAATAGGCTATTAACCACAAAATAAGGAGGTATTTTTCAGATCGGGCCTATCATTTTTTTAGACTTGGCCTAAATGTGTAGTTCAAAAATTAAGTCAAGGTTAAAAAATTCCAAATTGTTTGCAAGCACAGAAGAGTGTTACATGGTTGTTATTGGTATGTGTGTGTGTGTGTGTGTGTGTGTATGTATGTGCATGTGTATATGTGTGTAGTGAGTGTGCATGTGTGTATGTGTGGTATGTGTACACACATGTGTACATATGTATGTGTGGTATGTGTGTAGTGTGTGTGTGCGTGCACATGTGTGTGTGTGTGTGTGTGTATGTGTATGTGTGGGGTGCATGTATGTGGTAGGGATTGGGGGTGTTGCCTGGTGGGTGCTATGTTTGTTGTGGCAGGAGACAGAATGGATGCACAGATAGCCTGGGGTTAGAGGGCACACAGCTTCCAGGACTTTTCATGCTTAGTAGAGTGGTCCAGGACTTCTAATAGATGCCTGATGTTGGGCATCAATAGCCTGGCCTGTTTTATGTACACTGTTATTCCTAGAAAACTCAACCCATGATTTTTTTCTGTCCTTGTATGTAGAGACCCCCCTTTTTTTTTTTCATGTAAAGGAAGCGACTCACAGCTTGTCTTTGGCAGCTACAAATGGCTCACTTCACCATCATTGTACATCAGGGCCATTATGGAGTATAATAAGGGCTACTTGAACACAGACACTCTAATACCAGGACAGTTGAGCTGATAACCAAGATAACAGCTAAATGAATTTGGAGTGGCTGACATGTGGAGTACTGGATGCAGCAGCAAGGGGAAGACTCTGGCAGGAGAGATGGCTCCGTGTGCAAAGTAACCATTGCACAAGCACAAGAACCTGAATTCAGATCTCCATGTGACTGCTGGGCATGGTGGCACAAGCCAGCACTCCCAGCAAAGCGAGTCTGCAGTAGGCTCCCAGGGGCTTGGTGGATAGCACTCTGGCTAAGGCTTCCGGTTCAGTGAAGAGACCCAGTCTCAGAAAAGCAAGGGGTAGAGAGAGCTGCAGAGCAGGACATCCTAATGTCAGCTTTTGTCCTCCATATGCACATCCTCTCTGGATGCATGCACACATATCATACACACACATATACACACGCATACACTCATACACACACGCATATACATACACACAAACATGTCATACACATATCACACACATATACACATAGACACATGTGCATACATACATACACACTCATATGCACATGTGCATATACACGTGTACATATATACACAAACATATCACACACATACATACACACATACACATATATGCATACATATATGCATACATATATACACACATATAACACACATACACATACATACACACTCATAAACACACATACACATACACTCATACACACATGTGCATACATACATACACACTCATACACACTTGTGCAAACACACATGTACATATATACACAAACATTATACACATACATACACACATAAATATGTATGCATACATATATACACATCACACACATACACATACAAACATACATACACACACACTCATACACATGCTCATATACACTCATACACACATGCATACACACTTATATGCACATGTACATACACACATGTACGTATATACACAAACATATCACACACATGTCACATACACATACTATATATATATATATATACTCATATCACACACACATACACTCACACACACAAACACACATACACACACACACACACACACACACACACACCACAAGGGTTCCCCTCACTGTTTAGAATGATATGCAGTTGAAAATGCATGAATTATTTTATGGGATTTTCCATTTAGATTTTTGGACAGTGGTTGACCATGAATAACTGATGCCAGGGAAGGCAAAGTCACAGACAAAGGACTGTGGCACAGCACATCCATATTCTGTGCATGAAGATGTGATGATGGGCACTTGATGTGGGAGGCAGATTATTGTAGGCAACTGAGGGACATGTAAGTAGAAGTCATATTCAGCCCCATATACTAGTCCTGCTGTGTGGACCAGCAACTACAGCTGGCCAATGGTATAATAGGTTAAATACCCCCTGACTCTTTCATGTCTCGTTATTAAGTATTTTAATCTTTCTTGCAGGTTGAGGTTAGAAAGCACCTCACAGGACGCAAGGTTTTATTCTCCCAGGGGTAGTGTTTGCCTATGAAGAATCTGTATTGTTCAAATTGAGCTTTGTAGCCTGTGACAACATTTTTTCAGGCTTAGAGTCTCTCCATATTGTTTCATAATCCAACCCAGCAGGGTTTTGGTGCCAGATCCAGGGAGATATCTGTGGACAATGAGGTTTACAGAAGCAACTTCATCTGTCTGATTTTAGAACTCGAGCTGGGCTTCTTAAAAATACACTTGAGGCATCTAAATGGTGCGAGCAAGATTGCTTTTGTGTTCTTGTGACTTGTTTGTTTTAGCTAAGGGAATTTCCACACACACCCTACCCCGAAAATGCTAAATAGAAAGCATTTTTTTTTCCTTCCAGGCTTATAATAATTATGCTCACTAACAGATTGTTCTGTGAAAATTCTCCTGAAAAGAGCAGACCAGCGATATGAAGAGAAGTGATTGAAGACATTGAAACAAAACAGGAAGGGAGAGAGCCAGTGGAGGGAGGACCTCCGGAAAAGGATCTGTGTACAAGGTTCCGAGGGCTGCAGCACTGCCTTGGGGAGCTCTGTAGGTCTCTGGTTTCCCACCACGTTTTTTTTTTTTAAACCATGTAAGTGGGCGTGGCCTTGAGCCCCTCCTCCTGTTGCCTCAGCTTCCCCGAGTGCTTGAATTACCAGGCAGGGAGGTCACTGTGATGGGTCAGGAAGGACTCCTTATCTTTCTGAATTAGCCCGAGTGGGACGAGGATTGCCCTGGCACAGCTTCTGGGTTCAGTAGAAGAGTTATTGCTAGTCGCCATGTTGTTAGAGAGAGGGCCATTTTAGTGACTGGCAGAAAAAAAAAGGTCAGGTCTTCCCCGAAACACAGTAGCACTTCCAGGAGCAGATGTCTCCAAAGTCAGTGTTGCTAACACTCATGAAAGGCTTCCCGCCCAAGCTAAAAATCAGACATTAGACGTTGTTGCCCACATCTGTGAAAAATAGAGGCCAGATTAGGCCGAAGTAAAGAATTGTCAAGTATTAACATGTGGGCCTTGTTATTCTAAAATTGTGTTACATTATGTTCCAAATTATTAATTCTATTTTAAATTGGCTATATCTACCCTTATGCTTTATATATAATATATGTAATCTTGTGTTCTTTTTAGAACCAGGCTTCTTTGGGGACAGGCTTAGGTTAGTTGTAGCTATTTAACTCAGAAATGATAGTGTGTTTCATATTACAATAAAAAAAAAAATGAATGTGGAAGTCCACTAACAGAAAATGACAGCATATGTTGAAATATGTTAAAAATAACAAGTTTGAGGTAAACGAGTTCACATAAGACTTCTCCCTCTCTCCATACATTCATATATCATGTATGTATATTTATACATTCATATGTATTCATATGTATGCATGCATAATCTCTTTTATTCAATAAATGATCTTGCTATCTATAGCCCAGGCTGACCTTCAATTCACAGTCCTGCCTGCCTTAGGGGACAAAGTGCTGGTATTTTTAGGCATATGTCACCATGCCTGGTCTCACAAAACATTGTTATATGAACAAAGTTAAAACTCAGGGAACTGACCATACACCATGACCTATTATATATATATATAAAATGTTAACCTTGTTCTCCAATGATTTCTAAATCCTCAGATGCACGGAGGCATTGCAGCTGAAAGACCCTGTGAACAGGCAGGGCTGGGTGCACAGTCAGGACCTACATGTGATGAACTGGAGACTAAGACCGAAGCCTCTGCTTCCGTTTGTGCTCTGGAGTGAGTCAGAGATGAGTTGCAGTAGCTACAAACTCAAATGTTCCCCGAAGGCTTGCTGCAGGCTTGGCTCCCAGCCTGTGGCCCTACCAGGAAGTGGAGAAACTTTTAAGACACAGGGCCTACTGGGAGGGAGTTGGGTCACTTGAATTTGTCCTTGAAAGGAGCCTGGCTCCTTCTCTCTCCTTTCCTTTGCTTCCCAGCAACCATGAGGTGAAGGCAGCCTCTTAACCCCGAATGCTCTCACCATGATGTCCTGCACCATTAGAATCCAATGCGAGCTGTCAAGATGGCCAAGTAGTCTAAGGCGCTGCATTTAGGTCACAGTCTCCTGGAGGTGTGGGTTCGAATCCCGCTTCTGACAAATTACTCTTTGGGTTGAAGAGACGGCTCAGAGGTTAAGAGCACTGACTGCTCTTCCAGAGATCCTGAGTTCAATTCCCAGCAACCACATGGTGGCTCACAACCATCTGTAATGGGATCTGATGCCCTCTTCTGGTGTGTCTGAAGACACTGACAGTGTACTCAAACATAAAATAAGTAAATAATAATAATAATAATTTTAAAAAACAAATGCAATGTGAAGCAGCCAACAGACTGTGGATTGAAATATTTGAAACCCTGAGCCTAAATGGGCATTTTTCTCCCCTCTCCTTAAGTTAATTAAGTCCAACTTTTGTCCCAGTGATACACGGCTAACTAAAACATGAACTGTGACGGTGGTCTGTAAGAAGAGAAGCATTCGTGTGCTGTGGCAGTTTACTGAAACATTGGTGGCTTTCACCGCAGGGGAATCTGCCAGTCAAGAGGGAGGCAGCAGTGAGAAATTCCTGGGCAACTCTATCGTCTTTTCAATCATTACAGCCACACTGCTTGAAGATGGGACTATAATTTTCCTTTTACACCCCAGGAAACAGAAAATCAATGAGAATCGATACACCTCCAAGTTTCCCCAAATTAGCATTTTCACCAAGTAGAAGTTTGAGCCAAAATATGTTTAACAGTGAAGCACATATGTCCTCCCCCAAACCTCCCACTGACATTCAGGGAGCGAGCTGATTGGCGGTTTTGCATCAGAGGACCCTCACACTATTTTAAGATAGAAGCATATGGCATCATAAAACACCCAACCAAGAAAGGTTATCACACTGCAGGCACAGGACACAGAAACCTCGGCTGTCACGCAGGGCAGAGCCGCTGGTGGTAAAGGGGACAGGAGTAAAAATAGGAAGTGCAGTTTCGTATCTGTCCTCTGCCCTTTCAGTCTGTAAAACAGACCCCAGCTGGATCCTCCCTGGGGGGTCTTTTCAGAGCTGGCATTGTTTCTTTGGGTGTGCTGAATCCCTCCGGGTTGTTTCATGCGTGATTAGCTAATGATAACTGACCTTCCCGACAGTCACAGTTGCTTCTACAGAGCATGTGTGGGACTGAGCTAATAGGCAATGCTACATTGGCACAAAAACAGAGTGACTTTTGTCACTGTGATAATGTTCATTACACACAAAATGGAGCTGGGGGTGGGGGGTGGGGGCAGAGCTGGGGGGAGCCAAGGGGAAGCTTTCAATGTTAATCTCAGGTGCAGAGGCACTCGACTTCCTCCAACACAATGGTCTAATTCTCTGAGGAAGACATTACAATATGCTCTAAGACTTGTCAAATGTTTGATCAAAGACCATCTCTGTTTGTAACAAGCTAGGCTGTGTCCTTTTTCCAACACTCCAGGATCCTGGGATTGGGTGAGCTTCCAAGTAATTCTGTACAGCAGAGAAGCCAGGCCAAAGAGAGAGGATGCCTAATTTTACTTGTTATCTTTCAATAGGGAGTTTCCTCCATCAGGAAAGCACATTATTTAGTACAAGAATACTTTATAGCCATTTTTCATATAAAAGAAATGTGATGAATGAAAAAGCTAAATAATCTCTAAAGAGATTCTGGTAGACCATGCTATTGGAATTTAAGAGAGCAGTATGTACACACACACACACACCACACACACACACGATGGAGGAAGAGAGGGAGGGAAAGAAGGAGACTTTAGGGTCACAGTGATACAGTGATGTGCTTAAGGGGATAAGAGAGGCCATCATGATAGGGGGTAGAGAGATGAGGAGGATTTGGCAAGCTTCTAATGCATTTGAGAAACTGCTGGGCTTTTTGTTAACAAAAATATTGAATATATTTGTTTATTACATATATTTAATAATAAAAGTATATCCAATACAGTTTAACTAGATTTTATATAATAATCACATTATAAAAATACACGGCTAATTTATAGCCTAGTGACAGAAACTACTTAAAGGAACTTCCACAAAACTGGAACTCCGTGAAGTCCTTTCCTTGCCTCCCTTTATATCTGCTCCCTTTCTCGCCTGGTTTCAAAACTGGCAATACGTTGGGAGACTGCGAGCACTCAGGGGAGAGCCCTCATCTTAAGAAGACAACCATTCCTTCCCGGGTCAGTACATCCCACCAAATCTGTCAATTTCTCTTAATAGCAAAGGAGCCCGAGAATTAACCTTCTGTCTAAGTCCTAATCTCAACTCTGTCATAACAACCAAACACTCCTATTTTGTTTGCAGGAGAGAAAGGGGAGTGGCAGGTGGGGCTGAACCTGGCTAAAGAAAGTTCACCCTCTGCCATGCTGTAGGGAAGGGTGGGTACAAGTCAAGCAAGGCGCCCTCAGCTCCCCAGTCCACATTAGCATGCTTGGGCATCAGGGTCTGCTAATTTTTATTAAATGGCACACATTAAGTCAACTGTTGGCTGTTTCGAGCCCTTTACACACTTTGGAGACCTTTACCCACCATTAAATTCATTTAGAATGAACTCTCCAGGCAGGCTTCGGCAACGACAAGTCTGGTGCCCAATAGCTGTGAAGAGGTCAGCTCAGGATCTTTGGAAAATTCCACCCCTCCCCTCCTGGAAGAGAGAGGTCAAAAAGCATGGAGGCACCCTTCCCCTCTGGATGGGAGAGGTTCTTTACATTGCTCAAAAAGACCACAGGGGGAACTGACCGTTGGCCACCTCATTTGCTATCTCATTCCCTAAGGACCAATCAGTTTAAAAGTCACACTGTTCTCCCAATCATTTTGGGCCTAGCTGCTGATGCTCCTAGAAACTGTATGAAAACTTGCTGAACAGGCCATCCGGGATCACTGCCTCTCCTTCAGGTACAGGACGACCCCAGCGTGTCGGAACAATAAATTCCTCTTGCTTTTGCATTGATCCCCAGCTCCAAGTTGTTCACTGGTGGTGGGGGTGGGGTGGGAGTGGGGGTTCCCCACTAGCCAAGAGTCTTACAGCTGCACAGAATCAGACCGTAGCTGGTGCTGCTTCTGGCTTACGTATCTTTTCCAGCAAAGGCAGGCTCTGTGCCTCACATTGCTTTTAAATCAGGAGGGGAATAACAGAAGACATGGATCAACACAGGGAATGCTGTGTGCTTACAGTTTTCCTTAAGTTTTATTCAAAGTCTTCACGATGGGAGCTATAGATCTCTCCTTGTGGAGAAGCAGTGCAACTATTTTAACTGAGAATAGATATTTGTAACCGCTAATGCACATGAAGAGTGGAACTGGCTCTACTTTGTTGTAGCACATGGTGGCGCTTCGCCAGGCCATGAAATAAATTGAATGGCTGAGCATCTGATGCAGCATTTTTGTGTTTATCTGGAACAGTGTACTGTTTGCAAATAATAATAATAATAATAATAATAATAATAATAATAATAATAATTTTTAAAAGATGAGTATCCTGCTGTAATGTTCTCTAAAAGATTTAAGTTCAAACTTCATACCAGAGGGAAAAGATGGTTGACCCAGTCAGGAAAGAGCTCATTCCCTGCAGAGGTATAATTCAATGTTGGTTGTAAATACCAGCAAGTAGGGCCAGAAGGGACCCACTTCTCCTAGGTACTGGGCAGAATTAAAGCACTGTTAAAACACTGTTGGGTTCTGCTAAAATTGCAGTGTTAATGATATTGTTAATAAGTTCTTTATGCTTATATTGTAAGCATTATATTTGAAGTTTATATTCCTGTAAATAAGCACACACATTCAGCATTGTGCAATTTGACTTCCTAGTTAGCAGCAAAGAACTATCAGTCAGATAGCTAACTGAATCACCCTCATGCCCCCGAACCACCCCTATAGATTCTCCTTATGCCTGAGATTTGGGACAACTGTGTGAAAGAAATCAGAGAGTGTCCTGACTCTTGAAAGTGCTGCCACCCCTTGCCAGTACGGTGTGACTAAGCCACAAAGCTGGATGAACCATTTCCTTCTGGCCAGAGGGGGCGCACTTCCAGAGTGCAAGGACTTCACTGTGACTCAGGGCAAGGCCATGATGGGATCCAAAACACAAGCTTTGTGCTTGTGCTAGAGGCAAGACTATGACTAGCCATTCAAATGGCTGTGATTTGTCCAAATGCCTCTTCTGTATACGCAGGCTGCTTGAGATTCCCCCAGCCAGTTCCTGAAAATACATCCCTGTGCTCACCCCACTAGCGACATTAGGGCCAGTGAAGACTTTTCTAGAGTGGTCTTTCCCTGCCTCCTTTCAGAAATTCAGGCTGACAAGGGCCATGCATCAAAAAGACCTTCAGAGATGGTTCTCAAGGCTGACCGAGGGTCAGGCTTCCCAACAGCCTGGGCCATAACAACCAGCGCTTGACTGCAGGAGAGTGGACAACCGACGCCTGTACCCTTCCCATTAGCACCGTCCACAGGCCTGAATCCATCAAGAAGAGCAGTGCGTGATGTTACTGATCCATTAGTGAATCCAGCCACTTCCCTGGATCCTGCCCCTGGTGGAAAAGGATGCCTGTGTTTGAACGATGCTGGTAATGGGTCGGTTCCTAAATGGACTTCCTAGATGTACCCAAATGCTATACCTATCCCCAGCGCCTATGACCACAACTGAAGGAGCAGCTGAACATCTCCATCCAGTACATGCAGGGAAGAAGGGAATAGATGCCGAGGTGACTAGAGAGTGGAGAGCTGATACAGGGTTGCAAGCCAGCAGTGAAGAGAACCCACGGGTTTGATTGGCTAGAATCATTCCAGGCAGCTGCCTTCTGGAACAACGTCTCAAACCGTGGATAGAGTTGCAAACAGTGACAAGAACCCACGGGTTTGATTGGCTGGAATAATTTCAGGCAGCTGTTTTTAGGGACAAGGTCTCAAACTGCAGGCTGGGAGTTGAAACACTGGCTCTATCGATTAGAGAGTCCCAATACTAGAAGCTTGTATGGGACAGCAGAGCTATTAGGGAAAAGGGTCCTGATACCTAAGGCAGGCACAGGGACTTTAATTTTAGAGGCTGACACTCCCACTGTGTCCACCTGCCTACTGTCACTGCTCACTGCTGTTAAATACTGAGGGAAACAAGCCTTTGAAAAGGCTTCTCACCTACACACTATTTCTATCCAGCTGGAGCTAGTGAACCCCACTCCAACTGATTGGTGATACCAGCAGATGTTTGACTACCTACATGGCTGATAATTGAGTCATCTTCATCTTCAAAGGGAGATAGGTTCAAATCAGGGTTGACACATCTATCCTTAACTGTTCACACTTGCCACCTGTCCCTGTCCTCCAGACTAAAATATGGGGTGAAGTTAGCCTTACAAATTAGGGAAATTCTTGCCAGACATTCTAATCTACCCTCAGTGGAGCGTGGGATAGAGAAAAAGAAATACAAAGGCTTCAGCCCCGTAGTGGAAGAAGAGCAGAGCAGAAACAAAGGAATCCTCCCCCAAAAGTGGGAGACACCAACTACTGGGGTTCAATGGCTTGTTTGAGTCATTGCTCCCATCAAACCCAGGGATGCTGGGAGGTGCTCTACTACTGATCTACACCTCCAGTCTGGACTTAACTTTTTCGGCTGGCTCCTGTTGAATCACACAGAAAGAGAATATCTCTTTATGGGGGGAAATTATTTCAGAACATTATGGAGAGGCCTTAAGAAAGACTTGATGATACTCATCAGCTGCTGCAGGTGGTGGTGGGAAAGAAATTAGTCAGATGGATTTGGAATATAGAGTGTGAAGACAGCATGAAATTCAACGGCCCAGTCCCCAGCCATCATTTTCCAAGTGCAGATTGTCCTCTGCATTCACACACACACACACACACACACACACAGTCACGTGGATGTAAGCCCCCTGCTTGATTCATGAGTCCTGCTTTTTTGTCTTCTGCATACAATGTCTAGGCTATTCGTTCCTCTGCCTGGCCCCACTTACGCTGAAAAAGTCTCCAAGACAGTGAAGGAAAGAGATGTTTGTTACTCTCCTTCTTCAGGAAAGTGAATTACAGAGAGATCCTTTCTTGCTAATGTTTGTAATTAAAAATCCATCAACCCTGTTTATAATGTGGTAAACACCTGCATGTAAGCATTCCACTATGACACTTGTGCATTTTTCTTTCAAGGAACAACGGTTCCTTGGACCCCCCCCCCCCCGAGAATCCTTCATGAACCTTCCTGAAGAGTCCATTTTTCTAGAAAGCCAACCGGAGTGAAGTTGGATGGCAAAGACAAAACCTTTCAGAGGGGTTGCCCTCAAAATACCAAGTATATGCTTTGGTTAATGAGAAGACAGACCAGGCAAGTACTGATCGGGGTGACCTTTCTGAAAGCCAATCTTTTACTCTACTAGATTAAACTACAAGCATTAAAAGCGTGCCTGAAGAAAGAAAGAAACCTCTGGAGTCCGATGCTGTTTGAAGATAGAAATGACTTGAAGCTGACTGGGGCATCCTAAGATACTGAACCTTGATCTACAGCTGGCACAAGATTAATCTCCCATGGCTGCTGCACTCCCGATGGTTGATGGTTACCTAGCCATCCCTGTCTGTGTGGGGCTTCAACACAGACATGCCATCTCCTTATCCTTCTTAAGAACCTCTTCATCTTCTACAAGACAGCAGCAAGCCAGCCATTTTGGAAGATCCCCTCCACATACCCTGGCATAGACTTAGTCCCCTGTGCCACTCTGGAGCTGGCTGCTGGGGGCCAACATTAACCCTTTGGAATAGAAGGCAGTGAGGGTGACCCTACCCACAAGCTTTAAGCTTCTATATTCCATGTGATTTGTTTCAGCACTTTAAGAAGAAAAGAACAGAAAGAAGAATTCCAGACTTAGCCAAAGACTACCATTCCTTCCTTTGCCACTCATTGCCAAATGGTGCCTCTTCTCCTGAAGCTGATATTTGTGTGAGTCTGTACTTTCGTTCCCTTTCCCATGTATTTATTATGCATTTCAAATTTCAACTTTTTATTTGTGGGTTTTAAATGCACCATGAGTGGTATTAATTTTTTTTTTTAAGACAGGGTCTGATGTAGTCCAAGCCAGCCTTGAACTTGCTAGGTAGTTTCAGATGGCTTTAAGCTCCAGATCCAACTAGCCTCCATCTCCTGGATGCTGGGATTACAGGTGTGTGCCACCACACCTGATTTTCTTTGGTGCTGGAGACTGAACTTCGGGCATCATGAACGCTTGGCAGGCTGAGCTATGACCCCAAGCCAGACGTATCACATGTTTACATTGTGCAACAGTCTGCATTTAATTCAACACTGTGGATTGTTTACCGCATGTTGAGTCATAAAACCCCAGTTCACCTTTCCCACGGTGCTAGCATTCAATCTATGACTGAACCATCCCTTGTCTTACAACAGGGATGCAGGGCTATTTGGATGGCTTCCAGATTTGTGGCAATTACAGACAGCTCCCCTCACCCTGCTGTAAGCATCCCATGAACTCTCTCCTGTGCATTAGCTGCTCCAAGGAATGTGAGGATGTTTGCAACAGCTGGGTCTCAGGATATGCACAGCTCTAAAACTCACTGAGCAATTACCACTCAACAACAGCAAACGGAGTTTCCTTTCTGTCTCTTCACTATTTTATGTTTATCAATATCTTAATTGGCTTTGGTACTAGGGATTTAATCGCTCAGTCCTGGTTACCTGATAGATAGCCAGGATGTTACATATAACCTCCCCATATTTCAGGGTTCTCTTTTTCTCACTGACTTATACAGACTCCTTTTACTTCTAATAATTTTTTTAATGATCTTTATGTGCTGACATGTCTCATTCATATTTTTTGTTGTGTTTTTTTCTCCATTGACCACTTAATTTCTAAGCTCTGCAAGTCTTATGTCTGCACTGCTGTGCTTTTTATTATCTCTTGGCCCAACCTTATGTTCCTTCAAGTAGTAATTCCTTCATATATACCACATACAATGCATACCAATTCAAATACAATTTTGTACTCAAGCACTGTTTGTAAATCCAATATGTTTTGCTAATATTAAAAACTTTAAATTCCAAATTCTGACCACAATTACATTTTGATTTATTTTGCTACTTGAGTTTTTTAGGTACTTAATTCCACACATGATTCCGGCAATGTTTTATAATTGATTTATTGCACTTTAGAGACTTGTTTTGTATGGTATTAATGGTTTAGAATTCAGTGACTACTGTGATCTGGATTGTAATTCATCTTTAAATAGTGCATAAATTAAAACAACATGTAGTCTTCAAATGAATAAGTGCTTTAAACATGTTAGCTGGGCCATTGAAATTGTCACTACATTTATTAAAGTTGAACCAACCTATCAGTTACTGAGAAAGTGTCTTTAAATAAAATCTCCACTTATACTTTTGTACAATTTTCCTTGTAATTTTCATCATTTCTTTGTCCTATTTTAAGCAATATTTTATTAGTCTTTTATATTTCTGTGTGAGATACTTTATCATTAAGATTAATGATAACCATTAAGTATTAACTATTTAATATTAAGTACTAATTGTTTTCATTAAGGAACGATTTTCATTATCTTTAATGATGCCATTATCTCTAAAGTCACTTGACTTGACAGCAACATTGGCTCACCACTGCTCTTTGGCTAATCCTCACCTATGAGCTATTGGCACATTATTTTCCCGCTGAAGGAACAGGAAAGTTCTGGTCTATCTACAAAGGCTGTGACACATTTATATAATATTATTTTAGTTTCCTATTTTCCTTTCCTCCTCTTCATCTCTAATGGCCGGAATTTTATTTATTTATTTTTGACCTTCCTCTGGTGTAGAATTACATCTATTTGATGGTAAACTGTAGGTTTCTCTCTTGTTAGCTCTTTGGCCGTGTCTGCTGAGTCTGCTGGTCATTTCCTTATGAGGCTTGGGTTTGTTTGTTTGTTTGTTTTTTCTTTGTGAATTTAGACTTAGCCAGGTGACGTTCAGTCCCTACATAACACATTTAATTTAATTTTAAACTTTTATTTTTTATTATATGTCTGAGCATTTTGCATGCGAGCATGCATGTATGGGCACTGTGTATGTATGTGCATGTATTCCTGGCACTTGTGGAGGACGAAGAGAGAGATGGATCCTCTGGAACTTGAGTTGCAGATGATTGTGAGCCACCAGGGAGGTGCTGGGAACTGAACTTGGGTCCTCTCTAAGAGCATCAAGTGCTCTTAACCACTTCTCCAGCTCAGTCCACAATAGGTTTCCAGTGGCTTCCATCAGCATCTCAGTGGTCTCAATGGAGTAAGAGGTTGGAGCAATACTCCTGGGATTTGTAAGTCCTGCGAGGACCACCCGAATCTCCTAGGCTTCCAGCTTCCACTCCTCCCATGCTCGATCTCCCTCTACCCAGATCATCCATAATACATAACCCCCCTTGCTACTACCCAGACTCGTTGATTGATGGGTAGATCCCTGCTCTCATGAGGGAGCATAGCACAAGCAGGGATGGGTATACTACCTTTCATTTCTCTCTGCTCCGTTCTCTCAGCTTCTCCCTTCGTATCTGTCAGGTTGCAAACAGGAGTTTAGTAAATATTTAATGAACGGATGGATTTAATTCTGGTGTGTTCAACCTCCACTGAAAGGTTACAGCGGCTCGTTCTTCGCAATGTGATGTAGCCTGTGTTGAAGTCATAGGTATGAGACGTGTGACAGGTAGCAAGGGCTGGAGAGAGATGCCTGCAGAAGTCTAGGGTCCCGGCTTCCTTTGACCTCATCGTCAGCTAATTTTCTTCCTCACTGTTTGAAAGAGTGTTTAAATTTAATAATTAAAACTATATCAAGGCCCAAGAATAGCACGGTCATGCTAACTATAGCTTTTGGCTGCCTACTTATGCTGTACACTGAACTGAGGCAAAGACGCAAGAAGCTTTTAGAAAATTTAATTAGTGTATTTCTAGATCTTTGATTTCATTTAAAAAAGAAAAAGAAAAAGAAACCCCACACAGGGCCCTTCATTTTCAATTTGCTTATAGTACAAGAGAAAGAAAGGTACCTGAGGTTTTTTTTTTTTAAGATTTATTTATTTATTATATATAAGTACACTGTAGCTGTCTTCAGACACTCCAGAAGAGGGCATCGGATCTTGTTACGGATGGTTGTGAGCCACCATGTGATTGCTGGGATTTGAACTCTGGACCTTCAGAAGAGCAGTCGGGTGCTCTTACCCGCTGAGCCATCTCACCAGCCTGGTACCTGAGTTTTTATTCAACTTCTGTCACTGGAGGATCTTAGGGAAGCGTTGAAGGAATGAGAAAGAAGAAAGGCCTGGTCTTTAATTAACCTGCAAGTCTTCCTTTTCCTACGGTTACTTTAAGTCAGTTTTGTTCCTTTCCAAATAATGATTCATGTGAGTGGATTTGGAATGTGGGAAAACTGAAGACAGCAGGGCTGGAGGAGCAGGGATTGCATAGCTCAAGGATAGAACACTCGTCCAACATATGAAAAGTCCTAGTTTTGATACCCAGTACTACCAGTGAGCAAACAAACGGATGGTCATCAATGATGCAGGGCATGAAACTCCTGCAGAGAGAGAGAGAGAGAGAGAGAGAGAGAGAGAGAGAGAGA
>NC_034605.1:45784248-45816506 GCF_900095145.1 Mus pahari | reverse complement strand
TTTTTTTTTGGAAGAAAAAGATGTAGGACAGGAATTCTGTCAGACAAGAATAAACCAAGGAGCAGGAGGGAATATTTTTAATGGAATCTGGGGAACTGTAGAAGTCAACTTTTCTGTGTGCTTGGCTTCTCCAGAGAGTGCTGTGCTGGACAGGTGCTCTTGCTGTAATGGAATGAACCGTTAATTACTGAATGCTGATCTTCCGGAGAGCTCTGCAAGTGGAAAAAAAATTCCAGCTTTGGACAGTCCTGGTAAATCTCAGACTAAGCTTAGCCATATAGTGACCTGCCATCTCAAAACACCAGGGTCCTTTATAATAGATACAACTTATGCCACCCTCATTTGTCAAGAAAATGACACCCAGGCAAGCAGGCGTAATCTTCCCAGGTTGGTACCCTCTTGTAGCAAGAGACTAGTCTTAGGATCCTAGATCAACCATAGGTGGGAGCTGTGGGATGGTCTGACACACAATGATAATGAATTGATGCCATATGCTAGGGAGGAGAGGGACCGCATGAAACTGGAGGATATCTCAATGAGGGAAAACACATATCCAGGGATCATACCAGTTCATGCGGGGATTATGGCTTCCAGGGTAGCTTGCTGTCTGTCTGCTGTTTGGGGCATCTAATTAGACCCTAAAAACACTTTTCCTGTGGAGGATGAGAAAGGGCATCCTGAGATCTAGAGTCAGGTCAAACACTCTGTGCCTGACTGACTTAATCACTAATACAGCCCCGTATCCTGTAGAGTGGACCAGAGGCTCAGGCATCACCACATGGACAAGACTCTTTTGATGACCTCAGCGAGATTATTCTCGATTCTGTGCTGTGCCCTCAAATCGACTTCTTCAAGCCTTGCTTCTCTTTGGGCTTAATGAATCTGTGGTTACACTTCTGCCTCTCCCTGGAGTTTCTGATTCTCTATAGGAACTAGTTACATCTTGTGTCTCTTTGTGCCTCCAGTACCTGGCCATGTGGCCTACCAGTAATGTTTAGAAAGTCGGTAATGAATGGTTGGTCTTCCCAGAAGTCACCTTACGCACAGTAGGCCATATGTAGATTGTTCTCTGCTATGTATAGGGTGTGAAGCTCTAGGGAGGCTATATAAAGAGCGATAAATAGTCACACCGATTGGATAGACATGGCGCTTTTCCTTTTTTCCATTCTGAAATTTGTCATGGTGGCAGCAGGTTGAGCAAAGAGCACGTTGGTCTGGATCTGTGTCCTCGGGAGATTCTGCCAAGTTGAAGACATCTTTTTTTGGAGCTTTCCACTCTAGCTACACAGCTGGTACCTTCGACTTGAGTCTTGCTTCCACGCCTCATTATCACTTCTGCACCCTTAAAATCTCTGTGAGGTGGGTAGGTTCTTACAGTTACTGCCACTTCACAGAAGTCAGCAAGACAGATTGGTTAGGGGATGATGCCTTCCTGATCCCGAATAACAGGGTGAAGCCAAAAGTCAATCATGAGTCTTGACTTACCTAGCTTTATCCTGTCTCGAATTTACCACCATGATGCTGGTCAGATTGCTGAGCCTGCCAGCATCAGTTTTCTTATCATAAAAGAGGAAGAGTATTGTCCACACGGGAGGAGATAAGATTGCAGAGTCAAGAAGTTGCTCAGATAGACTGCAAACATCCCCATTTTGCATCTTAGTGGTTTCCCATGATTGATGGACGTGCATCTTTATTCATAACGCATCACGTCGACTGACACCAGTGATGATGATTCCGTAGCCAAGGCGCAGAGGCAAACCTTTAGCTTCAATACTTCACTATGAATATTTAACAGGGCATCTGAGTACTTCCCCAGCTCTGTCGCTACTACCCATGGAAATTAGTGGTCAGCATGATGTGGTCGTGTGCCAGACAACACTTGGAGATGATTTCTGGGTCATCCACAGCGATCTGTCCAGATGAAGGCTATTTAATTAATTTATAATTGCTTATGACAATGGCTCCATCTTTGAGAAAGCTCTGCAAGAAACGGCATCTGTATTCCTTTGTCTCTTGTCACTCTTGCGCTGAAAATGGAGCTCCGAGCACTTAATTTCCATGATCAATTCCCAGCGATTGCCTTAGTTGAATGTCACATGGTGCGTGAGAGAGGAGCTGAACCCCCACTTCTGTAATCCTGGCATCAGGGACCACTGAAGGTCTTCACTAGGAGAGGGTGTGGCTTGATCCAGCCAGCCTAGTTCCTGAAAAACCTCACATCTTTCCCATCCTTACTACAGGCATTGGTGCTGTTATTTTTGCATGAAAGGATGGTCTCCCAATGTGTTCTTCTCTTCGGGACATTAGCATCTTCCCCATGGCAGATGCACTCTGAGAGCCTTGCCCTCCTCCAGTCTCTAGGTGATCTGTGCCCATCCTGCTGCATTTCAAGCCCTGCAGTGAGGCTCTCTGATGCTCTACTGTGGTCACCTGCCAGTACCCCACATGGGAGTGGAATGGAATGGAATGCCACTACATCACCTGGAAAATAGCTGTCTGATGAGCTTTATCTGTTCAAAAGTCATTTTTTAATCTCACGTTCTCCTGCTTGAAATTCTCTGCTGGTCAAGTTCAAATCCTTCCTTCTACACCTAGGAGGTACCTTAACCCGAACCTTTGCCATCCAGGCACCCCCAAGACATCCTTATTTTTGATAGAAACATTTCAGTTATTCTGTGTCGGATGAAGCATTGCTTCACCTAACATGCTTTCTCCATGAGTTTGGTTTTACTTTTATGAATTGTCTTCTCTGGTATGTTCTTACTGTCTCCCACCCACCATCTCCACATTTCCAACTTTTTCATACCCCCTCCCAGGGCTGAGGCTGAATACCCACCTACTCTTTGAGTTAGAAAAATGCAGAACCTCTCTTGTCTCATGAAGAGAGCGTCTCCTTTTACAAGGCACAGTACCAGGACTATTTCATATTTTGGATTTCTCTTTATTTTATGGACTTTGAAATACTTCAACTTTGAAAATACTGAATATGAGATGTTTCAGGGCCACAGAATCCTGAAGGTGGTTTTTCACATTTTTATACTTTTATACAAGAAACAATTTCATGATTTAGAATTTCTCACTTGTGACATTGTGCCAGTGTTCAAATTTTTTTTCTGATTTTAAAGTATGCCAATTTTTCACATTTTTTTGGATTAAGGGTGCTAAAACTATAATAAGTTGGTGACATAATTTTCTCCTCTGTGTGCTTAGGAGTTTTCGAACAGGCCGGCTTTCTTTCTGCATTTTCGGAGATTACCCACAGTTCCTTGCAGTAAGCACTGAATTAATTTGAAGTTATTTGTCTGCAAATGTAGTCTTTTATGGGGATCACACAAGCGAAGTGAACGGACCTAATGAAACCTTGGGAACAGCTTTGCTAGAGTCTGCCTGCCCAGGCTTAACATAGCACTTTCCTTATACATAAAAACCCGTATACTGGCCTTCATGTCTTCAGGGGTTTTGGTCTTAAGGAAGAAAGAAGACACTTAAACACCCCCTCCCCCATTTACATTACATAGCTGTCATGAATGTACATTGCATTAATTGTAGCCAGGGAAGAGGAGATGTGTTTGTTTGTTTGTTTGTTTGAGAATCAGAAATGGACCCACTTGTAAGGTAAGAACTCAGTCTCTACAACTGGTATTTGCTGGAATGTCATCTGCTATTTTCCTTTTTAGTCTCTTGCTGTAAGAGAACTGACTCTTAGGAGCCTGCTAAGAAAGCTTGAGGGACGGTAAACAGGTAAATAAGGGAGGCAGACAGCAGAGAAGCCATCAAGGGATGCTGCAAGCATGGATGAGTTGAAGGAAGCCGCTTTGGAGACCGGAACCTGGGCAGTTCCAAGCGCAGGGATCATTCGGGGTCATGGTGCCTTGCAGAGCTGGAAGGAGATGCCAACCACCTGGGAGTAGTCACTTTAGGTTACGCCTGAAGGATGGGCAAGTCAGAGCCTGGGATTTAGATGAAATGTGAGCTCACAACTTAAGTCAGTTCCAGATCTGGCAAGAACTCTCCTCCCCAGTATCTTTAGGAAAAGAGGCTTACTGGACTGGGAAAGAGAGAGGAGACAAACCAGACGCAGGAAATCAAGCTGGGGGAAGCCAGACCTCTGGAAGAAAACTCGTGTGGATTCTGGGAATCTAAAGGGTGTGATGGGATTCAGGCCATTTCCCAACTTGTTTTGACCTGATCTAGATGATAGGAATAGGAAGTTGAAACATAGAACATTATACGTGAGTTAAGATAATAAGATGAGGTATTTCACTAAGCTATCCACTGCAGACTTGGCTTACACCCAAGTTGGTTCATTGATGCACGTGGTCTGGCTGAGGGCGAAAAATGAACATTGGGCAGTAGAGTGGCCACAGGGAAAGACTTCTAAAGAAAACTAACCCTTTATCCAGGGGTTGGGGGGTGAGGGAAGCCTGGACATTGACACACTATGTAAAGAGAAGAACCTATATTAAAGGATAATATTTCATCCCAACCATTATAGAAATACCTTCCAGTGGAAGGATTCCTCAAATAGCTCACATATAACACAGGGGAGGGTCCACTCTTTCTCTCAGTTTTAAAATTTATTTTCCCAGAAGCACACAGTAATCATGAAGAGATTTAGCTAGACAATACACATTGCTCTGCAAGGAAGGCAGAGATGGGGAATGGTTTTGTTTTGTTTTTCTCTTCATCACCCCTCTCAGGGTTCTCTTTTTCCCCCTCCAGTAATATCTTATACTACTGTATTCTGATCTGGAAAAAAAAAAAAAAAAAAGGTCATAGAGTTCCAGATAATTCCAAGACCAGTCATATCATTCTCCTTCCAAAACCCAGGCTGAACGCCAGCTGTCGAGATGCAGCTGTTACACAGGAAAGACAGGTGAAGCCCAGTGTCTCAGGGCTGAGTGGTCGGTTGCAGCCCGGTATGGCTGAGGGCTTCAGAATTGTAATCCTGTCTGTCGAGAATCCCTGCCAGTAAACTTGGGGGAAGCTGGCCAGGTTTATGTCAAGCTAAATGGAAGTACATCCCAAGACATCTGTATAACCTGTGTGTGGCGGGGGGGTGGGGGTGGGGGTGGGGGTGGGGGTGGGGGTGGGGGTGGGGGAGTAGGTGGAGCCGTGAATACTGATGCAGGAGTTTAATTTTAAAGTAATTGTGTAGGTGTATTCCACCATGTGTGGGGAGTTCAGAAAAAATGAAGATTGGACCATGGAAAGGTTTCAGGGGACATAGAAAAAGACCATCTTTCTCTGAGTTGCCTTTGTGTCTGGTCTGCATCAATGTCTTTGGGCAGGCTAAAAAGGATTTCTCTAAGACTGATGGGCTGAGTGTCAGCAACACAGGCTTTATAGGCAATTACATTTAAAACAAACAACCTCAAGTAGCTCTCATAGATATGCTTGCTTTTTTTTTTTTCCTTAAACTGACCCACTCTCTTCCCCCCATGCTACATTCACAGTCATTTGTTATTTTGGTAAGCCTAAACTCTCTGCAGTTTTAACCCTTCACTCATCCAATCTAATGTTTACTGGACTCTTCCAAGTTAAGTGCAAGTCACTGTGCTACGTTGCTGCCAAGGACCACGGAAGGCTCTTGTTCCCTCAAGGAACGTACAGGATTACGAAAACCAGAATGGCAGAAATGCAAAGAATGAGGAGGGTAAGAAAGGCAACACTCAGTGGGACTGTTATGCAGGGAGGAGAAGACACATCTGCTCTCCACAACGTTGGGGAGGTCACCCAGACTCAGACAGGCAGAGACAGGGGAAGAGGCAAAGAGACATTCTTGACACGGAGAGTAGGAGATGTAAAACTACGAGGTCACCCAGTGCTAAGCACATCCCATTTTTAAGGAGCATAGTGTTGCCCGAACGGTCCCTGTCTGACACCCTGGTCCCTGCTGCCTGGAGGGCTGTGTCTGGGAAGGTGACAGGTGAGAGATAATGAATCCTCCCCTCATCCTGGTCAACTTGAGACTACCGAGAGGATGGACATGTAAGATCAAGAGGGGTGAAGCGGGCCAAAGAGTGAAGCTTTTAACATCTGTTACTTGTCACATGCACATACAACTGACAATTGTATTTTCCATCAGCTTCTAGAATAATCAGCACTTTCACATGGTTAAGCAATAAATTAGGCTGCTGTGATGACTAATATGATCGGCCCTCTGTGATGACACAGAACAGCTCTCCTTCATTTGACCAGGATGTCCCAATTATGCCTTACATTTACTGTTTTACAATCAGTAGACCAAACATGCCTATATATTGTCACAGGGATTCTCTCTCTGCTAGTGGCTAATAAGTCCTAATTGTGACAGTGACTTCATGTCCATGTGACCAGAAAAGACCCATTCTGATAGCCACTGCCTGAACCAGAAGAGGTCTTATGAACATCGATACAAATAAGCTATGTTAGGTCGCAAATATTTGATAATTCAGTGAGAGGGGTCTTTAATATCTAGTTTAGTTTTTGGAGAATACTATTATTTACAGAATTCCCACAATACAGTGCAAAATTTCTCGTGTGTATGTGTATGTTCTAGTTCTTGGAAAACTCACTGTATTTAATTCCCTCACCATGTATAAAAGTAGAAAAGGAGTGTATTTCTAAATGATGTGCTATCCCATCAGTTGGGAACAACACAATCAAGCAATGAACATAGGTAGGTACATCCAGGTTAGGCATCTCTTCAAGTTATGAATGTGGGGCAGGGTTATGCAGATATCTGACCACTGAGGGTGCACTACCAGTTTCATAATAGAGATATGGACCTCTCAGAGCCCTCTATTAATCATATGTGCACTGTGAACTCCTGAAGGCAAGTCTTGCTGGCAGATCTACATCTTATGTACAACGTATGGCAGTCTTCACAGGGACTTAGTGGGTTGAGTCATGTTCAGTGATTATAATGATAAAGGAAATGAATCCAACGGGAGAACATGAAAGCCTGCTTGAATTCTTCAAGTATCAAAAAAATTATACTGGGCACTGGAAAGATGGCTCAACAATTAAAAGCACTGGCTGCTCTTGCAAAAAAAATTTTTTTTATTTTATTATTATTATTATTATTATTATTATTTTAGTATGGGTCCCAGCACACACATGGCAGCTCACAATCTTCAGTAACTCCAGTTCCAAGGGATCCAATGAGCACTTCTGACTTCTGTGGGCACTACATGCATATAGTACACATACATACATGCAAGCTAAACACGTTCGTGTGCATGCATGCTCACACACACATACATACACACACACATACACACACACACACACACACATTGTATACAAAGCGAATGTAGAGGAACCTGGGTTTCACTGTCCCTGTTCCACATGGAAGTATGTGCTCAGGTTCTGGACTACTGATTGGGTGAGTTCGTAGGATGCTTTCAGCTTCTTGTAGGAAACAGGTTTTAAAAAACAAGGAGAATTTTGAGCATGTTAACAGCATAATGGGGCTAAGAGTGGCTCCTTCCCTTTTAGATGGATGGCCTTCCTAACCCATCAAGAAAGACCTATGCAAGGTGTCATGGTTTGTATATGCTTGGCCCAGGGAGTGGCACTATTAGTGGCACTGAATGTATGTATGTGTACTGTAGGTGTGGCCTTGTTGGAGTAGGTGTGTCACTGTGGGTGTGGGCTTTAAGATCCTCATCCTAGCTGCCTGTAAGCCAGTATTCTGCTAGCAGCCTTCAGATGAAGATGTAGAACTCTCAGCTCTGCCTGTACCATGCCTGCCTGGATGCTGCCATGCTCCTTGATGATAATGGACTGAACCCCTAAACCTGTAAGCCATCCCCAATTAAATGTTATCTTTATAAAAGTTGCCTTGGTCATGGTGTCTATTCACAGCAGTAAAACCCTAACTAAGACACAAGGGTAGAGCTGGCCCGGTGACCACTAGGAATATTAAAAGTTAAAAGACCATAATGATTCTGCTGCTGATGCAATACAAAAGGAGACATTTTGAGCTTCAGATCTTGTTAGTGCTTCATGGCTATTTTTCAAGCTTGGCACACACATCTTTCTCCTGGGACTCAGATTGCTACAGGGATTAGGAGTTAGTATGAAACTGACCTCATTCCAGTCTTATTCCTCATCAGGTACTGGCCAGCACTGCTCTAGCGTGAAGGTATATAGAACCAGTTTTGAAAATGAAGAAGCCCCCAAAAGCAAAGGAATGACCTGTGTGTGTAATAGTGTGCAATGAAGGGAGAGGAAGCTCACTTTTATTGGGGAACCCAGGGCTAGTGGAGAGTTAGAAATGGAAACAGGAGAGATCTCGGCTTCTTGGGAAGGACAGAGGTCATGGGGAGAGTGGTGTGGAGATGGCCCTATAGGCTAAACCAGGGCAAATGTTGAAGGGGCATGACTGGCTCCTGCAGTGGGATGTTGATGCCTTTAAGGTCAGGAAGAGTTAGGGGAACTTACTCAATGTCGTATGATGAGATGCAGACTTTGAAGCCCTCCCTGGCAAGTCACTAGGGAAGGAACAAGGGAAAGAGGATGGGACTGGGGGCAGGGCCCACCCAAGAGTGTGTCTGTCAATCAGTGCATGCAGGATTGTATCTAGAGCGATACTTTTCAAGTGTTGATTTCCTCCAGAGCTAAAGAAGAAGGTTGAATTGGATGTTGTAAAAAGTCCTTTATGTTAATGTCCTGAGGTGCATGTAGCTACAAATCATATTTATAATTCACCCAGGGAGTCTCACCACCTCCAGGAACAATTCCTAAAGGAGTTCAACAAGCTAGCTTCATTGGAATACATGCCATCCCACAGTATCTCTTAAGGCAGGGCGGGAGGCAGAAATCCTGTTCTCTTGCTCTGAAGAGTGTTGAGTGAAGTTTAGAACTGACTCTTCCTCCGTTCCCCAACCCTACACTGTGATTGACCTCTATGCCTTGTCTATATGTCCTAGATGCTGGCTTCTCCGAATTCAAGTTCAGAAGGGAAAAAAGTGAATTAAATTATCCCATTCTTAACCCTCCACAAATTTTCAATAGCATATCTAAGTACCAATTTTAAAAATAATGGATGGTAACAGAATTAGCTGGCCCATTTGACAGATAATGTACCTGCCGTGCATCGCAGGAAGGATTCAAAGCACACGTTTGACCAAAATGAACCTTCTAGAGATAAATAGCAAGCAACTGGCAATGAGGATTCCATTTTCTTGTTTTTCCTAAAATGCCACAACTGTATGATATGTTAATATCATTTTTGAAGAGTAGGTGGAAAGAGAAAAATCCCATTGCATATGTTTAAGGAATGGTTCTCTTAGACTATTTCCATATAAATAATATACGGGATCCATCATGGACTGAGATGAAACTCTTGCCACTCTGTTCAGGGCTCCCAAGAAGTCCCCTTTAGCCTCCAGATAAAGATTGATGCTCTTGTGCATGTCACCATGGGTGGTAGGACTAAGTAAGCACTGAAGAACCAGGACTTGTGACTTCTGGAATATCCACAGCAAGCTTATGAGACCACTCTACTCTCATTTCCTAATTGACCATTCATTCCCCACATTTCTCCCACACCTCTCAAACCCATCGCAGCAAATGTTGTCAGCATTGCCCCACCCTGGCCACCAGGAACTCAACAGCACCAGCTTCCATAATTAGAAAGATTACTGGGATGGGAACACCCGCAACTCTGTAGTAGGCTTTGCTTCTTCACGGTACAGGCAATGGAGAGTAAGTGCCAGAGACACAGTGCTTACCAAAGCCATGCTCAACCAGGGATGGAGAAAACCCATGAAGGCCACCTGCCCTGTTTCCACACCAGTGCATTGAAAATAGTCCAGTGGTGTGTTGTTCACATCAGTAGTGGCCTTAAAGTTACATCCTTTCCTGTCTTCCCTCTCGTTTCTTTCTTATTTCCTAAAGCCACTTCTGGTATTGCCAAATGAAGCTCCCTCTCACAGAAAACTGCACTAGGAGATCTCATCCCCAGGTCTGCCTCTTGGAAATCCCCAAGCAACCTGCAAATCCACTCTAGTATCCACCAAAATTCCTGAGACAGTGAGATATCAGAATTGAAAGGCACAAGTTTAGGTAGATGCATTTGACAACCTCAGAGAGGTCAGCTAGTCCTATGGAAAAACCAAAAGCCAAATGAACTGGCTCCAAGGTCACCTAAGTCATGAACGAGCCTCCTCTCCCCTCCTGGGGCTACCGCTAAAAGCGAGAAGAATCTGATTTATGGTCCCAGGACTCGTTTGAACTGAAGCATCACTTATTACAGAAGCCTGTTAAGTGATCTGGATGGAAACAAACACAGCCCATGACCATATGCTGAGCGTAAGAGAAGAAAGACTAAAAGCAGGGTGATCCATTACAGGAGGAAGCAGTTAAAAGGAAAATGCTTTGGTTGGTCAAACCGAGGGGAGGATGCTTAGAACACATGAATAGCCACTGAAGGAATGTCCTTATCTTCAACCCAAACTCTCGCTCTTCAGTATTTTGAGTACATGCAAGAAATTTTACATAATTAGAACATATGTTTATGGAATGTTTTGTGTTGCTGGTCGTTGAACCTAGGACTTCATGTGTGTTAGGCAGGTGCTCTACCACGGAGACACTAGATTCTGCCCAAGCTCTCTGATTTACGTTTCTGCTTTTTATTTTTGAGAAAGGGTCTTGGTGGCAAGTTGTCTAGACCGCCTTTAGACTTGCTCTGTGGCCCCAGAAGCCCCTGAACTTGCCATCCTCTGGCCTCAGCCCCCAGATTATACAGGATGCACAGGGCTGAACCTTCTGGCTCCTCATTACTTCGTGAAGTTTCTTTGTCTTCTGAGTGACACTCTCACAGCGTCTAGCAGCTCTGAAGGACAGATACTAGGCAAGCTCTGCTCTCTCCCTGTGCTTTCTGTCAGGATTCCCTGCTGACTCGCGGCCTCTGGGCTTTGCTTTTCCCTCAGGCCTAGACTTCCAGGCTGTGGCAGTAGGGGGCCAACCCTGAGCAAAGGCAGGTATCAGAAAACCTTTGAAAACAAGATGCTGGCTCATTTAAAACACGCCTTGTGAAGCTCATGTTTGTTTTAAGTGAAACTGTAGAAGACAAAGTGTGTCTGAAAACAGGTTATGATGCAATATAAATATTATTCTATGAGTGTTTGTACCCATTTGTCCAAACTTCCACATTCCTTTGGCAGGGGATCTCTCTGAGGGCTCGACATGTTGACATTTTTCTGTAATTTATCAATGAATAATAAAAACATTTCCAGATAAAAATATCCTTTAACTGCACATGGCCACATTTTTTAATTTATTTTATTCTTCTCACATTTCAAGTGGAGGTTATTTAAGATTAGATATAAATAAGTAAGAGTATTATTTCATTCTGGTCTTGATTTTTGTTATGAGTAGACAAAAGGCTTTGGGCTCATGTTCAAGGTCAAAACTGATGATTCTTGGACCCAAATCAAACAAGTTTCTAGAATAGAATAGGCAGAATAAGGGCCTTGTCTCCAAATTTATTGCTTAGCTGATATGCCAGATGTCATTATCATATCATCATTATCGTCATCATGAGCAGTTGTGATTAAATTAGGAACCTTGAGAAGGGGAAAGGATTCTGAAACATCCCAATGGGCCGAAGTCCTTGTATGCAAGGAAATCGAGAAAGTGGAGAAGGGAGAATGAAGTGGAAGCGAAACGGAAGTGAGTCTAGCTATCACAGGGAGGGGCGCCTACACTCAGAATGCAGGTGTCTCGGAGAAGCTGGAGAAGATGAAGCCCTGGAGTTTCCCAAGATCCTTCAGGGGCAGCAGCCTCTCCCACATCTTGACTTTATCTGGGTGAGGTTGGCTTTGACCTTCTGACCTCCAGAACTAGGAAAGGATACATTTGTTGCTTTAAGCCACAGAGTTTGTGGCAATTTTTTTCCAGTAGAAACCGGAAACGGATACACCAGGGATAGGTGTTACAGCCGGTCAGTCTACCAAGCAATTCAGCCCCACCCTGTGTATTTTTCTTCACTCCATGTCAGGGCTACATGTCAGTCTCTAGGTCGCATGGCCCCTACATTCTAGTCCTGTGCAAAGCTTTGGGCACAGTGCTTTGCCTCTGAAGAGCTACGACCATCTCGCAGAAACAACAGTGGCTGCTGCTATTTCGGATCCATTAGGACAATGCCCCGATTGTCACAGCAATGAAGCAAACCTGTAGCAAAGGGGATCGGCACACTGTGGTGAAGTTTAAATGTGATGATGTGCGTGAGGTATCCCTGCAGGTGTTCCTTAGACAGTAGGTACTCAGTAGGGGTCCGTTCTCTTTGCTCACTACAATTTTTGCAGGCAGAAGTTGTGTACTGTTCAAAGCACTTCAGAAGCAGGTGCATGGCTCTGCATCATACATCCTTTCTTACCCCCATGAAGGATGCTGCCAAAGTCCTTAACAGGGTCTATAGAATGCTTCATATTTGAACGACTTTATCAAGTTTTTGCAAAATGATTTTATTATTTTATGGGAGTGGGTGTTTTGCCTGAATGTGTGTCTATGCACAATGTGTGTGCAGTGCCCAGGAAGGCCAGAAGAAGGTGTCAGATCTCCTGGAACTGGATCATTTCCAGTCATCATATAGGTACTGGGAATTGAATCTGGGTTCACTGGGAAAGCAGTCAGAGCTTTTAGCTACCGAGTCATCTCCCTAACTTCTCTATTACTGTTATCAATCGTTCTCTAATGCTAGGGGTTAAACCCAGGGCCTTGGTCAGGCTGGCCAAACACTCTTTAATTGACTTACACCCTCAGCCACTAAAAGCCTTATTAAGACACACACTTTGCATATATTCTAAGTGTATAAGTCACCACAATTCCATGAACTTTAATATACTTAGTGTCTTACTACAGATTACAGAATTGTCATCACTAAAATCTATTTTTTAGAACATTTCCACCATTCCCCAAAGAAACCAACGCACAACTTACTGTCACGTCTTCCATCTTCTACCTCATAACCAGGCAGCCACTGATCTATGTTCTGTCTCTATAGACTGACCTTGTTGGACACCTCAGATAAGTGGAATTGTGGACTCTGTCCTGGCCCACTGTCGCTTCTCCAAGCTTATCCCCTCCCCTTCTTGTCTTCTATATGACAGCAAACTGACATGGGTTTTAGCTTCTGGGTTTTTAGTCGATGCTCTCCTGTCCCCATCTGTTCATCTGGGCAGGTCCCTGTGTCTGGAACGGCTTCTGTAAGCGGCAGGTGTGAAACTTGAGTCTTTTTCCTTCTTTCCAATTATGCCTTTATTGGATTCTTTTGTAACATGCCTCTGTGGCTCCTTATAGTGCCAGCTATTATGTTACATTGTCATTGCAGGGGCTCTGTCTTTCTTATCCAATGCTGCACACTATGTGCTCCGTGCCTTGCACACGGCTTACTACTGCCAGACACTTATTAATAGGGGGCATGAAAAAAAAATGTGTTCAATCTTAAGTTTTAGGCTTTTCTTCTTGTAAACTCAGAGAAGCTCATTGTAAGCTAGGCTTTCAGAGATGTCTCTCATGCTCTCTGTCACACATATTACTAATGGGAGAAGGGCAATCCATTATCTAGACCAATCTTTTTTAGATATTCTTATATAGTATTTTATTTTTCTCATCAATTTCTAGAAAAAATATCGCTAACTGATTTGCATAGCAATATTCTGCTTAACTTGGGAAACATGTTTTTTCCCCAAGGGAGGTAAGCTGGTGGGGGCTCCTTCCTCCCCAAGTCTCTGTGACACCCTCTTAGCCTTTGTTTACAAGCTAGCTAAGAAAGTAGAGGAAGACTATAAGCTTGAAGTTGCAATCAGGCTGGGAGTGGCTCAGTGATAGGAGCTTAACCTTCACGAAACCTTCATGAAAGACCACGGGTTCAAGCCTCGGTACCACACAACCATACAGAATTAATTTAAAGTCACATTTTAAATCCCACAACCAAAAGCTCTTCTTTCTGGGGGAATTTCTGTTAATTGGTGTATTTAAAAGAACAGCCCTTCATGGTTTTACCTGCAGGCTCCACACGCATCTGACTGAGAGAAGCACCATTTAATGTACACAGTTTAATGTGTTCTAATGCTTTGGGTGTAGCTCTGAAACAGAGCGCAGCCTCCGGGCTAGATCTCAAGCATCAACAAAAACAGGTAATATCCATATTTAAGAAGCTGGGCGTGGTGGCACACGCCTTTAATCTCAGCACTCCAGAGGCAGAGGCAGGTGGATTTCTGAGTTTGAGGCCAGCCTGGTCTACAAAGTGAGTTCCAGGACAGCCAGGGATATACAGAGAAACCCTGTCTCGAAAAACAAAACAAAACAAACAAACAAATAAATAAATAATAATAATAATAATAATAATAATAATAATAAATAAAAAAGATTAAAAAAAGATAAAAAGAAATTGGTCAAGTTATTTCTTAAGGTCTGGCAATATGGCTCAGAGGGTAAAGGTGCTTGCTGCCAAACCTGATGACCTGAGTTCAAT
This sequence comes from Mus pahari, assembly GCF_900095145.1. NCBI lineage: Eukaryota > Metazoa > Chordata > Mammalia > Rodentia > Muridae > Mus > Mus pahari. The sequence continues at coordinate 45,802,036 of NC_034605.1, read as the reverse complement.
CCTTGAACCCTACACGCATGAAGAAGAGAACCAACTCCTGCAGGTTCTAGGTTAGCTTCCACATCTTCAGCATGGCTTACACGCTCCATTCCCCCCAAATATAGCTAAGCATTGTCTCACTAGGTAACCATATAAAGGTCACCAACAGATGTTTTACATATCTTTTCAGGCTACATCCTCATTATCCCATGTTAACACAGCCCACCACAGTGGTCCTTAGGTACACTTCAAGGGCTCACTGGCCACACATGGCTGGTGTGTGGCACTTGGAGTGTGTGGTTGAAGATTATCCGCTCCCAGGAAATTTCCAAATAGAGCCACTCTGGGGGGGGGCACTCATCCTTAGCCTGCATTTGATCACCCCCGGGGTTTGTGTGGCTGACATTCCTATCTTCCTTCAAGATGTCTAGAGATTCAGTACGGTTGTTCCAGAATGAATCTTGTAAGAGAAACCGCCAGGCTGTTCAAATGAGAATCTCCTGGAAAAGCTGCCTCCATGACTCAAATTTGTCTTATTATTGCTGGAATCAATATTGTTTTAAAAATAATTGGGTCATGCTTCTGTCTCTGTCTGTTACTATGTCTCTCTCTCTCTATCTCTTTGTCTCTGCCTCTCTCTCTCTATCTCTTTGTCCCTGTCTTTCCCTGTCTCTTTGTCTCTGTCTCTTTGTCTGTCTCTATCTGTCTCTGTCTCTTTCTCTTTGTTTCTGTCTCTGTTTCTCTGTCTCTCTCCCTCCAAGATCTTGCTCCCTGGCCCATGGTTGTCTGTGACTCTCAATTCTCCAGAACTGGAATTACAGGCAAGCTATCCCACATAGGTGCTAGGAACAGAACCCTGGTGCAAGAGCAGCAAATGCTCTTGACCACTGGGTCATCTCTCTGGTTCCCAGAATTCTATCCTTGGGATCTGGAGATGACCCTTCTGTTTCTTCTTTTCCTCTCTTCTTACCATCTTATTTACGTTCTTTATTGTTTCTGCCTGTATCTGCATCAGCCTGTTGTTTGCTTTTAGTGTTAATAAGAATTCTGGACTCTTTTTTTTTTTTTTTTTTTTTTTTGAGACAGGGTTTCTCTGTATACCCCTAGCTGTCCTGGAACTCACTCTGTAGACCAGTCTGGCCTCAAACTCAGAAATCTGCCTGCCTCTGCCTCCCAAATGCTGGGATCAAAGGCGTGCGCCACTATGCCTGGCCTGGAGGCTAATTTGTTATTGGAGGCTAATTTCTTATTGGAAGCACATCTTTCTTGATAGCTCTAATCTATCACCAGAAACTGCTGTCTCCAGCTGTGAGAATTAAGGACCTATCCCAGAAATCACCCTGGATAGACTCTCGGGCTTTTTCCCCCTTAAAGTTTCAATAGAATCCAAATGTGAATTGTGCTGCTTCAGGAAGAGAATTACATTGTCTCAGCGAACTGACATCTATGAGCTCGCTGGCCATCAGTACAAATTATATAACAGATATTTCTTCTTCAAAAAAATGAAAAATTGAGTCTCTCTGAAAATTTCCCCAAAGAGACTTGAGTTATTTGAGTTTCCAGTAACAGGGAACTAGAATTTAGAGGGTACATTTTCAAATCACAATTTCAAAAGCATTATAGTCAATATAAATTCCACAGCATGCCTCAACCACCCATGAATGAAACTATTCAAGAAAAAAAAAGGCACCTAAGCATTGTTTATAAACAACACGGAACAAGTTATTTACATAGCATTTGCTATAGATAATCTGGAGGTGACTTACAGTAACAGGGAGACAAGTATAGGTTATATTAAGACTATGTTACTGTATGCAAGATGGGTATCTGATGCCTTAGACTTGGGTGTCTGAGAGGGTAACCTGGAACCAGTCCCAGTGAGTAGGTAGGGCTGACAACAAAGGTAACAAGAAATGCATTGCAGGCTCCAGGACTCACCATGGTGCAGATGGGGTCAGAGAAAAAAATGAGCAAGAGAGATCCCGAATAATTTCCTCCAGCCCAGGCTGGCCACAGACTGTGCTCAATAGAGTGTTTTGTAACGAAAACACAGGAGAGATGACTCTGTGGGCAAAGTCCTTGCTATACAGGTATAAAGACCTGAATACAGATTCCCGGACGCCATGAAATATCTGGGTCCAGCGGCGTGTGTCTGCAGTCTAGCACTGGTGGAGTAGGGATGACAGACTCCAGGGACTGTCTAGCCCTGACTCAGCCAAACACTGAGCTCCAGGTTCTGTGAGAGACCCTGCCTCAAACAATGAGATGGGGAGTGACTGAGGAGACTTATGACATTGTGTTCATGCACAAGCACAAATGAATGTGTGTCTGTCTGTTTGTCTTGTCTGTCCGTCTGCTTGTACAGAGGCCAGAGGACACGTTGTAGAGATTGGTTTTGTCCTTTCCTCTTGTACCCTCAGAGAACAGGAGGCTGGTAGCAAGTGCCTTTCCTTGCTGAGCCATCTAGCTGGCCCACCATAATTTCTGTCATTAGAAATTAGGAGTGACTAAATAAAAAGTCACGCTGTGAGAGAGGGAAGTTCAGATTCAATTGGCCTAAAGTAGAAACAACTGCATTTTTTTGCAGGCGACTCTTTAATATTGAAGTAGGTGATGCTAATCACACAACCATGGATGGCACTCTCAGCTTCTTAGGGGTGCAGTTTGCAGGAGGTTCATCTAAGAAGATGCACCAGTGTGCAGTCATAAGAGGAATCCTATGTCCCACAGCTGTAGTATTGCATTTATTTTACAGTGTGGACAAGTGGATCACAGCATCCGTTCCAAACGTTTGTTACACAAGAATTTCTCTTGATACTTTCAATACAGAGTTCTGAGTTCTCCATGTATGTCTAAGCAGTTGTGCATATTACCCCCTCCTTTTTTTTTTTTTAAGCGTTTGAGGATTTGTGTTAGTTCCGTTCATATTTTTTCCATGAACCTCACCTGAATTTGTAGGATAACCTCTGCACAGCGGAGGAGACAAGGTTGCTAGATTTTTCTAGCTGAATGTCAGCTATGCACTCAACAGATTAGGAATCTAAAGCATTTGGCTCCTTTTATCATCAACATAGAAACGCCTGCTCGGGGCTCCTATTAAAGAAGTCTGAATTCATTACCAGAAAACAGTCACCAGAGATCACACGAGTTGTTTGATTTAGGAGAGGCAGCATGCAGATATGAACTCCATTCCCAAGTCAGAGGTTTTCCATGCTAGCTCTAGGGTACTTAAAAATTCCAGTTGCCTAACACTCGCCCAAAGTATTTGATTTAGAATTTTAAGGGCTCCCTAGGGGTTATCCACTGGTCCTCTAGAAACTTCTTTTACAAAACGGAGCTCAAAGAGAAACCACACCAGCCCCCACTGGAAGGCTGAGGAATGCCTTGAGTGCCATTCTGGATCTGAGGATTAACAGGTTCCCTGGGATTCTAATGTGATTCTCATCTGAGATGCGCCTGTGTGGTTGGTTTTAAAGGTCTTTTAGACTTTTCTTTATATTTTTGGATCATCTCATCTTCCCCGAGCTTTCAGTTTATGCAGTGCCTGAGGGGCTGATAGTCATCTCAATGAATAGCCATCTGTGTCAATTACATTTTTTTTTTTTTTTTTTTTTTTTTTTGAGAAAGGGTGTCACTATGTGGGTCTGATAACCACACAGTTCTTAATGAGATGTTTTCTACTTCTAGACCCAGGATTCCTCACGGAGCACGCACACTAGAAGAGTAAGAACATGTGGCCTGATGAATGAAGTCACATTTTAATGGGACAGTAGGATGGTGGTTGGTAGAGGCTGGAAAGATGGAAAATGGGATGTGTGTGGGGGATGGGGGGGACTGCCGCTTAATGGACACAGAATTTCAGCTTCCTATGAGTAAGGATTCCAGAGAAAGATGATGAACATGGATGCTTAGTGCCTCTGAACTTAAGATGCCAAATTTAACACTTTGTGTATATTACGACAATAATTTTTTTGAACTTTAAAAATAAAGAGAACTCCCCCCCCCGCCACCCACTTCCCCCATTTTTGAAGTCAATGGCTCTTGGGAATCTAGTGCTTTCCAGACCCAACTGTGAAAATCTACTTAAGAAACAAAAGCATCATCAATTGTGCCTGAGTTCACTCTGAAGCCTAGGATGACCTTGAACTTCCGATCCTCCTGCCTTCTCTCCTGAGCAATGGGATTGCAGGATTGTCCCACCATACTGCTTGTTAAACGGTGCTGGGAGTCGAACCTAGGACTTTGTGTATGATAGTTGAGCAATCTATCACCTGAGCTACACTCCAATCTTCGGCCTTCGTCTTCTAATAGCTTCACTATGGATTCAGCCAACGAGTTACCTCCTGAGATATCGTTTAGATGGAATGGAGTGGAGGGCAAAGAAACTTCAGATATCCAGAACAGGTTTCCTGACAGGATGGGCAGGGGGCTCTACCATGTTGGGAAAGCTCAATATCCAGGCTTCCTTTGCGGGGGCACCTGCCAGCTCATGGCACAGGCAGGCTTCCTGTTTTTGAGATAATGTTTTTAAATGGTTCATAAAGAGTTTCTTGGCCACAACTAGTCCTGGCGAAGCAACGTTTTGATGATTGAACTATAAATGAATCAGAAACATATGCAACGAATTTCCCTTGGGTTTGGCAAGGTGCGTTTTGGACTCAGTTCTGTCCGGGATACTTGAAAGGTGGTTTTTAGTGTTTGTTGGATCAAAGAAAGCTTCACTTTTCCAGCATCCTTTCAGGCTGTGGCTGAGTAAGAAGGGAGCTCAGAACCTTTGTTCCTATGTTACTAGACTCTACAAAAAAAAAAATGCAGGATGGTTTCACGGAAAAGCTACAGTCCACTAGGTATGGAAACAACTACTACCTTGCCTTTCGATCCCCTTTTGCTGATTTAGAATCCTCCAAGAGGTTTCTTTTTTAATTTATAAATGAAGGGCTTCAGACGAGTTATTTCAAAGAATAGAAGTTTCCCTTGAGTGAATTCTTTTCTACTTGCCCACAGCAGTTCTAGATTGATGGTCTCCCTACAGTTGCATGCCCTTAGTGCTGGAGAGTATTTGAAGGAGTGCCACAGCTTGAGAGACGGCACTTCATCCTGGCCAGGAAGAATGGTCCACCTTCTCAGACATATTCAAGGAGCATTTTTAGAAGGAAAGCAGCCCAAGACTCTGGCTTGAGTCTCCCTTATGTATTGCTAACTTGCTTTAGAATATTATGAATGACTCTGAGCAGTCTCGGATGGAACCTCCTCTGTACTGCTGGGGAACTGTTTTATCCTTAGGCAGGAAGAGTGCTATGAGGTTAACTTAAGTGTTACAGAATATCTAATTTCTTATTGTCTCAGAGAAATTGGTAAGTAGGGCTCGTCAATACTGACTCGGGACACCTCCAGGAAGACTGCTGTTTTAAAAGCCAGAGGTCATTGCTGTCTGAGTAGAAACAGAAATGAGAAACAAAACTTTCTATGCCAGGATTTCCAAATCTAAGAGACGAACAGTGTGGCCACATTTCGCTTCCTCTCTCTTACTGAGCCATTTGTAAGTAAACTGCACCTCTACGAACATGAACCTCAGAAGGTCTTAAAGGATAAGTCTCAAAACATGTATTATATTCTAGGAAACACTGAAATGTTAATATAATTATAATAACACACAGGACTCAGTATGTCAAATTTCTGCAGCTACCAAATAATTTTAACACCTCCTTTGCCCTGAAGGAGAGGAGAAAAGGAAAGGGCATAAAAAAAAGGAAGAAGAAGAAGAGGAAGAAACCCGAAGGCTAGAAGAGTAACATGCCTTTGGGAGAGAGGAATTTGAACAAAACTGGCAGGTAGCTAGAGAGAGATGTAGAACATGTGGAGGAAGGAACGTGCTGGAAAAGGATAACTCAATCCACGTGACTTGACTGAACCCACATGACTTGAGAGCAAGACAGGGCATGATCAGCATCATCAGCACTTCCTCCAAGCTCAAGCTCCGAAATGTCTCCCTAAAATTATAAACTCCCTGGTTAGGGAGCCCAAGGTTGGAATCCCTGTTCTGGAAGTCGTTTGTGGGGTGTCTTGTGGGCACATTGTCCTTCTTCGGCCTCAGTCTCTCATCTGCAAAACAGGAACATTAGTGCTGTGTTTTATACTACTTTACACTAAGATAGAGAGGGAGAATATGTTTGGTGGATGTGCAGTCAGGTGGGGGGGAAGGGGATGCCTCTGTGGACCCATGCTGAGTTATCCCTTCCCCCTGAGGGACCAGCCACATGATGGTTTAGTATAGAACAGAGTTTATTCAGGTCAGAGGGAGGGAAGTTGAGAGGATAGGAGAGAGAGAGACAGAGAGAGAGACAGATAGAGAGAGACAGAGAGACACACAGAGAGAGGTGGGAGGGAGGGAGTGGGGGGCAAACAGAACTTTATAGTGAGTCAGGCATACCTGACTGTTGCCAGGTAACTGTGGGGCGGAGCCTAGACAAAAATGCTAACAAGTAGCCCCTGACTTGTGGGGTCAACAAGATCATTCCTAGGAGCCCTCAACAGCACCTGCCACACAGTGAGTGCTTGCAAAATAATACCCAGTGGTTTAGCTCTTGGACCTGAGCTCTCACACCTGCTGTCTTGAGCCCCACTACTTTCTTTCCCTCTTCACCCTCGGACTCCCTGGATTCTAACTATCCGGCTGCTCCAACACCCTAGAGGTGTCTCTGGAACCCCTTCCTCTCCTTTGTTCCCTATACCATCAGTGGACTTCCAAGACCATTTAGAATCAGTCTTCTCCCCACTGTTCTTCACTGTTGTTTCCAAATTAGGCTGTTTATCTGGTCTTTTTACAAAGGCATGCCATTTCATTGTGGCATTCATCACTCCCAGCCTTAAACTGTTGTGCCAGTGTGTGTAGACGGAGAACAACCACAAGTGACTTTTTTTTTTAATATAGGATCTCTCCTTGTTCTGGATCTTACCAAGCAGGCTGGGCTGGCTGGTCAGTAAAATCTCAGGGATTGGCTTATCTCTACTTCCCCAGTATTGGGATTATGAGCGCATATCACTGCGCTGGCTTCTTGTTGTGTTGATGTTTTAAGATTTATTTATTTCAATAGGCATGCCTGGTGGCTGTGGAGGTCAGAGGAGGGTGTTGGATCTCTGAAACTGGAGGTGTAAATGGACAAACCCTGGATCCTCTGTAAGAGCAATGAGTGCTCCTAACAACGGAGTCCAGTCTCCAGTGGCCTGTGCTAGCTTTTTGACATGGGTTTAGGGATCAAAATGAGGTCCGCGTGCAGGTCCTTTATTGACTCCCTCACTCCCTTACATTAGTTCCCTGTGGTAAGAAATGGACTTTCATCGTTTCTGTTCTCTGAGCCCCTGTGAATGCTAATTTGTAACTACTGAAGCATCTAACGGACATGCAGGGTTACATTTATGCTAGCACACGTTCTTGAACCCCTCCATAGCTAGGTATGCCTTAGGTATGTCAGGATCAGCTGCCTTGGTCATACCTGGTGAGTTCCAGGCATAGTTTAACCCAGATAACCCAAAGCATCTACTGTGCAGAGAAACCTATCACTTTTTGCTATTCTTCGTAACCATTATCTCCGTCTCTCTATTCATGCTACCTTATCCATAGTTTTCAGAGGTCACTGTGTCATTCTGGCCTTGCCATCTAAGCTTTTCCCAAGTCATCTAACAACAGTTTACTTTCTACCTGTCCCCATCCTGCCACCAACAAAGCTGGCTTGGCCACTTGGCCTCATACACCCCTGGAAGGTCTTCCTTTAGGAATCTGCTTCCTACTTCCCTCCTCCCCCTCGCTGCCCCCCTCCTCTCCCTCCCTGCCCCCCCTCCTTTGTGGGGAATGTTCCATTCTTTCTCCTTTGCTTCTTCACCCCACATGGAAAGAGAACAACCCCGCCCTCCAGATGCTTCTGTTAAAAACAACTCCATCACCTTCTCTAGCTACAACGAGTCTCTCTCCCCCTTCCCCACCTTGATAACCACATTTTTCTGTTCCCATGGAAACTGTCATTTCTGCATTCTCTTGAAACTCGTCTGCACATGTTTTATTTCTCTAGAAAAAAAAAAGTATGGGTTGATGTGATTCATCTTTTCATGCACTGCAAAGCTCTTAGCACAATGCCTTGCCCTTAGTACAGTAGATGATAAATGCTTGCTGATTAAACACTGTTAACAACAACCCCCACACAGCACCTAGCACTGAAAAAAAAAAAAAAAAAAAAAGACATGATATTTCTAAAGCACATTTTAATTTGAGAAACTCTACATAGGAACTAAACAAACAAAACCAAGAACCTCATTCTAATAATCACAATGAGCACTTAATAGTTTCAGTGGACTTCCAAATAGTTTGAAGCTTGGGGCAAACTGATGTTCAGCCATAATATATATTGCCTCCCTGCCTCTGCAGAGGAGCCCAGATAAAGGAGCCTGACATGAGGATGGCTACGAATGGTGCAGCGTGTTCCTCACATGCTGGGACCCAGGCATGATTGGAACACCCAGGGAATGACCTTCCTCTCTAAGGTCAGTGTTGGAGGGATGCCTTTCATGTGTATGTCTGTGGGGTGGGTATGTGTTTGTGTGGGTGCACGTATATGTAGGTGCATGAGCACATGTGCACATGTATGTGTGTGGCTGTCACTCCCTAGGTGCCATCTATATCGTCTTTTGAGATAAGGTTTTTCCTTGGCCAGGAGCTCACTGAGTAGGCTAGGCTGGCTCAACAGTGAGACCCAGGTAGCCTCCTGTCTCTGTCTCCTCAGTCCTGGGATTACAAGTTCACATCATCACATTCGGGTTTTTACCTGGGTTCTGGTCTCTGGGTGTTGAACTCAGATCCTCAGGCTTGTATGGTAAATACTTTACAATCTCACTTTTAGCTGCTCTCAATCATGCCTGCCTGTCTTCCTTCCTTCCTTCCTTCCTTCCTTCCTTCCTTCCTTCCTTCCTTCCTTCCTTCCTTCCTTCCTTCCTTCCTTCCTTCCTTCCTTCCTTCCTTCCTTCCTTCCTTCCTTCCTTCCTTCCTTCCTTGTTTTGTTGAGACAGGGCTTCTCTTGTAGCCCTGGCTGTTCTGGAACTCACTCTGTAGACCAGGCTGGCCTCAGACTCAGAGATCCACCTGCCTCTGCCTCCCAAGTGCTGGGGTTAAAGGGGAACACACCACCACTGCCTTATTTTTAATGAGAAAGAACATGATGGGGTGTTACACGTCCCTAAATATGGACTCCCTTGCTCTTCTTAATATAATTTCTCATTGTCAGCCACAGACAACTCAAAGGAACCTCAACACGTCTCGTCTGTGTGATCTAATCCCCTTGTCCATACACATTTTAGTTTGAATGTTCTTGTTTGGGTAGAGTATTCACACTGCCAAGTGGGAACTGGGAGGTGTCCTCCTGGATATACAAGCGATCCCCGCTAAGGGTGCAGAACCCTCCTCCCTTCCGGTGGGAAGTGGGGACGAAGCATGAGTACTCTCAGCCTCACCTGTGTACACCTGAACCACCCACTCCATCTGCTGCCGATTCCTGGTTTGTGCCTTTTCGAGTCTTCACATTAACAGCACTAACAACAGGTGTCACTTCCCCTGCCTGTGGTAACTCTGAGGAGCCTTTTGATCAGTCTCTGTGAAATCGACAGGATAAAACTCCAGAAAGGAAATGATTTGCAAAGTCCGTGTGCAAATCATTTTCCTCGCCATTCCCAGATTCTGTCTCTGCACTCAGGCGTGTTCATGAGTATGTGTGAGAGTATGTGTGTCTGTTTCAAGGAGCGGTGCCATTAACTGTCACCATGCCTGAAGAATGAGAACAGAGAGGGCTGGGGGCTGGCCACAGGGGTGGTGTGAGCATGCATAGTCATGGAAACCGTGCTAGGGACCCAGAAGAAAGTTATCAGTTTTCAACTTTCTTTCTGGGGCAGAGGATTGAAAGGGAGTGGAAATTGTCTACAGAAGTGCCACCAGTCTTTGACCTCAAGAAGATCTGATCAAAATGGCACCTTTCTTCCCAGAGAGCTGATCCAGCTGAAATACAGCCTTGATAAGAGAGTAACACATTTAGTTCTTTGAGAGAACTTTTAGTAGGAGTCAATAAAACAAGGCCCCTGCTTTCCAGAATGCTACGAACACTCCAGGAAGTCTAGCTTCTCTTGAAGATTGCTTGGCCCAGGTAGTCACAGATGGTACTCATAGGCTTTTGACCAACTGAAGAAGGGACTGTTTTCCTTGAGGGAAATGCTAAGGTTCCTTTCCTGATCTCCCCAGATCTAGAAATAAAGAGGACACACTTTAAACAAAATCCCCTTAACTTGATAGCTGCCTATTCATAGGGAAATGATGACTGCCAGCACCTGTGGAGGTGACCCTACTTAGAGAGCAGACCTTAGAAACAATTAAGGTGAGTTGCATGCTAAGGGGGAGGCCTTAACAAAACTTAGAACAAAGCTTGACCACACAAAAACACAGTGAAAAGATTCTAGAGGGTCTGTAACTGAAGCATGGAGGCCTCCCAGGACACCTTGCCAGCCCCTTGATCTTGGACTTCCCAGTCTGCAGAGCTGTGAAAGGATCCTCCTGGTTCTTAAAGCTACCCAGCCAGTGGTGTTTTGTTATGGTAGACAGCCTGGCCAACTAACCTAACCCCTGCTGGTTATTTGCTAGTTAGAGGGTATATGAAGTTATTTTCTTCTTTGTTTTCAGTAAGAAGCTTTATGCTTTTACTAACACACAAATCCCTTTTTTTTTTTTTTTTCCTGAGACAGGGTTTCTCTGCATAATCCTGGCTGTCCTGGAACTCACTTTGTAGACCAGGCTGGCCTCGAACTCAGAAATCCGCCTGCCTCTGCCTCCCGAGTGCTGGGATTAAAGGCATGCGCCACCACGCCCGGCACAAATCCCTTTTTATCATGACTTTTTTTTAAAAAAAATTTCTTCCAGCTAGATTCACAAGGAATACCATAGGTGCCTATCTTTTTAGGCTTTTGTTTGTTTCACACACACAAACGTGTGTGTGTGTGTGTGTGTGTGTGTGTGTGTGTGCATGTGTGTGTTCAGTATGTGTGTTTGTGTGTTCACATGCAGTGGATGCATAATTATATGTGAGTGTGTGTGAATGTGTATGTATGTGTGTGCACATCTGCATGTAGAGGCCCAATATTGATGTTGGACAGCCTCCTTGATGACCTTCCCAATTTCTATGGAAGTAGGTAGAGTCTCTGGTTGAGCCTGGAGTTCACTGTTTTAGCTAGTCTGGCCAGTCAGCTCACCCCAGGGATTCCCAGTCTCCTCCCTAGCTCTAGGATTACAGGTAAGCAACACCCACCTGCCTTTTACTTGGGTTCTTGGGATCAGAACCCTGGTCCACACCCTCGAATAGCAACTACATTACCAACTGAGGCATGCCCGCCTCCTCTCCCTGCCTCATCTCTTTAGACATTTTTTTTTTTTTTTTTTTGCTTGTTTGTTTTTCTCGAGTACCTTGGGGGCGGGGGTGGGGAGGTAGAAATCGCTACTCATCATTTTGTGACTGAAGAAATAAAACTAGCTGATTTATTCAGGGTACAAGCTGAGCTTGTCCACACTCGCCTTAGATCTTGGGTTGTTCTTTTCCACACGTGGCCCCTTGCCTTCCATCTCTACACTGCAATGTGGTCATGCCAAGAGTGTTTCTTATTATCAACATCTACTTCCCATTCTAGAAATGTTTATCTCACTTTTCCTTGAAGTTTGGTTGGGTTGTTTGACTTGTTACTCTTGAATTCTGGCATTATCTTGTGGGTTTCCTAGGAAAAGAAGCCTTGTAAGGCTTTTCTCTGTTCCTTCCTCAGGACAATTCCCCAAGAGGAAATTGTCACTGCTTAACTGTTTCCCTGGAAGGGGGAAGCTGGGCAGGTGGCTGCAGACTTTTACCTCTCAACCTGAAGCTGTGGATTCCAAACTTCACAGTATGCTAAATTCTCAAGGGATGCAAAAAGAGGGCTCTGAGCACCTTTAGATTAACCAAACTGTGGTTTTAGAACCTTGGGAATGTAGTCATAGGTCATTGTGGCCCTTCTGCTCTAGTGGGATAAAATCCTGGGGAATCCCTTAGCCCAGCAGATTCAGGCTGAGACAAAAGTAGAGGAAAATCAAACAGGCTGCATTAAGCAACATCCACTGGACACCGTGTTTGACTTATATAGATAAGGGCTGCCTTTGTGGACCACTCTAGCAGTTGAATCGCAGGGTGGTATTCCCCAGTGTATAGTGCTTGGGGGGGGGGGCATTCAGGGGGCCAATTTTGCTCACCTGTTGCTGCCATTGATATCCTGTATGGCTTAAAACAAAGCATGCTCAAAGCATGGGGACCAAGATGCTCCCTTATATAGAGGAATAAACAAGTTAGTGAATTAATTGCAAAGCATGCTGAGGACCACGGATGATAGGATAGAGGTTCTCATGTATGTTTTATTGTCTGACACATAAAAGGACATGAATAACCTGGGTTTTTTGGGGGGTGGGGGAGGGTTATTTTTTTGTTTGTTTGTTTTTTGTTTTTTCTTTTTTGGTTCAAAAAGTCTGTGGTCACTACTGCCATAAAATGAGACCAATGTTGACAGCAGGTAGTTAAACTTTACATTGCTACAACTTCTTTATCTATGTTACATTATTCTATTACACTTATTTTAATACACCTATTAACACTATTATCCTAATACACTTATTTTACACTTCCTATTTCCAATACAATTTCAAATTGTATTGAATGATAGCAACTTCAAATTGGTTTCATCCTGTTTCATAGATGAGCAAACCAAGTCTTAGGCCGAGAAGCCCACCTAATGTACACCACCTAATGTACACCCATTAAACTGTGTCGGAATTGGAATAGGAATACAGCTCAACCTGACTTCAGAATCTATTAATTTAACCAAAGCACCTGTACGACTATACCAATTGGATTTTCAAAATCTGTTCTATGTTATATCTTCTGATCTTATATTCTATAAAGTATTGAAATACCTGGTAGGGGACAAAACGTGGCATCTACAAGAGATTTCTCAGAATGCCCCTTGTACAGAAAGTAACATAGAAGTCTTCTATAGAACTGTAAGCCTGAGTTCTTGGCATAGAAAATGTGGGCACCCAAACCCAGGCATATCATCAAATTGTAGGAGATTAGCGTGCAAAGCAATACTCCCAAAGCTAAATGGTTCTAAGCTCCGTGCTCTGCAGTGTCTGGAGGCCATCTTTAAGAATATGGGAGGGAGCTCTGTCCTCTAGCTGAGCGAGATGTCCAAAGGAAAGAAGTCCAAGGAGGAAGGAAGAAAGTGGACCCAGCCCTGCGATGTTGTGAAGTAACTGGAGGACAAAAAAGTGGTCAATCCTTAGTCTGAGAAAAGGCCCACGAATTTCGGCATTGGGCAGGACATCCAGCCCCAAAGAGATCTCACACGCTTCATCAAATGGCCCCGCAACATCAGGCTGCAGCAGCAAAGAGCCATCCTCTATAAGCGGCTCAAAGTCCCCCCTGCCATTAACCAGTTCACCCAGGCCCTGGACAGACAAGCAGCTACTCAGCTACTTAAGCTTGCCCAGAAGTACAGGCCAAAGACAAAGCAAGAGGAACAAAGGCTGCTGGCCCGTGCTGAGAAGAAAGCTGCTGGCAAACTCAGAAGCTGCCTGTCCTCTGAGCAGGGGTCAATACCGTCACCACCTTGGTGGAGAACAAGAGGGAAGGCTCAGCTGGTGGTGATGCCCATGACATAGACCCTATTAAGCTGGTGGGTTTCCTTCCTGTCCTATGTCGAAAGATGGGGGTCCCCTACTGTATCATCAAGGGAAAGACCAGGCTGGGGTGTCTGGACCACAGGAAGACATGTACTTTATTATTATTTATTTATTTATTTATTTATTTATTTATTTTCTTTATTTACATTTCAAATGTTATCCCCTTTCCTAGTTTCCCCTTCAAAAACCCCCTATCCCCTCTCCCTGCTTACCAACCCACCCACTCCTGCTTCCTGGCCCTGGCATTCCCCTATACTGAGGCATAGAACCTTCACAGGACCAAGGGCCTCTCCTCCCATTGATGACTGACTAGGTCATCCTATGCTACATATTCAGTTAGAGGCACGAGTCTCATCATGTGTTTTCTTTGATTGGTGGTTTAGTTCCAGGGAGCTCTGGGGGTACTGGTTAATTCATATTGTTTGTTCCTCCTAGGGGGCTGCAAACCCCTTTAGCTCCTTGGGTCCTTTCTCTAGCTCCTTCATTGGGGACCCTGTGCTCCATCCAATGGATGGCTGTGAGCATCCTCTTCTGGCAGAGCCTCTCAGGAGACAGCTTTACCAGGCTCCTGTCAGCGGAAGACATGGTCTACTGTTGCCTTCACACAGGTTAAGTCAGAAGACAGGGGTGCTCTGGCTCAGCTGGTGGACGCTATTATGACCAATTACAACAGATAGGACGAGATCCCCAGCCACTGGGGAGGCAATGAAAGGAAAAGGCTGACGAACTCACTACTAAACGGGGGTTAAGTGTACACGGCTCAGCTTTCTGTATGTAAATATAATTACACATTTTTTTTAAAAAAGGAATGTGGGATGGGGGACTAGGAGGGGGCAGTGGGCAGGATATAAAGGGAAAAAGTAAAAATAAATAAAAAATAATATTCTTAAAAATAATCTTAGTCTTCTGTGTATAGTTGCAGTGCAGAAATAAGGGTCTCTAGCACACTTTAGCTGATAAAAACCCAGACAAAAGGAACTCAATCATTTAAGCAAGGTTTTCTCCAGGGACTATTATGGCCTTTACAAAGTGACACCTGAGCTGCTCTCATACTTATCATAAATATTTGTAATATTATAGCATCTGTATTTCAAGTGTTGGTTTCAATTTAAAACTTCACGATATCTCTTGGCTTTGTTGGGTATCAGAATAAATACTGTGTCAGGTGCCCAAGAAAGATAAAATGACAGAAATTCATGACAGGGCTTTTGGATTTTCAAGTGTGATGTGTGGTCCTGGAGACTTAAAAGCCAATGACAAGACATTTCTATTTGAATAGTGTAATACCCTGTCACATAATAACGGTTCCATTTTAAAGAGTTGCTTAAGTCAACACATTCACCTCACACAATTTGCCCAAATCTGGGAGTAAGGTGAGAAAAGATAAGATACAGCAGAAACTTGAATATCCCTTCTTAGTCAGTATTCTTAAGGACATTTCCCCTTCTGCTTTTAGCAGCACTGTGCTGTGTTTAGTGCACCTCAGGTGGCCAGAGAAGAATAACAATTAGAAACCAACTCTTGTAAGGCAAGTCTAGTGTATGTATCTGCTTCTCTAGAAGCCTGGGGTCTACTAAGGCGATTGATTCTTATTCAGAGTGAGCCAGTGAACAGATTCGGTGTTGATTCGCATCTCCTTGCAGCAAGCTTTACAATACGATGCCAGGGACGCATCACGGTCCTTGTTTTTAACCTTTGCATTTTCAAGTTATCTTTCACTTGTAACTACAGCTCCCCCCCCCCTTAGTCCACCTCCCCCAAAGAACAGCTTTGATTTCAGGTTTTGCCTTTCCTGTGTCTTTAAGTCAGAAACTTCCCAAGGCTCCTAAGAGGGGGCTTGAGCAGGCATCCGGGGCTCCCGGTGTCTCCACTGCAGTGAAGTCTGCGAGGGGATACCCTGGTCTACAAAACATTACCAGATCCAAACCAGTCCTCAAGGATAGACTACGTGACAAATCAGGGACATCCTAGGAACTGGGCTCGAAGATTTTAAAACCAAATCAATTGATGCTGGCAGTTTCCCCCAAAGAAAAACTCCTCTAGACCATGCAAAGTGTAAAGCTAATACAAAAGGCGCCTAAGAAACCCACAAAAAGCACCAAAATGATTTCAGATTCCTGCGCCTACCTTAAAGACAGCCTAGGTCTCTGGACTGACACACACACACATCCACACCGGGTCTGCTCTCTAGCTCTTCAACAGCTGTGCGTTCACAGAGTGAGCCACAGTCTCCCCCGGGGCTGAGCTCTGCAAACACATACGCTACACACACAGCCTTGCGGTGCCAGGCAGCCCCTTCCTTCCCCTTCGCGGCATTGCCAGAGCCTGGCTATTGACCAGATCCCTCGTTGAGAAGTTGGGGAACGATCCAACTCACCCCACAGAAGGTGGCCATGCCTCTCGGCAGCAGGGGAGGGGGGCATTTAATCTCCAGTTCAAAGCTCAGATACCACTCACTCCCAACCCCCAGCCTCGTTAGAATCCCAGAACAGCAGGCAGACAGATTCCCCTCCAGCGTGGAACCACCCAGACTCTGCAGGGCGGTGGTACCTACCTCCCCCCACCCCTCATCCCCGCTCCCCGAGGCTAGAAGTGGTCACCTCTTACCTTCACAGAGCCCGAGGTCTCCAAGGAGTCCAGCCTTTCACTGGAATTGGGAGGCCACCGGTTTGGGAAGCAAGGGACATTTCGAAGTGAAACAGAAAGTAGCCTGGGGATCCAACCCAGACCCTGGACCTGCACTTGACCAGTCCCAAGCTCTGGGAGTCTTGAGACTCGGCCGCCCCACAGCTCAGCTCTACAGGCTCAGCTTGGGAGGATCCCAAGGACTCGACCATAGAGAAGTCTGGAACTCTCAGTCACCGCCTGAGCTGCTGCGTTGTGTGTGTGTGTGTGTGTGTGTGTGTTTCTCCCTTTTTGAATATTTGTTGAGCTTTTAATATGCAGTTTGTTTCCTTCTAAAGGGAATTAGCAATCCCATCACCCGACTCTCCTGGCTCCATTATATAATTTAAACTGATCCAACAGCAACGCTCCTCCGTCACCTTAAGTCCCCAGCCCAAACCCCCACGAATCATCTACATCCTCAGAGATACTCAAAACATCAGACTCTGACAATTAACCTTGCCAGAATTTTTGCTTGGGGACTGCCTTTTTGGCATGGGTACAGAACCCCTTAGATGCTGGACAAGGAGAGGTTTCTCAGGCTGTAACTACAGTAGCTTTCTTGAGATTAGGTGCTGAACGGTTTCAGATGAGTGTCTGAACCCCAAGATGAAAAGTCTTATATAGTTTTATAACACATGCACAAACTTTAAAGGCTGTAGTGTGTGTTACTCTTGCTACATTACTTAATTCTAGGAGTCAAAACGTAGTTGGACTTGAGGGGTCTTTAGCCACCTCCCACCCTCCACCACCCCAAACCTGATGGGTCTACACCCTTCCCCAACCACTTCAAAGACACTTGGTGGCTAAGGAAAAGCCCCTAGCTTGGTGTGGAAAGTGGAACCTTAACCTTTCAGCCCGTTCCATTCTGTTCCCTGTTTACCTGATTTACCTAGGCCTTGTCTTGCTGAATGATGGCTGCCCAGGAGCCACTGAGAAATGTCTGAGAATGTAGGGAGGCTCTTTGCAAAATGATCAGATTTACAAACCCCCAGCCTGTTGGTCTCGTTCACAAGACGCCAAGATGATTTTTATGCATCGGTGGGCTCTGGTCCCTCCAGGCTCCCACGTTAGCAGGGCCTCGCTGCAAGCTCTGGGATGGACTTGAGAAGGATCCTTGCTTTTCTTTGGGAATAGCCAGTAACTGCGGTCTCTGAGTTTCCCTCCTTGACCCTCCATCCACGTCTACCAAGGGAAACTGATCCCATGACCAATGTTAAAAGAAGTGATCAGGGCTGGTGAGATGGCTCAGTGGGTAAGAGCACCCGACTGCTCTTCCAAAGGTCCGGAGTTCAAATCCCAGCAACCACATGGTGGCTCAACCATCCGTAACAAGATCTGACGCCCTCTTCTGGAGTGTCGGAA
>NC_034605.1:45778790-45784240 GCF_900095145.1 Mus pahari | reverse complement strand
GCCCTCTTCTGGAGTGTCGGAAGACAGCTATAGTGTACTTATAAAAATTAAAAAAAAAAAAAAATTAAAAAAAAAAAAAAAAAAAAAGAAGTGATCAGTAGATGGGTGGAGTGCTTTTAGAGCTGCCTTTGCTAATGCCACCTGTGTATCCCTTTGAAGTGAACCGGTAGGGACTGCTATTACCCTCTTTAGAGAAGCCAGTGACATGGGGAGGAATTAGCAGTCATCAGGGCTTCCCTGCTCTGACTTGCAAAGACCAGATATGTGTGAGGAAAATCTAAGTGGAATGACAGATTGGTGTTTATGTCTCACCCTGCAGGTGTAGTAAATACCACACAACCTGTTGTCACAGCTGCCACAGTAACTACTTTCTCAATAGCAATGAGGACAGAGGATACATTGGGATATACTAGAAAATAATCAGGGGACTGGAGCTGTGAATGGGCAAGGGATGATAATAGGAAAACACACAGATTATCTGAATAATTTGAATTTCACAGATAAGCACTCATCGATAGAAATCATTATGATAGGGACCACATACAGAATCTTAACATTTATAGTAGCCACCATAAAACAAACAAACAAACAAACAAACAAAAAACAAAAAAGAAACTAGTGAAATTATCATAATCAAAATATGATTTCAACGTGTAATTAGTAAACATTGATAGACCATTATGTATTCCTTTTTCTATGTCCGACTTTTAATTTGTATTTTATGTTTATATCACATCACAGGAATAGTCAAGTCACATTTGGAGCTCTCAGTAGTCACATGTATTCACATACAGTGATCACCACATTAGATAACCTCGCCCTGGAATATATTTAGTTATTGTGGGGTTGGAATTCATTCTGTGGTAATACATTTGTCTGTAATGCCTAGAAGCTGTACAGGAAGAATTTGTGGACAGTGAGATGATCCATTGGGTTAAGGTACTTACTGCTAGCCTGATATCCGGGAGTTTGATCTCTGGAACCCATATGGTAGGACAGAACTGACTCCCCCAAGTTGTCCCCTAATCTCCACACATGTGCTCTGGCATGCGTACCCCTATAATAAATGTAACAAATAATGTAATAATACGACAAGTGTAATAACAGAAATAAATGAAGAGAAAAAGATTTTTTGTATTCCCTTGGTTCTAACTCCATAGAATCATTCAAATAGTATCTTCTAAGTAGAACAGGAAAATATTAAATAAATTTGGAATTGTGATAATACCAAAGATTTAGCTTCGTTTGTGTCACCAGGGAAGCATAAGAGAAAAACAAATCTTGGGTTTGTAGGAAGTTCCTTCTTTGGGCCATCTGTACTGTTTGAGGGTAGAATCCTCAGTGCCACATTTGACCCCATGTCCTGTGTATCTTTCTCCTTTCTGTTCATTTCTTGAAGCCTCTGAATAAACCATTCAATCTTATCAAAGCTACCAGACACCTTTCTAAGCCACAGGGTCTTGGCTATAACCAAGCCACTCCAAGAATGCAAGCCTGGTCTTCAAGGAGGCTCTTCCTCCTCCCTTCAGAATCATTTTCTACCCTGCCGTCACTGTGCGTATGCGTCAAACTCAGGCATTATATCATATCACTTCTCGACTTAAAGGCTTTAATAGAAAACCATCCCCTGTTGGATAAAATCCCCACGTGTCATACACTGGAGGTTTATTATAAACTGGCTTCAGGGATTTTTCTCTCTTGCCTCATTGCTTCAATTGCTTGGTTCTGTTTTGTCTGTGTCTTTTCCTGTGACACGGTCTCCATGACTCGGTGATTTTGTTTATAGTCAGATTTCTATGCCTGGAATATCCATCCTTACAATGCCTATGTCTGGCCAAATACGGTTCGTTTCTAAGGGTTGCTCAGCTATTGACTGTAGCTCTTTACTCTTATGATTCTCCCGTCTACGCGTCACCGCACCACTTTTATAAATAGATCTAGTATAGCCACGCATGGTGATGCCTGTAATCCCAGCACTCATGCAGAGGAGACAGGAGGATTACACGCTTGAGGTCAGCCTGTGATACACAGGAAGACCCAGTGTAAGGATAACAGATGCATTATAACACATGTCTCAATGTACCATAATCATACGATGATGACCTCCTCAGGTCTCATGTACAGGTGGTCTTTGAGTTCACCTTGAAATATGACATCATCTTCATGAGCAATAGGATAAATATATGCCTGAGGGATTCAGATATCTTCCCCCACTCCTTCCCCTAATCCATAACTCAAGACTGTTACCACTATCATGACTGTTCTCATGACTACAAATCAATATTCTTAGTACTTAGTGTTAGATCCTGCCTTAGGCATTTTGTACATTGCACTTAATCCCAACAGCAATGAATCAGTAAGATGATGATTTATGGCCAATTTTTAATAAACAAGGCATCTTGAACTCAATTATTATCTTTGAACAAGTTAAGGTCATTCTTATGAACACTGCTTAGTATATAGTGGTAAAGTATCACAGCTCCAACATGTATGGATTGCATCTTCACATGCTAACTTATTTGTCAAAAGACTAATGTATGTGGGTTCTATATTTTCAATGTTTCTACATTTCATTTAAGTCTTCAAACTCTCGGATAACCGGGGCAAAGAAGACACACTCTGATAGTGCTTGGTGTGGCGTGGGTACATGGTGACCTGGGACACTCAGGACATTTTAATGTAGTTCTTCATGTTATAGTGACCCCCCCAACCGTAAAATTATTTTTTGTTGCTACCTCATAACTGAAATTTTGCTGCGGTTATGAATTGTAATGGAAATGTTTTTGCAGATAAGGGTTTGCCAAAGGGGGTCTGAGACCCACAGGTTGAGAACTACTGCTCTAGTCTACTGGTGCTTTAACCAGTAGAAAGACTGGCTATGCAAGGAAAGACCATACGCCAGGAGAACTCTCATTCATTGCTATCATGATGTAACTGTGGAAGCCCATTGGACATGTAGCACCAAGTGTGAACCCTGACATGAGCTCTGAACCAGGGTGTGGTGTTGAAAGGTAACTTGTTATAATGAGTGCAGCTTTCAGATGCTGACAATGTGGAAGGCTGTGGGTTGTGGAGATCAAAAGATACTGCCCCTTGATTTCAGTTTTGTTGTGGATCCAAAAATGTTAAAGCAAAGCAAAGCAAAGCAAAGCAAAACAAAATCTATTTCAAAACCAGGGGTTTTAGATGATCTTAAACACCCCCTTCCCCCAATCAGAAGCCTCACATTCTACTCACTGGGCTCTGGAATGTTCTACAAGTTGTTTTCTTGCTGCACATCGGTTTACTGTTTTCTACCTTTTGTTTCCACAACATGGAACTAGACCACATGATGGGCGGTGGTGCATGGCTGAAGGCTTAACAAACCCTTCTCGAAGGAAAATAAATAGAAAATACACTGGTGTCACAGAGTAGAAAATTTGCTACTGTTATGACTTGTAATGTAAATATTTTGGACATAGGGGTTTGCCAAAGGGGTCTGCACCCCACAGGATGAGAATTGCTGTTCTAGTCTGTTGGGGCTTTAACCGGTAGAAAGACTGGTTACCCATATAGAAGAGTGGAAAGATGATGGGAGCCTGTAGAAGAGAAGCTGGCACCACTCTGCCTACCCCAGACCCCCTGTCTCTGATGCTTCACGGTGACCTAGCGGCTCTCAATCTTACACCTACAGGACTTGACCTACATAGACAGTGCCCTAGGCTTGATACCAACACAAGAAGATGCCAATGGAATTTCTGGGCACTCTGGGGTCTGAGACAGGCTCCAGTCTTGAGCACGTGGCTCTGCTGAGGGAGTAAAGACAGTAGATTCTTATGGGGGGTGGGTCTATGAACTTTTGCTAGGATAGTGACTGTATTGTCGTTGCATGGAAACTATTTTTTTTTTTTTTCTTAAGACTAAGAGCCGCTAGGCTATCATGAAGCATCAGAGATTGAGTCAGGGAGTCCGTGGGGAGGCAGAGTGGTATGAGCTTCTCTTCTCCTACACCCTCCCATCTTCTTTCCATTCTTCTATGTGGGTAAACTGAGAGCTGTCCACCATCTGTTTTCCGGCCTTCTTTTTTCTCTTTCTCCCTTCTGACATCATTCTTCATTCTGACTCCTCTCTCTGCCAGTCTTTTCTTTCTTCCTCCCCTCTTCCCATTTATTTTGAGTTTAATGAGTGTCGATGTTTGGGTCTTGCTATTCTTGGGCAACTCTATACGCCGTTCTGCATGGATTTCTCTTTGTCAAAGCCATACTAAGTCTACCAGGGCTTCAACCTTAGGTTAGTTTGGTTTTGCTTCATTGTGGAAGGTCTGCAATTCCTTAAATAAGAGATGTCTGAGGCTGGAGACTTTCCGTTTGGAAGACAAGGAGCTATTTCTTAAGACTTCCCAGAATGAAAGCAGCCCCTGACAGGAAACTGATCTGAGGGCTCCAGAATAATGTATCACGAGGTGGTTATTACCATGTTCCCTGCCAAGTCGGTGCCACAGCCAATCTCAGAAGCCATTTTTCATGCTGCTTTCAGTCACCTCGGTGCAATGCAAGTGGCAGCGTTGCTTGGGGTGAGCAATGGAAAAAGGCTGTTTCCCACAGGGTGAGGGTTGTTGTTGTTGCTACCTTTAATTTGCTCCAAAGCACCGCATAGGATGGATGTCATGACTTGGGTCCAGATAGGACTGAGACAGGAGTAAGGCCCTAGAGGGATGTGAGTGGTGTCAGAAATGGCTACGAGAGCAGAATCGACAGCCCTGGGATTGGATTCAAGCCATTTCACCTGATCATGCCAGTCATTTAACCCAGTTTTATCGAAGGAAAGAGGAAATCTGGCCCGATGCATCCCCAGGGCACAGCATACAGCAGTGTATGGCTAGCCAGCATGGCTCTGAACATCCTTTTCCTTTTTTCTAAAATGTAGATAAGACCCCTTTGTAGAGTGATTTGGTGGAAATTGACTGGTGGTGCCCAGTAAATGATAAATCTCATGTGAGGGTCTTGAAGCAAATTTTCATGCTGTAGGTTATGTTTTCTAAAGGTAGACATGACAGACCATGTCTATTATCCCATATATTCTAGATGCTGGATGCCTTCCAATCAAGTGGCAGAGTCTGATTCGTCCTCCGAATCTAAATGAGCCCAGCATCAGTTAGCGTTGTTTCAGTTTGTTAATTCTAGGGATGGAAGAGGCTTCACTATACAAGGCAATGTCATGAAAACTTTCTTTCCCCTGGGAGCCACCAATTAAACATAGTTCCCCAATTAGAAAGAAGTGGGGGCTTGCGAACCCCTTTAAACTCTATGAAGAATGTTGAATCTGCAGGCAGCACTCTGTTGTGAGTTCATAACTATGGTAGCCCTGTCACATCCAGTGATACTCCTTCCTGATGTCTGGCTCTTACATTTTGTCCTCTCTTCCACAATGGTCCCTGAGCCTTGGAGTGTGTGTGTGTGTGTAAGAGAGAG
>NC_034605.1:45766503-45777125 GCF_900095145.1 Mus pahari | reverse complement strand
AGAGAGAGAGAGAGAGAGAGAGAGAGAGAGAGAGAGAGAGAGAGAGAGAGAGACACATCTCCACACCATACTTCAATCACCAGAAAGGGTTTTGCTACCTGGGTCTTAGAGCAGCCTTCTTTTGCCTAGCTGTACTTTCTTCTGTCCTGATACCTGCTTTTCTGATGTCCCTTATCACTGACTGCATTTCTCAACCTTTATGCAAACGCCACAGTCATGAGGGATTGTTTTAAAGAACAGGATAAATCTGAGTTGCCGGCTCCAGTTCATCCACTTCTAGTCATTCTTGACAGACTGAGTCATTATCTCAGAGTGGCCATGCTGTTTTAGGGTAGGAAGTCCTTTCTCTCTAAAGAAAGAAAACCAATCAGTTCTGAGCTCTCTCACTGAGGGGGATCAGCATCTCAGTGGGTCAACAGAGGGCAACGTTAATGTTGGAAACCATTGGGGCCATTGGAAATAGCCCCCAGTTTCAGTGGTCACTCACTCAGTTGAATGTATATTCATTTATTCAACTAGTCACTGGTTATTTTCAACTTACCATGTATATGCAGGCCCTGGACATACAGACATGAATTAGATGGATATGGTTTCTGTTCTCATAAAGTTTTCAGAGTTCTGTCAAGTAACTATCATGCCATCACACAACCCTGGTATAAAGGTATCCTTTATTTAAAAGATTTATCTTGTTTTGTGTATGTATGAGATTATGTGTGTATGTGTTTATATGTGTTTGTGTGTGTATGTGTTTATGTGTGCATGTGTTGGTGCATATATGTTTGTGTGTGTATATGTTGGTATGTATATGTTTTTGTGTATATATTTATATGTATGTGAGTTGTTATGTAAGTATCTGTATGTGAATGTGCTGGTATGTGCATATTATGTGTTTGTGTGTCTATGCGCTGCTGTGTGTTTGTAGGTGTGCATGTGTGTGTGTGTGTGTGTGTACATGTGTGTAGGTATACAGAGGCCAGGACAGTTCATCAGAACCATTGGAGCTGGGGTTACAGGTGGTTGTGGACTGTTGGTTATGGAGGTGCTTTCTTCTTTTCTCTTCTCTGTTTACTTACATCTTGAGCATCGGCTTGTGTCTGAAGTTCTCTCTGGGTCTTATTCTTTCCCGTTGGAGCTTCTGACTTTCGAATGCCTCTGTCTAGTTTCCTCTTCTACACCAGTTGCCACTTCTCTGGTCTACACTCAAAGCCTCTCTCACTAGAACTACCACAATGACCTCGTTGGCTTTCTAGCTGCAAAACCGTCCTCTTTAATTTCCAGAATGCCACCTGAATCATCTTTTTTTTTTTTTTTTTTTTTTTTTTTTTTTTTAAAATTGAGCTAGTGTGTGACATCCTTTCCACAACTTGTATTCCTTCAGTGCGACTTAACATCCAAATCATTCGACCCTGAAGGCTCGTCCTGACCCTGGACACTCCTTCTGCTCATCTCGAATTGCATCTGTGCTTGGTGCTAAGTTTTCTGCTATTAAAGTTGACCTAGCATTTTATTTAGTTTTGATGTTTTTCCCCATCTACCTTCCCACCAGTCAGGACTGTTCCCCTATTTGTTTTCTTCTGTGGTTTCCCCTGGTGCATGCTGCTTAGAACACTGATCTTATAAAACGTTCTGTGGAAGAAATGGAGTCTCTCTGGTCAATGGTTCTGGGTGACATCATTGGGCCTGCCAGCTTCCCATCTCACCCTAGAGATTTCACACTCTTCAGCAGTTCAAATGCTTGAGAAGTCCTGCAGCCAATGAGCTGGGTTAACCCTGCTTAGCCCAATGTCCCTGAAACATCAGAGCCCCACCTCTGCTTGGAATCTCAGAGCCTAGCTACTACATTAGAAAATATTAATCTATTCAAATCTTCTTCATTCATACTTCCTAACTCATTTGTTCATTACTCACGGGCTTGACAAATATTTATGTAGAAACAAGATTGAGAGAACATTCCCATTTAAAACCAAGACAAACATGGTCTTTACTGTCACAGAATCTACAGTTTCAACCCAATCCCAGACAAATTGACTTATAGTGAATGACACAGTGCCTAGAGATTGATGAGTGTGTGTGTGTGTGTGTGTGTGTGTGTGTGTGTGTGTGTGTTTATAGGGAGTGGTGGAAGGCTTCCTGGAGGGTTGATAGGAATTACTAGGTGGAAGTCAAGGGCAGAAAGGAGAAGTCATGCGTGCAACATTCACAGCTTATACTAAGGCACTGGAAACAGACAGAGTGAGACTATCCCAGGGACTCTTAGAAGTCCTGTGCCACTGGGCAGCAGACCTTCCTTAGAGCAGTGGTTCCCAGCCTTCCTGTGAGCCTTTAATACAGTTCCTCATGTTATGGTGACCCCCCCCCCCAAGAGTCCTTTCATTATCACTTCATAACTCTCTTTTTTGCCTCTGTCACAAATCGTAGTGTAGTTATCTGTGTTTTCCAACAGTCTTAGACAACCCTGTGAAAAAGTCACTTGACTGCCGGGGGGTTTCGACTCATAGGTTGAGAATCACCGTGTTAGCGCTTTCAGGCAGGCGGTTTCAAAATGTTCTGAAAAGCCTTGCTTCTGAGGTTTTCTGGGATGTTGTCTTCTTTACATCTCTTGTCCCTAACTCTTTCCTTCCCATCCCTGAACCACCTAGCTTGCTAAGCCGAAGCACAAAAAGATAAACCTTTGAACACTATAGCAATCTGATTGGACCCGTTCGTTTATGGAAGTGATGGATGGGTCTTTTGAGGCACAGAACCATATGCTCCCGTTTCTTTCTACCTTCCCTGACAAAGACAAAGTAAATAAGTTTATTCTTAAAGAGCTTTACCATTGACTATGTTTATATTGTAGACAATGTTTTAATTTTTAAAATTTACTTTTGAGTAGAAGAATTAAAAATATAGATACGTAATCATGATTGGAGAGGTTTTTGTTGTTGTTGTTGTTGTTGTTGTTGTTGTTTTTAAACTAACCAGGGTGTTATTTAATTCTCCGTAACATATTTTCCATTCTTAAGCAGATCTTGCCAAGTAGTAAATAGAGACGGGGGGGGGGACACTGAGCTAAAGACTGAGAATCCATCCTCGCTGGGAGCCCAGCATCTGGGCCCATGGTCTCTCTCTGCAGACACCAGGCTAGGGTTCTGCCCTCTGTGGCTGCCTTCCCTCTCAGGCATCGTTTTTTTCTCGAGCCCTTTCCTTCCGTGGCTGCTGTCTGGTAACTGAAAGGCCGCCGCCCCCTTTGTCATCAGTAGATCACTGGGTTATGCCTCTTAATGAACGAGGGAGGCGAGCAACGTGGTGCGAACACGCGATTGTTCCCAATTAATCCCACCCAGAGTTGGGAAAAGTTAACAATCCGTATAATGACCTGGGAGCTAAACATGCACAACTTCGGTACTTTGTTCATCATCATTTTCTGTGGCCCCAGAAAAAGCTCAACAGCAAGATGCTGAGATGGGTCTCCACAGTGTTAGCATTTTGTCTAAGCTCCGCCCACAGTTACCTGGCAACAGCCAGGTGTGCCTGACTCACTATAAGAGGGGCTGCTGGCCCCCTCCTCTCTCCCCTCTCTCTCTCTTGCTCCTGCCTTTTTTGGTCTGTCTCTGTCCTCTCACCCCCTTCCCCCTCCCCATTCCCCGCCCATTCTATACTATACCATTGTATGACTGGTCCCTGGGGGGGGGGGGAAGGGATGCCTCAGCATGGGCCCCTCAGAGGCACCCCCTTCCCCCATACCTCACCACACATTCACCAAAAACCATGTCCTTCCTCTCTTTATTTTTTTATAAACACACCACACAGCTACACTCTCAGCTATAACCTCAGATAGATTAGAGATTCACCTGGACCACTCAGACCCTGCCAATTTTCCAGACATTTTATACAGCCTCTGTGAATCTTCACATCTTGAAAGCTGTCCCTTTAACCACGGGGAGGGGGGGCGGTTATTTTCTTGGATATACTGTCACCAATTCATACACGAGTGGAAACAAACTGCTCATTTTAATGTCATTATTGGTGAGTTTCAAAATGCTTCCGCAAGGAGCATCCTGCAGATCCACGATCCCCCTAATGATGTCACAGTGAAGATCTTACCCTAGGATGAGTGGGTATGGCTTGTGCTAAAAGACACAGATTTTTTTCATTTTAGCATGTTAGGCATATAGATCCATGCCGTCCCACACACTTCTGGTTAGATACCAGCTGTGCAGCTGTCTTGATAGGAGCAGAGGTAAGTCTAAAGATGCTTGGGCCCCTCCTCCAGCCACCAGATTACAGACAATGGGCCCTAAGAAACTGAAATTTCCTCTGGAGGCTCCTGCTGGGTGGAGGAACTGGCTGATGCTCATTGGCAACCAGGGGAGAGAGTTATAGTCCAGATTTCACACAATTCTCACAACTTGATAGACAGTTAGGGTGCTCCTAGCTTTTGCAAGTAAATGCTGCTGTAAGCACCTAATTTTAAGTCTCTTTGAATCTCTGCCAAGGAGGGGAACTGCTGCCTGGCTTTATTCTCTTTCATTTTTCAGGGAAGGAGAAAGAAGTAATAATTTTTATTTATTTATTTATTTTTAAATCATTAAATACCACCAGGACTCTGCAGAGGTAGAAGGTGTCTGAGAGAGAAACCTTGCCTCAGAGAAAGTCCGTTAGAGCTCTGTGTGCCTGTGCATCTTCAGGGTAGCTTTGGTAGATGATCCGGAAGGGCTCCCTGATCCAGGGGCCCATAATCTGCCTCCTGCAGCCGACCCAGGAAGATGCACACATGCGCAGTTCAGTCACTTAACAGCACAAGTGTTGTAGAGGGACCAACTGCCTGAGAACTCTGCTCTTGCTGGCCCAGGCTATCCGTGTGCTGTGAATTCTAGCCAGACTCTGCTCAGCCACTGTCAATCGGTCTTATCTATACAGCGTACTTGTTCGCCCGTCACTGAGGTCATCTAAAGGGCTGCCGCTGTAAACTATTACAGGGGGGCATGCCCGAGTTCACAACAAACCTCTTACAACTGTGCGACTTAAGATGTTCATCCTTTAACACGGAACGACAGAGAGCAGCTTTGCAGTTTCCACGCCACCATGCTGGACCCTGAGCTCTTAAATTACGCCAGGCACATCCACGTGGCAAGGATCATCGCGTAATTGGTCGAGAGCATCTGCAGTGGTTGTTGATGTGCAATCAGAACTGATGCAGCGGGGTGTGCTGCTGCTGCTCTGTGGTGGAGCAGGTGCTGCTAAGGTTTTATTTTAAAAGTTTGGTTAATTATAACTTAAACCAACGGCAGGGGAGATGAGTCACTGACTTGTCTTTCTTTCTCTACCCCACACCCACAGCATTTCCTTTCTTAAAGCCTTTACCCAGCGGGTGAGGTGTTACTCTGGGTCCCCAGAAAAAGAACATGGGACTTGTTCACACATAGTATAGTGCATGGTGCCAGGCAGGTGATGGCCACCATGACTCTTTGTGAAGTGGAAGGCAATTCCTCCCTTCAGTCTGTGGTTGAAACTAACAGGAAGCAGCTCTGTGTGGGGAAGAAGAATCAGGCAAGAAAGCTGGATTCGAACCCACCACTGCCAACGACAGCTTGTGGAGAGAGAGAACTTTGGTGCACAGTGCCTGTAATCTTTTCAACCTGTGGGTCTTGACCCCTTGAGGGGGGGTTGAATGACCCTTTCACAGGGGTCAGCTAAACCCATCAGAAAACACAGATATTTACATTATGATCCATGACAGTAGCAAAATTTCAGTTACAAAGCAGCAGTGAAAATCATTTCATGGTTGGGGGTTACAACAACACAAGGAATTGTATTAAAGGGTCACAGGATTAGGAAGGTTGAGAACCACTGCTCTAAAGGAAGAGGTCTGCTACCCAGTGGCACGGGATTTTTTTTTTTTTTTTTTTTTTTTTTTTTGGTTTTTTGAGACAGGGTTTCTCTGTGTAGCCCTGGCTGTCCTGGAACTCACTTTTGTAGACCAGGCTGGCCTCGAACTCAGAAATCCGCCTGCCTCTGCCTCCCTAGTGCTGGGATTAAAGGCGTGCGCCACCACGCCCGGCTTGCACGGGATTTTTTAAGTGTCTCTCAAGAACTGTCTGTTTTCAGGGCCTTAGTACAAACTGCGGATGCTACAAGTACCATGCTTCCTTTTCATCCTTGACTTCCATCACTCCTCAGGTCTCTACATGAAGCCACTTCCTCCAGGAGGCCCCGCCCTCAACCCCTCATCCTCGATTTGGATAAATGCTCTCTCAAGGCCACATGCATCTCTGAGATGTAGCCTTGCTTGTTAGGCGCTGACGTGGAGGAGTGGGGTTTAATGGAAACCGATGAGCCACTGCTTTCTTCCCATTGTCGAGAGCCAAGGCTCAGCCTTGGACTCGGATGGGATCTCACCAGTCAGGAAAAAGAATGGTGGAGGGAGAGAAGGCAAAGCCAGGCTTTCTATGCTGGGTTATCTAAGGCAATCTCTCCTGAGAGGACAGAGGAGCCCAATGACGGCTGAATTACAGGCTCTGTGACTACAGTCTTTGGAGTCTACTCATTATCCGTAGAGTAGGGAGGGATGACGGATCTTAAAACCTGGTAGGCTTGGTTTTGTTCCAATTTGAGTTGGTACCACAGAGAAGAATCTATGCACTCTATTCTCATCTTTACTACATAATGATGAAAGTATGGGCCTGATACAGATGTAGGAATAGTCCCAGCAGTTTCATTTGTAACAGTTAAAGCTGGAAACGGCCCCAGTGTCTCCTAACAGGGAGGTGGACAGTTGACAACGGTGTACTGAGACTTCACTCAGTGATGGGAATGAAGTCATTTTCTCAGAAGCAATATGGAGAAATCAGAGAATAACCCTGTGGAGTGGCAGGATCTCCCCCCCCCCCGACACACACTAGCACACACCCTATAGAAGAACACTATTTCTATAGAACCGTAAAAACAGTTGAACTTGGTAGTGCAGGTCTATGATCCCAGCTACTCGGGGAGGGGGGTGGGAGTGTCTTAGATCAGAGGATCACAAGTTCAAGGCCAGCTTGGATTTGGGTCAGCCTGGGCAACTCAGTGAGACCCTATCTCAAAGTAAGAGTGGGGACTGGGAATACACTTGCTTAACAAGTGAAAGGCCCTGGGTTCAAATCTCAGTGCTTCAAAATTTGAAAGAAAGAAAGAGAGAGAGAGAGAAAGAAAGAAAAAGAAAGGAAGGAAGGAAGGGAGGGAGGGAGGGAGGAAGGAAGGAAGGAAGGAAGGAAGGAAGGAAGGAAGGAAGGAAGGAAGAACAAGAAAGAAAAGTGCAGGCTAATTTATAGCAACAGAAAGAAGAATGGTTGCTAGGAGCAGAGGATGTTGGGAAGACATTGGGGTGGATTAAAGGAGGCAGGGAAGAGTCTTTGGGGATGGAGCCTATGTCTGTTATCTTGATGAGGAGAGTGATTTTCACAGACTTATCCATCAGACATTCTCAAATCGTGTACTGCAAATGCATACTATTTATGATATGCCCAAATGCAGCCATTTCAAACCTATACAAAATTCAGAAGCGGATTAGAACTAAAACTGGGCATCAGCCTGTACTAGCTGTGTACGCTTTGGTGACTTATTGACAGGAGTTGCCATTTATTAACACCCTTTACCACACCACTGTTTGATATGCCAAAGCTACTTGACAACTGTTGGTTCGCTGCTGAACCAAGGAATAGCTTCAGGACCTCCATCATCCCTCTGTGTGGATGGTGGTGTGGTCCTGGGTATCCAGAGTTACTGATGCTGGCATTGCTGGGGTGGTGTTACTGGTGGTACAAATGCTTGTTGCTTCAGGCACGTCCCTGTGGTAATGCAGAACTGACTCCTAGAGATATACGGGTCTTAAGAGTTTGTTTGGATGGCGCTCTGGCTCTGGCTACTTGTCGTAGCTGGGCAGATTTCCTCCAGGGGTGACTTGGTTTGCTTTTCTGGCTGAAGTCACGTTCACCACAGGCTCTCAGGGAGTTCAAGTCTAAGTGGGTTGTGAGTATGTTATTGGGTCCAGGCACATATCACCAGTACAGTGACCTCTCAGCTCAGAATGCAGTCTACAAGGAAGATGTGCATACCCCGTGAAGACCAAGCACCCAGCTCAGGGAGCCTTGGGGGCTCTGTGAGAACTGAGTGCTAAGACAGAAAGTGAGGAGGGGGTCCTAAGGGTTTATTTATCTGCCTCAGGAAAAGCACTCTTTATCCTGTCATCCATGGACCCAGACACACACTGCACCACGTATATGCTGCACACATACCTGAGATGTTCCTTGTCCATTACCCCTATCACAGGTGATGCTCGTGTTCATGCTACAAGCCATCGCTGTGATTTGTTCACACTTTGGGTTGTGGCTCTTTGAACGCAGTAGTGACTTCCGATAACATTTACTAAGCTTTTTATCATGGCCCACAGGATGTCCATTGCTCGTGCAATCTTCAGAATAATTAATTTGCTTCAAGGCAGGGTACCACAGACATGCCTACTCTTACACTGACTATGTCAATGGCCTGTGCTTCTAAGGACATCACTGTTCCATGTCTTCAGAGAGAAACAGTGATGTCCATGAATACCCCTTGACTTAGCTTAGACTTCATAAGATCTTTTTCTGAAATCTCAGTCTAGGAAGAATTTCAAAACACGCTTTTACTTACCGGCCTATCTCTACATTGGTAAATACACAAGCTATCCCAGATGGCAATTGTGGCCAACATAATCCCAAAATACCTCCCAGTAAAGAACTCACATGGTCCTTGTTATCCAGTTCCAATTTTGATTAGCATAGACATAAATATTATGTATATGAAAAACTTCTCCTGATCATGACGTAAACCCATTTATTCTTCATCATCTTTCCACGAGATCCTCAAGCTTAGGCTATTCTGGTTATTATTTTTATATTCAAAGCCATTATTTCCCTTTTAAGCTAGATAATTACAAGTCCTTATGTAATAAAATTATACATTCTTCTTCCATCCTCTTTTCCTTCCTTTTACGGTTTACACAATCTCTCTATGTAGCTCAGGATGGTCTCGAAGTCACGTTCTTCTCACCTAAGTCTCTGAGATGTTGAGATTATAGGAATGCCCCCACAGGCCCTGCTAATAATGGCATATTTTATTCATGGGGACACAGGTGGCTTCCCGAGCCCTCACGTGTTATGTCACTGATCCAGGAGGACGGCACAGAAGCACACGCTGTTGCTTTGCTCAGTTTTGCACATGGGGCGCTAAGGTTCAGTGTATTGGCTAACTGGGTTGAGGTGACAGAGCTTCACAGTGATCATGCTAAGGCTCCCGGCTGAGGCTCCCGGCTAAGGCTCCCGGCTAAGGCTCCCGAGGAGATGAACCAAGATAATGGGGGCGACTTTGGCATTACTGTCTTTGAAGAGACAGATGTCTTCTCAAAGTTCCGTTTCTCTTTCCTGCTCTCTGAGAAATAACGGCAGCTGAAGGACTATGGGAGCCGCTGTGGCTGAAAGTCTCTTCGCTTGGACTGCCGTGTGAGGGAACAATGCATTTCTGTTGGTTTTCCTTAAAGTGGGGTGGCGGTGGGGGGGGTTGTTGCACTCCAGGGTGACGCACTCTGAGCACTTGGGAGATGGAGGCAGAAGGATGGCAAATTAGAGAGGCCAGCATGGGATACATAAAGAGCCCTGTTTCCTGAAACACTGTGTACGAGGGGCTTTGGTCAAAACAGTTAAGCCTGCTCTTGGCTGCCTGACTGCTGGCTGCCTTTGCATTTGTTAGGTTTTACATTTTTTTAATTTTATTATTATTTTTACATATAGTTTCATGCATGCTGGAGATTGAAGCCAGGATTTCATCCTTGCCAGGTAAGTTCCCTATCCACTGAACTACCTCTCTGTCCCCATCGTTTGTTACCTTTCCGAACTCAGGAGTCAAGATCCAGCATGGGCTTCTAGTGTCTGAGTCCTAATAATCCCCTCTCATCTCTTCTACTATGCTTCTCTCCCTGTCTGCAGGACATTGGTTCCAGAAAACCTCTGGGCAGACCAAATCCATGAGTGCCCAAGTCCTTACACAAAATGGTGTGGCCCTCATATATACCTTGTGTATTCTTCCAGTCATCTCTGCATCACCCACGCCATTTATTACAATGGCAATGTCACATGAATAGTGGTTCTAGTGTGTGGTTAGGGAATAAGGACAAGAAACATGTGAAGGAAATCGTGTGCACAGTGAGTCAGTGGCTACCCAGGAATTCTGTCCATGCAGAGCGAGTTGGATCATGGCAGCAGAACACGTGGTTAGAGAAGGCTAGCTGTCCTTGTTAGCTGGCCTCAAGGTGATATTTGTTTCTCCTCATTCAAGCAGTCCTCAGAGTCCCTATCCGGCTCTTGTGGTGTTCTTTGTAATGACTCATTTGCTGGGAGAGAGACTAGGGAAGGAGCTATTGTCCTTCCATAGCTATTGAAGGACAGGTATAGTTAGCAGTAAAGATACACAACTGCCCTTAGCGTGTCACAAATCAAAGCAATGAGCACTGAATATTGGTGTAATTGAGGACATATTCTGGGCCCTGTGTCATTTCTCTTTCTATTCATGTGTTCCAAACAGAAGTGTACCACACACACACACACACACACACACACACACACACA
>NC_034605.1:45764712-45766498 GCF_900095145.1 Mus pahari | reverse complement strand
ACACACACACAGTCATACACACACACACACACACACACACACACACTCATGACCCATCCAAAGGGAGGGTCTGAGTGTTTATCCAATAGACTGAAAGTCATCCATTTGCAATGCTTGGGCGGTAAAATATTTTATCTACAAAGCAGAAATGCAAACAAAATTTAAAGGCGATCATAGCCACGGTGATGACTCGAAAGACACTGTCACGTGTATCACTATCTTCAAACAATTAGTGCCTCAAAGGTATTTAAAGAGCATTAAAGTGATGATTTTTTTGAAAAGCTAGAAAGAAGGAGCAATCTCGGAGGGAGGCGATGAGTTAGAAACTGTCCAAGAATATCACAGGGAACCTGGGTGTTGTGAATGAAGCCAAGGGTCTAAGGGTTGGCTGTGCACAAACTGTCCTCAGAACAAGGTGGAAGTGGCAGCGGGTGAAGTGAGATGACCGAAGGGCAGCGAATCATTTGTTCTTAAGATTTGTGTCAAGGCTGAGAATCATTGTTGACTTGGGAGCTTGGGGGAAGGCAGCTGTCCCCTGGAGTCTTTCCCATGGAGGGTCCATGAACCTTCCGAAGATGATGTCTTAGAGTGTGTACCTCCCGAGCCTGTGGAGCCTGCGGGTGATGTGTTTGAATGCCTGGGATCCGTGGAGTTAGGTGCAGCAAAGCAGAGCGTGTGGGAGAGCTTCCAGTCATTTGACTTAATCCAATGGAAGTAGAGGTGCTCAGCAAGAAGTGAGGTGAGCTGGAAACTAGCCTCTTGAGTCCTGAGGAATGGGTGAACACCACCTCTTACACCTGCTGTTTGTCCCTCTAGGTCAGTCCGTTCACCAGCTGTGCACTAGCTGTGAGCCACCCTGGCAGTGAGATGGGAGGTTAGGAAGTGGGACATAGATTCCTGGGCAGAGTTTCCAGAAATGTGCTCAAATCTGGCTGCACACTGGAGTCATCTGTAAGTCTCTAAAGACGACCATTGCTCTGCCCTTGACATCCAGACGTTTCAGCTGGTAGAGCCCATGCACGAATCCCTTACTCCCCACCTCTTTTCCTTTACGATCCTTCCACTCGCCTTTAGTGTCACCCATGCTTCTACCTTGAAAGATGGGCACATCAACTTTACTGCTTCCAAGCTCCTTTGCCTCCATCTATCCTGGAATGTCACACTGATCTCCTTCCCCAGCTGTCTGGCTCCTCATCTGCCTCACCAGTTCCACTGGGCTCTTTGTGTAGAATACAGGGCACAACTTTAGCCATTCCCAGCTCCTACCACAGTGCCCAGCACATCGGACAACCTCAGCATTCATGGTGTATGAGGTGTGTGAATGAGAGAACCAATGGGTACATGGATGAGTGGAACTGCAGTTTATCAAATGAGTTTTAAATGCTCCTGAACTCTGAAGGAGAAGTGGTCTATCAGGACTGGAACAGGCTTTGGGGACAACCCAAAGTTAAAGGGTTCAGGATTTAAAAATCAAGACCAATTGCTGCCCTGCCCTAGATTTTCCAAATGATGAGGAATGTTGAGCTTCATTTTAGGTCAATTTTGTTAGTAGAGAATGAGATAGATGTTGGTGAACCAGGGATGTTTAGGGGTTCATTTAAGCAAACTTATAGAAGGATTGAGTGCTGTTTTAACATACTTAGTAAAGACAGTTTTGGGGATAATGCCTTCCCTGCTCCTAGGGTGGATGGGAGCTACTCATTCATCAACAAATTTGCTTTTTCTCTTGCTCAGGGTGTGTAAGAACTCTGTGTGTGTGTGTGTGTGTGTGTGTGTGTGTGTGTGT
>NC_034605.1:45696379-45764267 GCF_900095145.1 Mus pahari | reverse complement strand
TGTGTGTGTGTATATGTGTGTGTATGTGTGTGTGTGTATGTGTGTGTGTGTATGTGAAAGAGTAGGGTGTGTGGCTGACATTATTTTGAAGTGATGGACCTCTCTTCTTCATGTGAGTCAGCAGAGGATCTTGAGAGTTGACACCGAGCTTTCCGTGACTAGAAATAGACCCTGTGCCAACACCTTGGCCAGGGCTCACGTCTGGTAAGAGAGAGATGATGCTGGTGGCAAGGGGCAGAAAAAAAGAGATGCCTGCAGGCAGCAGAGGGAGACTTTGTCCTCTGAAATCCGTGTGGCACTGACCTGCAGGGAGGACCATTTGTTCTAAGTCAGTGGTTCTCAACCTTCCTAATGC
Organism: Mus pahari; assembly: GCF_900095145.1. NCBI lineage: Eukaryota > Metazoa > Chordata > Mammalia > Rodentia > Muridae > Mus > Mus pahari. The sequence continues at coordinate 45,763,912 of NC_034605.1, read as the reverse complement.
TGTGACCCTTTACGACAGTTCCTCTTGTTGTGGTGACCCCCCCCCTTTGTTGCTACCCAATAACTGTAATTTTGATACTACTATGGATTGTAATGGATAGGTCTGATATGCTGCACGGTCTTAGGTGACACCCGTGGAAAGGTTGCATGACTCCAAAAGAGTCATGACCCACAGGCTGAGAGACTCTGCTCTAAGACCTCAGACAACAGTAAGGGGTGGGGGTGGGGTGCGGGTTTCACTGTCCCTGCAAGGAAAGCTACCTTCTTTGTGGTGGTGGATAGGTTGTGCCTCTGCATGCTCACAGTTACACTGCTTTTTGTAAAACCACACTGGAGCCTCACCGTTCTACGGCTCAGGCTTTTATCACCATTGGCTGCTAAGTTCTCTTTTGCGTGAGGTGTAGGCCATGGTCAACATTATGACTCCTGTTCTGTTTGCTGTGGTATTGAAGGGCTCAGGCTCTGCGATGAGACAGACATGGATTCAGATCTTGACTGTGTGAATTTAAGCAAGTAAGTGAGCTTGAAGTCCCACCCTCTTCCCATTCTATCAAATGGAAACGTACTGGCATGTTGCCTATAGACTTGTGACCCCTAAGTAAGGTTATCCATGCAAAACATGCAACCTAAAGGATTAAGCATGTTGATATCATTATTGTGCTCTGAATCTTCTAGAATGTACACTTGTACACTCTTTGCAAGCTTGTATAAGAGACTTATTAGGCCTTAAAGGAATAAAGATAGAGAGATCAGTTTACCCAATCCTTCTGGTCTGGAAAGGCAGTTGTTCTGAACTGAAGCCCTTTTGACCGTGGGTCACCATTACTCCACTCTTACTCCACATTGTACCTTCTATCTGTTAGAAAGCTAGATGCTTTCTCTGTTAGTAGCCTGAAGTTTAGATCCTTGTCTTCTGGCCTACGTGTCTTTGCCCAGTGAGCAGTCTTAATAACTGTGTGTAATGACCATCTGCGACACGAGTGGTGCCAGCAGCATTGACAAAATTGTGGTGATGGCATTTGGGCTCTAGAAGAGTTGTTGCCTTTTCAGAGAGAGGGTGCCTACCAAGCCAGATGGAAGGAGTACCTAAATCAGGCTCAATAGAGAAATCACTAAAGTAAGAAACTATGGAAGATGGCTCTTCTGGTCCATAGTACTTGTACCAGGACACGCGTATTAGCGTGGGGTTTTTAGAGGCAGTGCCTGGATCTGTACTTTTTGATGGTATATTCCTCAGCCAAATCCATCATTAGATGAGTGAGCCATCTGCTGTTTGGGTTGAACGTACTTGGGCTCTAGTTCCTTCTATACTTCCTGTTACTACCCAGGGTGTAGAGCTTCTTTATTTGGGACACCCAAGGCACCAAGGACATGAATAAAGGGGCAACAGGAGCTGAAAACCCTGAAGTCAACACATGGAGCTCAGCTAGGAGAAATGCTTCGATGCTGCCCTCTGAGCATGCGGATATGGCTCTCTACACCACCCCCCTTGTTCTCTGAACCCTCAATCTATGCTTCTACGTGACTGTAGGGCACTTTGCTTTACTTTCTAGGAGTGCTTGCTGATGGCCCCGAATGGGTTAATCCCACACCTTGGTTTTATGTTCCCTAGGCTACAGCATCATTTACTTGCAAAGAGCCTCATCGTTTGTACAACTCCGTATTCCTGTGAGTATTTTAAAAGCGATCTCTTATTCAATCCTTGTCCCTTTAGAAAGTAAACACTGGGATGTCATTATTCCCGTCTTACAGAAATAAAACGCCATGATTCAGTTCCCAAGTTCTTCGTCTTGGCTTGACTCTGGACACAAACCTCTTCCAGCTAGATTGTACTTCTTGCCTGGCTGAGTTGGAGGCCAGTGTCAATTAGTGAGACTTGAGAGAAGAGGCTGACATAGCAAGGGAGCCCTGCAGGTATGTGTTTGGTGAAAGCAGATCTCTAGGATGTGCTTGCTGGCTCTCACCGTGTCCATGAACTACGGCATTGTCTGAAACCAATTCTAGCTCGCAACCTGGTGGATTCTTAAGCAGCTACTACGTGTCAGGTTCTTTATAAGCACTGTGTAATTAAGTCCCCCCATGGAAACCCGCAGTAGCTTTATCTTCATTTATATGCTGGCATATTAGAACTCAAAGAGACCATTGAAGAACAGTTGCCAGACAACTAGTAATGGGGAGTCAGAATTTGAAATGTACCAATGTGTCTATGTGTACTGTGGTCTCTGACGACAATGTAGTGAAGTGGGAAGAACAAATGACCTTAGATCCTGAAACTATAGATTCAACACACACATCCTGACACAGACACATACATACACATACACACAGAGACAGGCACACACAGGCATACATGTAAACACATAGAGAAAGATACAGAGGCTCCCCTCCTCCAATTTGGAGGCTAAAGATGGAATCTAAGGCCTTGGATGTGCTAGGTAAGCATTTTACCTCGACCCAAGTTACCCAAGTCGTCTTTGAGTTTATCTTCCTGTCTCGGCAACCACCCACAGAGCTGGATCACACCCCAGGCCTGGCTTTAACAGTTCCATCCTGTGGTACTCCACACGTCTCTCAAGTAAATGACTGTTTTCAGTGTTCTTCCCATGCTCAGCCAACACTCAGTAGTAGCTTCAGTTATTGCCCTTAATGGGTGTCATGAATGCACATTTGTAATACTTGGAAGTCAATATTGCTTGTGCAATAAGACAGTACTGCAAATAATTCTGTAACATGTATATAACATTTCCCTCAGTAGTTCAATCACACAAATTATGAAGAGCTGGAGTCATCGGGATTCTAATTTTGTCATTCAATAAATGTGGAAAACAGATCTTTCGGGGAGAGTCTTCTGCGAAAGAAGGACACAAAGCTAGAAACTGGGACCCACAGATTCCAGCTACCAGTCCACCGCTCCCCAAACTTCATCCAACTGCCTGTATACAGTAGTGAGGCCTCTGGACTCTGGATGATTTCTGGGTCCCCAGATTTGTAGAAAGAACAGTTAGGTACAACCTCTTATGGAAACACTCTTCGCACCCTTGTTTATGAATCTCCCATTTTGCAGCCTTGTTCTGAGGCCTTGTTTGAGGACAGTTTGATAATGGTAGACCACTTTCATTGGAATTCTGCAACTTACTAATATATAGATAAAAATCGATTTTACCATCACATTCTGCCTTCATCCTTAAATGTCTCTGGCAGGGAAAATAGAAACAGGAAGATACAAAAAAGCTTGAAGATGAATGGATTACCATTAATTAAAAGATAATGAAAGCCACTCATTTGCATCTTTGTGAATCAGTTTCTGGCACTCATGGGTTTGGAAGAGTTCTTCTTTTTTTTTTTCCTTCTTTTATTTATTTATTTATTTTCTTTATTTACATTTCAAATGCTATTCTGAAAGTTCCCTATAACTCCCCCCCCCGCCCCTGCTCCCCTACCCACCCACTCCCACTACTTGACCCAGGCCTTCCCCTGTGCTGGGTCATATACAGTTTGCAAGACCAAGGGGCCTCTCATTGGAAGAGTTCTTAATCGGCTCTCTTAACCTGACGTGTGACTGAAATGGAAGATGGAAGCAGCTTAAATTTCATAATAAACGCCAGGGGTGTGAAATGTTTGAGGTAACTGTAGAACAGTGATATGGAACTGTCTATAATTTACTGGGGACTTTTCCCCATTCCTAGAATCAAAGATGCTTCTGTGTACTCATAGTCACGCAAATTGAGAATGGAACAGAAGAAACCAGTTTAGTTATCTTGACCTCTTTTTCCTTTGAGTTTCATGTCCTTTAGGATAGCATTCAACTCACTGTATATAAGGCTGAATTTCTGGTCTCCCACCCCCAACTCCCAAGTGCTGGAATCACAGGCATGTGCTGCCAGGCCCACTAATTACTCTCCTAGTCTCGCCTCCTGGGCTCATACTTATTAATCTCATTAGGAAACTTCAAGGCAGTACTTGAGCAGATCTGTATCTGTGAACAATCATGGTATCAGTAATAATGATGCCAGCATTTCTTGGGTGAGTTATGGATTTTAGAGGAAATACATGCCAGCGATCTTGCTGTCCTTATCGGCAAGGCAATATTCTTGAAGATGAGAAAATTGCCTACAATTGAGGTCAGAAGGTGACTTGCCAATGTCTTAAAGGCAATGCAGTATGGACTACAAATGAACACAGTTCTCTATAGCAACAAACCCTTGCTTTTTCTTTTGTACTTAAGAATTTTTTTATAGGATGGGACTTCATGAATACAACTAAATGATAAATAGACATTGGAGTCTCTCCTTAGGAGATCATTATTAGAGCATACATTATAACATGCTACATTTAATTTTCATACATAATATTATCGCTTGAAGAGTCTAATTTCTCAGTGATGGTAATGAGGAATGGGAGATAGGACCTGTTGCATAAGAAAGTGAGTTCCAAGCTTTTAAGGTATCTGTATAAAATGTTTATTAAATTTTCTTGATTCTAATTCTGTTTCTAGATTACTGATACATATCTGTGTTGCTCAACTTTTCAATGAAACCACACAATACCTAAACCACTAAAGAAAGAACGAGTTGTTTCTGCTCAAGGTTTCAGGGGTCTGGGTCCATGGTCAGTGGTCTCTATTGCTTTTGGATCCGGCCTACGGCAGGCCAGATACATCATGGTGGGAGGGTGTGGAGGACAGCTATTTACCTCATGTCAACCAGAAAGCTGAGAGACATGAGAGAAGAGGCAGGCTGGGGACATTGTATGCTGTTCAAATTCCATTCAAGATATCCACAGTGACCTGTCCAGCCAGCATTCCCATGAGCCTTGCCCAGTTTTCCTGACATCTCAATAATTATTCAACTCTGACTCCATCACTTATTGGACCATTGAGTATGATCCTTCCTGTACTGGCTAATTTTGTGTCAACTTGACACAGGCTGGAGTTATCACAGAGAAAGGAGCTTTAGTTGGGGAAATGCCTCCATGAGATTCAGCTGTAAGGCATTTTCTCAATTAGTGATCAAGGGGGGAGGGCCCCTTGTGGGCGGTGCCATCTCTGGGCTGGCAGTCTTGGGTTCTATAAGAGAGTGGACTGAGCAAGCCAGTGGAAGCAAGCCGGTAAAGAACATCCCTCCATGGCTTCTGCATCAGCTCCTGCTTTCTGACCTGCTTGAGTTCCAGTCCTGCATCCAACAGCAGTATGGAAATGTAAGCCAAATAAACCCTTTCCTCCCCAACTTGCTTCTTGGTCATGATGTTTGTGCAGGAATAGAAACCCTGACTAAGACACTTCCTGAGCTGATCTTTTCCTTAAAACTCTACTTTACACTGGGGACCCAGCCTTCAGCACATGACCCTTCAAGGGACATTTCATATCCAAAATTTAATAACATCAATGTTCATATTCAATATGCATGATTCTTTCCTGTTTTTCATCAAAGTCTTTTAAAGTCAATGATGAGCTATATAAAGCCATGGGATGTTAGTAACCAACTATAAGGTACGGTTTCTGAAAATATCGTCTTACAATGGCATTTTAGAACAACAACAAAAAAATTTCAAAATTCTTTCCTTTCTTCTAACAGCCACTAAAAGGCTTATGTTAAAATCTGAGTGGCCAGGCTCTCTTTCCACCTTGAGTACAAATTAAATTCGCAGTCTCTTTCGCCAGGAGACTCACCTACTTCCAGGGCTCTGTGTAGGGTTTTGTCTTTTGTTTATGTCATTAGATTTAATTATGTATCCTCATAATTTTGGGTACGTGCCAGTCATTTTACAGAAGGGGGAAAGACTGAAAAAGCTAAATTTCCTACAACACACAATGTACTTTATTCTCGGAATGATATCATGTTAAATTAATGACTTTTAAAAATGCAACTGGATGACTTCTAAATGCAAATAAAATAATGATATTTATGAAGTTCTCATAAAACATGACTAATGTCATACACAATCATAGATGGCATGCCAACAATCAACAATTGTGAATTCACTGTCTAAGTTTAAGCTCAACCCCTTCCAGTAAGTAGCAATGTAATTACATGAACAACTCACTTTGTTTGCAACAGGTCTTATGGGTATGTGTGGGGGATTCTAACGGCTATGGCTGTAGGGAGGAATCATGGGGAATTTTAAGATGTCAGCCCCATATTTCTTCAGAGTGGTCTGGCAGTCCTTGGATAAGGAGAAAAGCATCAAGAAGATTTACAGATGGGCCACTGGCCAGCCCTTTATGGAAGTCAGGCAGAAATAGAGCCGTGGCTCTGTGTTGGGGGCTGTACTAGACTGATAAAGGTGATGAGTCCAGGACCAGTATGTGTGTGTGTGTGTGTGTGTGTGTATCACAACTGATCAACTAGAAAGAACCTCAGGCCATGCTTCCAATCTCATTATGAAAAACTTATTATCAGCATCCTCACTAATAACAGGTTGACTTGAAAAAATACACTAGCATTTCTAAATTTATATATTCTATTATACTGTATGTTATAACACTACTATTATTATTTCCCAACCATGAGAAAGGGGATAAGTCAATGAGTTCAAGTGAGATAATCCACAGACAACACTGAACTTGAAGCCTGGTACAGCTACTTATATTAGTTATCTTATTAATTAATGACTTATATTGAATTGTCATTTCAAGTATATACATTGGTCCTACCTGCTATGCGTTTTCTAACCAGCTTATTGAAAGGTAACTAGCAGTATCCTTCAACCAGACTTTTTTTTTTTTTTTTTTTTTTTTTTGATTACTGACCTAATCTGTGTGAAATTTCAGGTGAGGGTACCGGGTTATCAATATACTGAAAGGAAAAACAACCACAGCATTAGTTGTTCATCACTTCGACAAGTTATTCAGTAGAGGAGTCCAGGTTCAGGAGGATCTAATGCTCGTGGGATCTATTGGTTATTAATCATTTGAGCAGTAATTGAACATTGACTGTCAACATTGTACTTAATATTAAGGGTACACAGAGAGGAAGGTGCAATGTTTCCATTTTGTTGTATTTTTTTTTCCCTACAAGATAGGTATCCTGTTGCCTTATATGATAATGCTCTCCCAACTGTAGAAACATGACGATAAAATTGTCAACCAGCTTAGGTACTCTTGCCACCATTCAGTCATACATCATTCCACAAACACATTGAATATGAGTAAATTCTCTGTACCAGAGACTGTATCGAGGGTGGGCATAAATAGTTACAGAAAAAGCAGTCCCTTCCTCTGCTGTAGAAATACACGACAAGATGCTCCATGGAAACACACGACAAGATGCTCCATGGAAACACACGACAAGATGCTCCGTGGAAACAGGAATTTAAAATCTTCAATATTGAGAACTGAGAGCAGAGAGAAAGAACTGGGCGTCTGGAGGGGCTTCAGGGAAAGTTGACAAATAAGATAGAGGTTAGGGGTCAGTAGGAGGTTCTAACAAGAATAAAGTTAGGGGTCAGTAGGAGGTTCTAGCAAGAATAAAGTTAGGGGTCAGTAGGAGGTTTTAGCAAGAATAAAGTTAGGGGTCAGTAGGAGGTTCTAGCAAGAATAAAGCAAGAGAGGGAGGTGTCACAGAAGGGCTGCGGGGGGGGGGGGGGGGGGGAGAAAAAAAAAAAAAAAAAACGAGCCAGGGGGGGGGGGGGGTGGAATCCAGGGCTTCAAATATGAGATTCAGTCATGTGAGAAATAATTGTGTGTGCGTGGGTGGGCATCATATGTGTGGGGGGGTGTGAGTGTGTGTGTGTGAATACACACGTGTGCATAGAGGCCAGAGGGCGACTTCACATTTAACTCCTCATGTGCCAGTCACTTGATTTTTGAGTCACTCTTATTAGCCCAGAACTCACCAAGAAGGCTAAGGCTGGTTGACCAGCAAGCCCCAGGGAGCCTCTTATTTCCTCCACTCTGCCCTGTGCTGGAATTACAAGCATGAATGGCCACACCTGCTCTATTGTTGGGCATGAAGCTTGGGTCCTCGTACTTAAGGGGTGGATGCCTCACTGACTGGGCATCTCTGTAGTCCTGAGAACTGAGTTTGTCCCTCCCCCCGCCCCACCCTGCTGCCACACACACACCCAGCACTGGCAGTAAACCTGGGCCCTTGCAAAGGCTAGGCCAACACTCTTCAACTGTGTTATATTCTGTTAACCCAGTTTGGTAGGTTAAAAATGAGAGAACACCCTGAGGTCAAGCTGAGGGGTTTGGCAAAGGGAAGTCACAGGGGAGATTTTGTTATGTTTGTTTTTTGTGTTTTGTTTTAGCCTTTTTTCAGTCTAACAGAAAAGAGAGCGGTCATTGTAGACGGTCCTTCGAAATCTTTTCTCTCCCCCCCGCCCCCCCCCCCCGTTCACTTTCTCCTGGTAAGATTGTGAATTGCCAATTGGTCACTGTTAGGTCTTAAAGCAAAAGGATTTTGTCAGAAACGAAGGGAAGCTTGAAGACTTGCCGCCAGGCTACATCTAAAGACGATGAGTCAGCTAAGAGCAGTGTGAAGAGAGAAGGTGGAGAGAGAGTGGATTCAGTTCTACAGACCTGAGCCATTAGAAGGATCCAGTAATCAAAAGTGGCAAATGGAGCAGATGTTCAGGTTGGGAAACTGAGTCATTGGTGAACGCTTTACTGATCAGCCCCACACTCAGGGCCTGCTCTGAGGAAATGGGATGGACACTAAGTAGTCCTCCTCTACCAGGCCAGTAAAGGACACTAAAGGGACAGTCCTGGAAGAGGGAAGATGGGCTTCCTGGTTTGGAAGAGGGATCTTGTTTCTCAGCTAGCCTGGCTGCCGGCAAGCACCAGTGATCATCCTGCCTCTCCCTGGCCCCCCATTCTTCTTTATCTTTCCAGATACTTTCCTTTTGTAGCTTGATAACATTGAGAAGTCATGTTGTGTAAAGACACCTTGGCCAACAGTGGACAGCATGTTCAACGGCTGTCCTATCAGACTACAATAGAGACAAGCCTTTGGAAGGTGTTCCGGTTAATAAGGTCACTAGGACAGAATGTCCATAAATGAATTCTCCTAGAGATACATGAAGAAGGGCCACACATGCGTATCTAGGCACCTACACTCCTGCAGTGAGGTGAGGCACAAGAGATCTTGCCAGTGCTGAGTCAAGGCCAGTACCATGCCTTCAAAATTCTGATTAAAAAAAAAAAAAAAAAGAACCCCTTGTCTTTATAAAATTAGCCTGCCTGGGGGCTTTCCCTGTAGCAATGAAAATTTCACTAGTACATTGAGGAATCTTAAAATGCCCCAGACCATTTAGCCGTTCAGGGGAACCAGGCTGCCTGACTTCCAAATTTGCTGGAAAGAATGAGTTGTTCTCTGAAACACCTTCCACAGCATCCATGTCACCTCTGTGTGCCCTTCCAGATCTAGCTGTGACGTGTCACTAACCGATACTTGGTACATAACTACCTTGTCTCCAGCGCAAGCCACACCCGGCAGGTTGGCTGCTCGGTTCTGGTTTCTCTGGCTTGTGAAAGTCTCGCAGCTCTCTCAGGAGCGTATGCCCTGAGATCCCCTCTAGCTTCAAGAGGGGCTGGGATACAGGTGAAGGAGGGTTTAGATGTTCTGGTGCTCAGGTTTTATTGGGATACTAGACAAGCCAATCCCCTGGCTCTAAATCCACTTAGATTAGGTCACTGGGGACTCTGGAGTCAACTGAGGGCCTTGAGTGACTTAAGAACTATCTCCTTCATTCAGGCTTCTTCTAGGGAGATGTGGTCTCCCATGGAAGCTGTTTGCCATGATCAGTCCTACTCAGTGCACAACAGCTCAGGGCCTAACTGCTCCATGAGGCTTTAGGTTTTCTGCAAGGGGGTCCTGGGACTTCGAGTGCTCCAATTTACATTAGTTTTGACATTTTAAGTGCGCGTGGGACACAGTGAGAGCCGACAGCCAATTTGCCAGGCAACCTGGCTTCTCAGACTCCACAGCTAGCTGATGCATCTCTGGACCCTGTGCCATCATCCTTGGGCCTCTTCTCACACAGGCAATCTGATGTCCACCTGTTGTTCACCTGCATGCATTGGGGTCTTTCCTGTAGGAAACTTGATGTCTAATCTTTTTTGCTAAACAATGCTTCTTGGGGGATCGGGGAACTTGAATGAAGCTTTTTCAAGTAGGATGCCTCTCTCCTACAACATGTATCTCTGCTGGTTTGAACTGTCAGTTTCTTGGATACAGGAGACTAAAACAAGACATTTCTCACAGTAGCGAGCTTCCGGGGAGGGAAGGAGGTGGCTGCGATGGGTTCTCATGGGTAACATTCTATGCGCTTGGCATTTTCTTCCTTACCTAGAGCATATCCTGGTTTTACAGATAGGCACAGAGATTACCAGCTGAGTAGACCTTTGCAAGACCAAGCTGGGGGGGGGGGGCGGGAGCGGGAGGATTCTCTCTTTGAGCAACTCTGCGTATGACAGACAGCAAAAAACCAAGCCACCAACCAGAGCCCTCTGGTTAATTTTGGAAACAGGGTCCTCTGAAAGCAAGTTGTGGTCAGCTGAAGCCAACGTGGAAATACAAGGTCATCAAACGTCCCTTTCTCTTCTGTGGAGCCTTTCCCCGCTTCTGTCTGCTGCTTTCATGGAGTTAATTAACAGTGTATTCAGGCAAGACTTTAACAGCTGATACTGAGAAGGTTTACAGCCTCAGATCACAATGAGGTGATTTTATGAAGCTCTTTGGAAAGGGGACCCAGACAGACAGTAATAAAGGTGTCTGGGTTGAGCCTCCTGAAAAGCATGCTGATTTTTTTTTTTTTTTTAAAGCTGAGATGCTGGTAGACATTTTGGCTTGCTGTTAAGACAAACAAACAATTGTTTTGGTTGTTTTACAGGCTCAGGATCTTGCCTTGGAATTAAACAAGGCTCGTGTTATCTCCCAGACAAACTTCCGCATTATTATTTAATGTATGTCGCCCTCTAGCAGACGCCTCGGTATTGCAAGCATTGTATTCAGAGAGAGTGTTTCCTTGCCAGGGCCTGGGCAAGTTTATGGGCAAGTTTACTGAAAGGCTAGACTTTCTCACTAGCTATCATAACTGCATATAGGATTGCCCAAAGGCTTGTGTACCTTTTTGGGGGGGGGGTTGAACATTTAAGGAGTGGGGTGTAAGGGGAGCTCATTTTTAGGACATTGGAATGTAACCTTGAATGGGGTGGTGGGATCCTAACCCCTCCTTACTCTCTTTTGCTACATCATGAGCTCCTACCCCAATGTACTAACCCCCCCACCCCCACATGGTCCAAAGCAACAGGACCAGGAGGTCATGGGCTTGAGCTTTGCAAGCTGAGCCACAATGATGCCCCTATTCTCTCTCGGTGGTTATCAGGTATTCGCTCTATTGACAGAAAGCTGAAGAACACACCAACGGAAGAGAAACACTGTTTAAGGGACAGGCCCTTGTCATTTGGAGCCTCTTTTCTAGAACAAGACGCAATGACATATACATCCTGGTTTGTCAGCTTTTGCTCTGAACACAAAGCACTGGACCATGATTTCTGCAGAGACCAGAACAGAAATAAAAGGTGAGAACAGGGCTCATCGGGAGCTTGGGAATCAAATACAGCCCAGCTACCATACCCACACCGGCATTCGGTCTGCATGGCGCGGGGAGAAAGCAGTCAGTCAAAGGCTTGCGTGTCCGTTAGGACCCTGGGCACATGCGGTGCTTGACACTGCAGGGGGCAAGTGTTAGGGATTTGCTTACACATCACGAGGTGGTGACTGGATACCTGTGCGAACCACACCTCCCACATTTCCACCCCTTGTCTCTCTTTCTATCCAAACAGAACTTCCAAGCCAAGTAGACATTTTATGTGGCGGCACTGGCTGGTTTTGTGTGTCCACTTGACACAGGCTGGAGTTATCACAGAGAAAGGAGCTTCAGTTGGGGAAATGCCTCCAGGAGATCCAGCTGTGAGGCATTTTCTCAATTAGTGATCAAGGGGGGAGGGCCCCTTGTGGGTGGTGCCATCTCTGGGCTGGTAGTCTTGGGTTCTATAAGAGAGTGGACTGAGCAAGCCAGAGGAAGGAAGCCAGTAAAGAACATCCCTCCATGGCCTCTGCATCAGCTCCTGCTTTCTGACCTGCTTGAGTTCCAGTCCTGCATCCTTTGGTGATGAACAACAATGTGGAAAGTGTAAGCTGAATAAAACCCTTTCCTCCCCAACTTGCTTCTTGGTCATGTTTGTGCAGGAATAGAAACCCTGTCTAAACCCCTGACACTTGCCTTGCAAGCCCCCTTTATCTCCCTCTGAGATGCCAGCTGCGCATGGGTACCACAGACAGAGGCAAACGTCTGCCTTCCCTGAGCTCAGGCTGTTTGAGGGGTCCTCAGCCCTTGGTTGGGGAACTGCTATAGTGTGGTAGAGTCGAACTGAGCCGGCTCAGGTCTGAACCTTCATTTTCTCACTTCCTAAGTGGGGATGTATCTGTCTTCATGACCCTCAGGAGGATCAGGGCCTGACCTGCTCAGACCTGGCCAATGAGTATCTCGTAGCAGTGGTCATCACAATTATACACAGTGGCTTCCCATGTACACGTAGGCCACCAGGAGAGACACTGAAAATGTGTGTTTGTTTATATCCTCCTAACCTACTGGAAGAGGAGTAAGTTGTGTGTGTATTTTTGGTTAGGAGAGGCTATGTGCTTGTCTGTATGTTCAGCACACAATGGAAGACTCCTCCTCCTCAGCCCTCCCCCCACCGACGAAAAACAGCTCAGTAAAGCAAAGCTTCCCTTTCTTTTCTTATTTTATTTTTCTCTTCTATTTTATGGACCTGTGATCAAATGTAGGGTCTGCACTATCCAGATAAGCAATGTTCCTAACATTTCCCTTTTTTTTTTTTTTTTTTAAATAAACAAGTACTATGTTCATTTTGTTAGCATGGAAGTTAGCCAACTAACATTGGCCTGGTATTCTCCCCAGATTACTTTTACATCCCTGTCCCTACATATATGAGTTTATATACAGATTATGTCCTGGGGTGGCCATTATCAATTTCATAGGCATATATAACATTGATGATGGATGTGCAGAGGGGACCCCTCTAACCTTCAATTCTTAGATTTTATTATAGAGTTAACCTAGGAAGCTGTTCAGGGAGCATCCACTCCTCCTTGGCTGGCCCGGGCTCCCTATGGGGGGTCCTACTAAGGCTGACCATGGTGGTGGATCGGGCCTGTAAAGGAGCTGAGCCAAGCTCAGACCCATGAAGGAAATCATGAGGATCTAGACCCTTACCCTCAGATGCCTCTGACAGTAACCACTGAACATTAAATACAGCAAAGTTGCCCTCATAGGGGAATTACTAAATGTTTGATGTGACTCAAGAAAGCTTTGTAACAGAATCTCGTGTTTATGATTTTGATATTTGCAGACAATTGTTTAATGTTTGGAAAGGTATTGTAATGGATAGTTTTGTGTCAACTTGACACAGCTGGAGTTATCACAGAGAAAGGAACTTCAGTTGGGGAAATGCCTCCATGAGATCCAGCTGTGGGGCATTTTCTCAATTAGTGATCAAGGGGGGAGGTTCCCTTGTGGGTGGTGCCATCTCTGGGCTGGTAGTCTTGGGTTCTATAAGAGAGTGGACAAAGCAAGCCAGTAAAGAACATCCCTCCATGGCTTCTGCATCAGCTCCTGCTTTCTGACCTGCTTGAGTTCCAGTCCTGCATCCTTTGGTGATCATCAGCAGTATGGAAATGTAAGCCGAATAAACTCTTTCCTCCCCAACTTGCTTCTTGGTCATGATGTTTGTGCAGGAATAGAAACCCTGACTAAGACAGGTATACTCATGATTTTTAAAAATTCATCTGTATCTATCTATCCATCTATCTATCCATCTATCTATCTATCTATCTATCTATCTATCTATCTATCTATCTACCTACCTACCTACCTACATACCTTTTTCCAACAGGGTTTTTCTGTGCAGACCTGGTAGTTTTGGAACTGGCTATGTAGACCATACTGACCCAGAACTCTTAGAGATCCATTTGCTTCTGCCTCCTGAGTGCTAGGATTAGAGGCATACATTACTACATCAAGCTATTTTTCACTTAAAATTCTTTTATTGTATTATGTGTATGCATGTTTTGCCTCCATGTAGGTCTGTGGACCACATATATGAAGTACCCAATTAGGTCAGTGGGGAGTATTGTGTCAGCTGGGATAGGAGTGCCAGACAACCGTGAGCCACCAATATGAGTGCTGGGATTTGAACACGGTTCCTCTTGAAGAACAGACAGTGCTCTTAACCCGTGATCCACTTTTCCAGCTTTTTGCGCCCATGATCCTTGATGATGGAATTTCCACGAGATTTTCCACCTCACAAGCTTGAGACTAAGGTGGCGTCCAGGTTGTTGTTGCTGTTTTAGTTTTTCAATTAGCGGTCTGGACTTCCTCCTCAAATGTTTGCTTGAGCCTTTGGTTTATGTTGAAAGTTAGCCAGATAGTTTGAATTATAGAAATTCAAAAGCCAAGTTTCCACCTACTTCACTATAGTTAAGAAAGAGTCGTCACTATTCAGAACCCCACAGTGCACTGCCTTCTTGCTTTTATGGCAGTGGTGTGAACTGGAAAAAGGATTATCACGAATCTGAGATGCTGGACCACTCTTGTAGCATCTTGAGCATCCTCCCTCTCTCTGTAAACTCCAGTCATATTAGATGATCAGAACCTCATGTTGCCTTTTTATGCTACACAACCTCACAAGGAAGGTCTCTATCATGTAAATGAGGTCCGCAGGACATCTGGCTCACTAAATTACTATTGAGATACTGACTCTCTCCAAGTGACTACAGTTACTTGCGATGCCACGTGCCAGACAGGGCATTTTGGATACAGATGAGGGGAGGTTCTTCCCACAGGCTTAGCATGGAGAAAGTTGCTTTTGGAATGATATTTGCTATGACACTAAATAGAATGGTGTCCACGATTCCTAAGCATATATTTCCACAGACAGAGAAAGGTCTCCTTAGATACCGAGTCTGCTAGATCTGCAAGCTGTCCCCAGTCAGGAGCCCTTCATAGTCCCATCACCCCCGACACCTGGGGACTTTGGCGCTACCACCTATCAGTTGAGCCAGCCAGAGATGCCCCCACACTCTGCTCAGACCATAGACTACGCATCAGACCCTAGATATGAGGGTCTGTCAAAGCTTACATTTGGAAGCTACTAGTAAGGTTGCTTAAGATTGCTTGGATTTCGAAAAACTTACATTGTGTGTGTGTGTGTGTGTGTGTGTGTGTGTGTTTTATGTGTATGTGTGCACGGGCATGCATGTACATGCGCTCAAGCCCGTATGTGAAGGTCAGAAGGCAACTGGTGGGAATCAGTCTCCCCTTCTGCCCTAAAAATCTTGGGGATTGACTTAGTGAGTCTGGCTTAGCAGCAGGCACCGTTAGCTGCTGACCTACCTCACCAGCCCTGATTGATGGACTTTGGAAGGCAGTTGAATCATCATGTCTCTTTGCCTTGCTGATCAGTTTCTGGGTATCATTAGTATACAGAAATGTGCAGCTGGAATTTATCATTTCTTTCATTGTGCCAGTGTTGAATGTGGTCTCCGCACTATTGCACAGCAGCATCCAGATACAGTTTAAGGAAAGTCTAACGGAGGTGTCCCATTAGGGTGTCCGGCCAACTAGTTAAAATCTACACATGAAGGACGAATGGTCAAAGCTGAGACTCAAGGTCACTCTGCTAGATTCTATGTAAGTGCCAGGATCCTTAAGAAGAGACGAATGCCTTTCAAAGGCCAATAAATAGCACTGTAGAAATATGAGACAATAGCTCCCTTCATAGCCTGTCTTAATCAAAGATTGCTAAAGTAAAATAATAGTTTCAAAAATAAAATTATAACTTTCAGCTGCGTGGTGGTGGTTGTGTACACTTGTTTAATCCCAGCACTCAGAAGGCAGAGGCAGGTGGATCTCTGTGAGTTTGAGGTCACCCTGTCTACAGAACAAATTCCAGAACAGTCAGAGCTCCACAGAGAAACTGTTTCAAAAAAAAAAAATTATGTCTATGTAAAATTTCCAAATGAAATCATTTCAAGTTGGAGGCATAATTTCCCACTCCCTCCCATTCTCTCCTGACCTCCATTTGCTTCTCTGCAGATAACAAACGGACTGATTAGGTTGAATTAATTTGCTTTTATTCCGAACCACTCCCCCATCACTTCCTTTTCTAATGCATTAATTACATGACCCGTGAGTTCTCCCAGACAGTTGAATAACCACAGAGAAGCTCGGCGCGTTATAAAAAGGGAAAGGCAAGAAACAGCGGCAAGGACATAAAACGGAGGAGGTACCATCCCGGAACCCAGCTGATTTTCTATCGGATCTTTGTTTTTGTTGTGTGGGATGATAAAGTTGTGCAGGGAGAACAGGAGAATACCTTGCGTGTTAACAGGGGTAGCTCTGATGGACAGCTCTTGATTGGTTTACCCCAGTTTCCCTTTTGGGGGACTTTTCTTTCCCTTTCTGCTTTTCTAGAGTCTTTTCCACAAAGGTGCCTTCCTACCACAGTGGTAAATGCCAGGCAAATCAAACAAAACCCAAATATAGTTCCCTAAACATAGTTATTGGCTCAGAATGGTCACATGATCAAACCAGGAACAATCTGGAGTTCTTTGGGGGGGGGGGCTAGGGGGCTGGGGAGTTTCCCATTCAGAGATCTCGAGTAGTCTTTACCCTGGGGCTTTTCACTTGCTAGGACCCAGCTGCTCTGTGAAGAGAAACCCAGTCAGGAAGAAAGTCAGCAGAAGAGGAGTGCGTGCGTGCGTGCGTGCGTGCGTGCGTGCGTGCGTGCGTGCGTGCGTGCGGTATTCCTCCATCCTCTAGGTTATGAGTCATTTATCTTTTCCCAGGTTAAAGAGGTGAGAGAAAAAGGAGGCAGAAGTGTAATGGCCCATGTACTCCTCAGACCAGGTAAGGCACTGCTAGTTAGGGAACAAAGCCCAGGGTGTGTGTGTGTGTGTGTGTGTGTGTGTATGTGTGTGTGTGTTTGTGTGTGTTTATGTGTGTTTGTGTGTGTGTATGTGTGTGTGTATGTGTGTGTGTATGTGTGTGTATGTGTGTGTTTATGTGTGTGTGTGTGTATGTGTGTGTGTGTGTGTGTGTGCTGTGGCTGGTGGTGGGCAGTGGTTAGTGGCACTCACTACTCTCTCCCAGAGGGCTCAGGTTCAAATCTCAGCACCCACATGGCAGCTCACAACTGTCTGTGATCCCAAGATCTGACACTCTCACCTTCACATACAGCAGGCAAAACACCCACGCACGGAAAATAAAGGTAAATACATTTAAAAAGGAAAGAGAAGAAACCAAGAGAAAAGCCCACTTCCTGCTTTTCTCTATATGGCTCATTTGCAATTCATCCTTAAGTCGCTTATTTGAGATGCATAGATTAAAGCTTTCTGTTCCTGATGCTGAATTAAGGGTAGAGGGCTAAAGCCTTGGTAGACAGCAACTCCATCACCGCCCACCTACTGCAGTGGATGCCAGTGTTAGGTTAAAATGATAAGCAAGCCCTTCAGATCAGATTGTCTCTCAGAAACTCAAGTTTTAAACAAGAAAGCAATGACAACACACATTAAATTATACGAGTGACATCATCAGGAACTGAGAAGCCGAAAACCCCTCCATTTTACAACCAAATTCTTGACCCATTTCAAACAGTTTAGCTGAACGCTTATGATTTACCTCAGGCCTTTTTTTTTCTTCATATTTTAAAAGTCAGCTATTGGGAGAGTGTAACTACAGTCGCTGCTTTAAAAAAATATTTTGTTTTATATGACCTCAGGAGTCTAGACATCTTTATCTCTAATAAAGCAATTATGTTCCGCTTGGCTTGCATTTCATAATAATTACATGCAGAGTTATTAGGGAGCCAGCTCCAATCTGCCCCAGAGGCCAAGGAGAAGGGGGAAGCAACCAAGCAAGCAAAGAGGGAAGCTTGGCCAGTTAAAGCTCTGCGGGGCTCTCAACTAGAAAGGAGGAACCAGGCAACAGGACGCGGGGCGGAGTCAATCAGGTGCCCCTAGGAGGAAGTGAAACCTGTTTAACTGTGCATTCACTCTTGGAGAGATTAGCCTGTCCTCATGGTCACCATCTGGTGGGGACACTTGTGATCATGTAGATAAGGGTGTGGCTGGTGAGAACACCCGTTTCTTTGCTGGTGACCTCAGGCCATGCTTTCCCCTTTAACAGAATTTCCCTTTGCTTTGAGCCTCACTCAAGTCTGAGTGCCTTCCTTATCCTCACTCAGGAGGTCCTCCTTGGGATCCCGAAAATAGTCACACTTTTTAAATGATGGAGTCTTGGTCTAGCATGCTTGTGGCTTGGGTCCAATGTGACTACACACACACACACACACACACACACACACACATGCGCGTGCACACACACACGTATACATACACACATGCAAAATATACTCATGTAAGTGCACACACAAGTGTATGCATACAGATACACACACATGTGTACACATACACAGACACACATGTATACTTGCACACATGTAAATATACACATATGCACACATATACACATCACATGCACATGTGCACACAGATACACACATACACATATATTCACACATGCACACACACAGACACTCATACAAACACATACACACGTGCAAAGATACACTTATGTGGGTGTACACACACATGCACACACAGCTTTCTCCAGAGGTTCCCCTCATCCTTTTTTATCAGGTTTCCTAAAGTGCCCTTTGTAAAATAAGAAGGAAACCTAACAGTGAAAGTGTAACATCAGAAGAGTCACTTAACAATAAAAGATGCTTAATGAAGTATACACAGTGTAAAGATGAAGCAAAGGAAGGAATTCCTATATAAGGGCCAAATATTGAAACTTGACCCTAATAGAAAACTTGTTAAAATATTAAAATGAGCAAAGACTTTATAAATGGAACAAGCAGAATGTTTAAAGCCAGAAAGCATCTCACCCACAGATGACAGGGAAGAAAGAGAAAGCGGCAGTGAACTGAGCACTGGGCAGGGCGATGGCATGAACTAAAGGGGGAATGGCAGCCTGGGTTTGGTGGTGTACGCTGGCTGGCACCCAGAGCACCCAGGAAGCTAAGGCAGGAGGATTCCAGCGAGTCTGAGGACACTCTGGAGTAGAGAGTGACATCCTGTCTCAAAACAAACAAGCAAACAAGAAATGATATCACAGAACAAGGTAATATGCTGAGAACTAAAAGATAGTCGCTTAATTTTGAAGCAATTTAAAACTAATCTTTTAGAGGAAAGAGTCAAAGTGTGGAAAGGTGAAGCCAGAATACCAGAAGCCTCCTAGAAGTTGTATGGTGTGTATATGTGTGTGTGTGGGGGGGGCAGGAAGTTGTTATGGTGGGTGTGGGGGGGCAGGAAGTTGTTATGGTGGGTATGTGGGGGGGCAGGAAGTTGTTATGGTGGGTATGTGGGGGGCAGGAAGTTGTTATGGNGGCAGGAAGTTGTTATGGTGGGTATGTGGGGGGGCAGGAAGTTGTTATGGTGGGTATGGGGGGCAGGAAGTTGTTATGGTGGGTATGTGGGGGGGCAGGAAGTTGTTATGGTGGGTATGCCAGGTGTGGTGGTTTTAACAGGGAGTTGGCCCAGAGAGTGACACTACTAGGAGTACAACTACTCCTTGTTGGAGTAGCATGACTTTGTTGGAGGAAGTGCATCACTGTGGGGGTGGGCTTTGTGACCCTCATCCTAGCGTCCTGGAAGAAAGTCTCCTGTTTTTCTTCAGAACAAGACGTAGAGCTCTCAGCTCCTCCTGTGCCTTGGTCATGGTGTCTCTTTACAGCAGTAGAAGCCTAACTAAGACACCAGAGTTGGTGGGGGTGGAACAGAAGTTTCTATAGTGAGGATGTGGGGCAGGAAGTTGCTGTGTGAGTAGGCATGTCAGGGTGGGGTTTCAGGGGGTTCCTATGGTAGATATTTCAGGGTGGAGAGCAGAATGGGTTTTTTCCCCCTAGTATTGGCTAAATCTTGCGGCCAAGGCTTTACAGAGGGCTTGCTAGGTGGGGACTATGCCTCCACTGGTGTTTCTGACTACCGACCAGAGGCCACCGATAGTGAAAGGGGTTCTCTCAGCCCGAGGGACACCTAGCACACTGGAGCCCAGACCAGGGAGGGCAGCCTCGTCTACAATGAATTCAGGCAGCAAAGGAGAACAGAAATCCTGTATCCATCCCGGTACATCTTCCTGTATTCATTTGCAGTCCATACAATACCAGAATCATACAGTTGGGGTTGTCATCCCGAGCTATGCCCAGGTTGTCCAGAAGAGGGCGCAAACAAGCTCACGTTAAACCCCAGCAGAAGGAAACCCAAACTTGTCTCCCTTTTCACCTGCTGCTTAGATCCGTCCGTGTCAGAATCCCATGAGCACTTGCCACACGTTTTCATGATAGTTTTGTTCATTCAGACAAGCAAAGGGAAGTTTATTAGTTGAAAAAAATTACACGCATGACAGTAGCAGGTAAGACGTTGCCCGGTGGGCTATTTTTATTACGGCGCCTTCAAAGCGATACCGTCTGATAAATCCCTGTACTGGAAGGTAAAACCGGGCTGAGTTTTTTCAGTCAACCTTGTTTGATCTGAAATCAGGAAAGGCACAGACAAACTCGGCAATGTTAACTACTACATTATGGAATGCAAGGCCCCGTGACTTGGGGGTGAATACCAGGAAGTCACTGTCAGAGCCTGAGGTATCTATGGAGTCTTTATCAGGAGCTCTGTGTGGGAGATGTAGGCAAAGGAACATTTGGGCTGGTTCTGCCGGGGAGTTGCCCTACAGGCCCAGGACACAGCACGGACAAAGGGCTTGATATGAGGAAGATGTGGGAGCTGCGTGGCCTGGATTCAGTGTCCAGAGTCCAGCGCAGGGGCCACGTGGACGGAATGTTAGAAAAAGCGAAACGAAGATTTATAGGCAATTCCAAAGAACCTTCTAGAACATCTGCTAAGGGGTTTGCATTATGAAAACTAAAGCACATTCTCTATGGCCAGGGGGGAGGTGCAGGGGAGAGAGACAGGTTGTGTGGTGTGTAGCGCTGCGGTGGTTGGAGCACGGAGGCTGGATCAAGAACGGAGGGACTGTACCAGTCTGGATGTGGTTGGAGTGGTACCAGTGTGGGGTGATGCCAGTGAACTGGGCCAAAGCAGCATCGGCAACAGAGAGGGACAGAGGAAGAGCAACCAGGGTTGATGTGGGGTTTTGTAAACCATCAGCTGATGGCCAGAGATGTGCAACTGGGGAGTTCCCTGTGTGGGGAGGATGTGGACGAGAGAGATGAGCCTCCAGGGTGAGCCTGAGAGTCACTGCAGGGCTTCTGTGAGCAGACAGAAGGGCGGAAGGGCGAGAAGCTAAAGAATGCAGTGGCCTGCAGGCAGAGGAAAACTAAAGGAGAGGTCTAACTCCTGAACGCTGTTCCCTGTCCTCCTTCCCCCAGGTTTTATGGAACAAAGACTTACAAATGCCCAGTGCATTCTGGAGCAATGGAGTAGGCCATACTGGGTGACCATTTAGTGGAGTAACGGGGGTGGGTGGTGGGGGTGGGAGGAAACAAAGTTGAAGATATAAGTAAAGGGAGAAAGAAAGTGTAAGCTAAGTGTAGCGAGTGCATGCATTTGATAGATAGATAGATCGATTGATCGATTGATAGTGTCTGTCTGATGGGCACACTGGAGCGACAGACTATGCAATAATAAGATTTCGGAGAAGTTATGGAAGTTCCATCTTGTTTACTATGAATGGGTTGTATGCAGGTTTGAGAATAGCAGGAGAAGCTATCCAGGGAAGCTGAGAAATCCTGGCTGAGGTAGGACAGAGAGGTGCAAGCCCAACAAGACAGGGTTAACTTCCAGTAGGAGGCACCCCTTGCACTGCAGGAATGGATAGATTCCTTGGCATAATTTTCAGATCTCAGACAGACCTCACTAAACGCTGCTCACTAATGCTCCCCACACGGGGTGAGTGAGAGTTAGGAATGAGGCTGTCAAATATCTTCATCCTGTAAAATTAGGGCACAGAAATCGAGATCGAAGCCTTGCGTTCGTTGTTCAGTTGTGCCCTTTTCAGAAGGGGCTTCTTCTGAGAGAATGCACGGCAGCATCCTGCCCGGAGGACTTCCCCAGGTCTGCCTGTGGATTGAGGTGGAATGCTGCACGAACTGATTAACAAGGGTGCCTTAGGGTTTCTGTTGTTGTGAAGAGAACAGCATGAACATAGCAACTCTTACAAAGGAAAGCATTTAATTCTGGCTGGCTTACAGGTTCAGAAGCCTACAGTCCATTATCATCATGGCAGGAAGCATGGCAGCACACCGGCAGACATGGTGCTGGAGGAGCTGAGAGTTCTCCATCTCAGTCAGCAGGCAGCAGGAAGAGAGAGCGACACTGGGCCTGGCTTGAGCATCTGAAATATTAAAGCCCGCCCCCCTGTGACACACTTCCTCCAACAAGGCCACACCTACTCCAATAAGGCCACACCTCCTAAAAGTGCTTATTTAAAGAGTGTCACTCTTTCTTCCTGCTGCCTGCTGCTGAGTCAAGTGTAGAACTCTTGGCCCCTCCAGCCTGTGTGGCACCATTTTCATTCAAATCACCATAAGTGAGTACTGGAACCTTTAGCGTCACCACAAGAAGGTACCCTTAGAACAGCAGCATCTGTAGCCTACTGGAGATAGAGAGCTAACTTTCTCATCCTCCAGAGAGACCTCCCAACCTTTGAAATAAATAGCTGGATAAATACAAAGGACAGAAATGCTGTTACAAGGGCAAGAGAAGTGTCCAGAACAAAACCAGCAAGACATAAGGAGATGCTGGTTCATGATTTATTTATTTTTTCCAAAGAGGTATTTTAGTTCCCCCAAGAAATCATCTAGAAGTGTTTTGGTCACGGAACAGCGAGTGCCTCTCTGTTGTTGACTTTTATTTTTAGCCACAGTCTCTCAGGAAGTGGGATTACATCCAGCTCTCCCATGCCTCTTTCCACTCCACAGGGTTGCCTGGCAGTTTGGTCCCATGAGAAATATTTAATTTGTCCTTGGGCATCAGGAGGAAGTGAGCGATCTGTGTGCCTTATTATTGGAACTCTGAGAAACACAAGCAAGGATTTACAGCAACCAGGCTAAGCCAACTGTTGAAGGAACATGTGGCCCATGTCTAAAGAATCTAAGACAAGATGCTTCTCCACATCCACCCTCCTATTGAAGCCCATTTGTGCTCACGTTGAGGAATACAGATGATGTCTGCTAACAGCAAGAAGTCGTTATATCTCCTGATTTCGGGGTTATGGCTTATACAAGAGGTGTTACATGACATCCGATAAATTACCGATACTTGCAGGGATTCTGTTGCTAAGCCAGGACACAGAACTTCCAGCCCTGCTCTGAGATGCGGTGGTACACTTGACCCTGTGTGCCCGTCCATCTGGAGCTATGCACAGAACACTAGTGAGATCTCCCTGGCATGAGCCCTGTGGACCATCAGATTCTCAGCCCTAACTTCATGTTAGAATTCCAGTCAACTTCCTTCACTGTGGGAATGTGTCCTAAGGCCTGTGGTGAGTGCCGAATCTACAGACGCCAGCAAATCTTCAACACACACTTTACCAGCACTAACCATTAGTTTCCACCGACAACTTGGTGTGTCACTTGGAATCATCCAAGAGACACATCTCTGGGCATGTCTGTGAGGATGTTTTCAGAGAGGTTTAGGTGAGGAGGGTGACCCATTCTGAATGTGGGTGGCCCCATCCTATGAGCTGAGGGTCCCGGACTGAATTAAAAAGGGACAAAAAGTGAGCCGAACACCAGTATTCTTCTCTCTCTCTGCTTCCTGATTATCGAGATGGCTACTGAGCAACACCATAGGAGGGAGCATATAGAGTGTGGACACACTGGACAGAGAGCCTTTAGCTCTCAGGTAGCTTATTCTCACTATTCATAAAAGTGCACCATCTAAACATTGTCTAGTTAGGGAAATTCACACTTAATATTTTTGACCAGAGTTGGCCTTGACTATGTGAAACCCCCGGGGAAAGGAGCCCAGGACAAAGGGAAATTGCTTCACTGGCTAGCTCTGAGAAGGAGCCATTTGTGAGACACACCTAGATCTGTTAGGTTGGTGTTTTTGGAATATGGGAACCAGACATGCCCAGCCCTGAATTCCCCTAATCTGATGAGGATGATGTCACTCTGGCTTCATTTTGATGGATAAAATTTGAGGAACATGACACAGTTTTATGGATGTAGAAAGCACTTGTCACCAATGTTGTAGGCAGCCTCATCAACTAAGGTAGTCACTAATGTCTAGTAGAATCCAGAAAATCTAATTCTTGGCTTATTACTGCTTTTCTAAAAAAAAAAAAAAAATACAAGTAGCATTAGCAGCAGATAAGAGATTAGCGTGTCAGTCACCCCTCCTCCTGACAGACACTTTACAAGAAGCAAGTTAATGGAGGAAGGGCTTACACTGGCTCGCAGTTTGAGGGGGTACAGTCTACCGTGGAGAGGAAGATGCGGCAGCAGACAGCACCAGGGATTGTGTAGCTGGGACTTCTCACTCCGTATCTTGGTGGAGCCACAAGCAGAGAATGAACAGGAAGTGGGGGCTGGGTAATAAAACCTTAAGACCCGCCCCAGTGACCCACTTCCTTCTCCTCCTCTCATAGTCTTCCCTAACGATGTCACCTGTGACAAAATCTCCAAAACACTGAGCCTTCAGGAGAATGTCTCGCACTCAGATGGCAATCGGTAATTATATCTGGCTTACTCTGAATAGAATATTATTGTTACTATAATGAATTATGCAGACTGGTCCGTTCCCATGTATTTAATAAGAACTTCTCTTGTGCCAGCCAGTGGTTTTGGCTGCGAGAATATATCACAAACAATAAAGAGACAATAGAATATGTAAAATTTAGGTTTAAACAGCATCTATATTGTATTATTTTCTAACATCTATGTATTGAAGTGGCAAAGATGACACATGAAAAGTCGAATCAAAATAGTTGGCCCACATCACACTTTTAACTTTTTCCATCTCTTCTGTTTTCTTTATATGGGACTGATGTAGTTTGAGGCGTGCTATATTGT
Source organism: Mus pahari (assembly GCF_900095145.1). Taxonomy (NCBI): domain Eukaryota; kingdom Metazoa; phylum Chordata; class Mammalia; order Rodentia; family Muridae; genus Mus; species Mus pahari. Next base: position 45,738,793 of record NC_034605.1, on the reverse strand, counting down.
TTCTCAGATGTCTCAGAGCTCAGAAATTTGCTGATTGTCACACAGCAGAACTCATCTAACCTTGGGATGAGCTTTGCGGTGACATCATGGCCTGGCCGAAAGGTTAGTGAACAGTGCAAAAACTTGAAGCCTCTGGGCACGCGGCAGCAAATGGCACATCTTCTTTCTCAGGTTTGGAGTGTAGTAGTTGAAATAACAGCCAGAGGATTTTCTTACTGTGTAGCTTTATTACCTTTCTTTTTAATTGCACGAGTTTGCAGTTTTAGGTGTCTCTCCTCCCCCCCCCCTGCTCCCGGAAGTACTCACTGAAAGGAAGAAATTAGCAATTTGTAGGGGCTGTTAGAAGTGAACGCCAGTTGTTCGCGTGCAATACCAAAGCTAGTCACGAGATGGCGGTAGAGCTTAAAAAGTGAGCGGGCTGTGGGGGCTTCTACAGGAATGCATCCCTTTGCTCTGTAGGCTACCACTCAGGTGAGCCAATTGGTTATAGTTATCCGGAGGCATCTTCTCTTGTGCCTGTCAGGTGAAGGGTGCCACTGGTCTCAAGTAGATACGATCGGGGTTCTAGAATGTTCTTTCCCTTGAACGTCGGGACTGGTTTGGTGAGTCTGGAGGCTCACAGGAGTTCTCCAGTCATCTGCCTGGGAGGGGAGGCCCTGACCTGTTTGGCCAGAGAGGGGAGTATTTGGGCAAGGATGGAAGAAAACACATAGGCTTTGGTCAGCGTGAAGAGAACGGCGCGGAGGGACTGGTTGAAAACAGTAAGTGCCCAAACATGTTTTTGCTCAAGGGTACAGCAGGCTACATGAGAGGCCTGGGTAGGGGCCCCCAATACAACTTTTAAATCCTCCCTTCTCCACGGAGCCATCTTGCATGCCTGGAACCCACCTGTCCGTGACCTTCTGGCCCCTTCTGCCGTGATTACCCCGGCTCATTTCTTGTGGAGATTCTGCAGCTGGCCGGAGAGAGGATGAACTTCAAGCCCCAAGAAAACAAAACCACAACCCTGCTACTTAGTACAGGCTGGCCTTGAACTGGAACTCCCCCCTGCCCTTGTCTCCAGGGTGCTGGGGTTGCAGACGTGCACTACCTCATCGATAAAAGCATGCTGAGGGACAACAGCAGAGTCTGTGGCCGTTGTTATCCCCCCACGCATCCTCCCTCTCCCTCCTCCTCGCTCCGTTCCTCCTCCGCCTCGCTCCGATTTTAGTTTCTCACCCCACATTGCACCGTTTGTCTGTTATAAAGCGGCCTCTGGAGCCACATGGCCTTGTCTGGCTCAGGTTGTGAACTCGAGGAGCTATGCACACCCCTTTCACCTCTCAAGGTCCTGGACTCCGCTTTTAGCCGAGTTTTAACTGAGATTTCAGTCACCTGCAGCCATGCACAACACTAAAGTATGAAATGGAAAGTTCTAGCACGGGTGCTTAAGCTTTGAATAACTTCCGGTTTCGTGGAATAATCACGTGACCTGTAAAATGGGTGACACTTCTCACGTTATTCCCGCCCCCGTCCCCTCCGCCGACATGTTCCATGTTCTGTTAAGAGCAGTTGAGAGTCCTGAGCCTGGCAAATGCCTTGCTCAGGCAGGGTGAGTGAAGGGTTAGACAAGACTATGTCAAAAGCACCCCCTTTATTCATTCTCCAGTTGACGGACATCTAGGCTGTTTCCAATTTCCAGCTTTGAAGAAGGGAACGGCAATGAATATGGATGATCAAGTGCAAAATACATCTTGTTAAAGGTTCCCTTGAAAAGCAGGTGAAACAAGGATGTAGCCGCCTGATTTAGAAAAATTCTTCCCGAGCTTTTATTTCAAGAAATGCAGATAGGGTTTCTATCGGCCATCAAGAAGTAGTATTGGAAGGGGGGGGGAGGTGAATGGGGTCGTCGCTTACTCTGCAAGCATGGGTGAGTGTGTGTGTGTGTGTGTGTGTGTGTGTGTGGATTCAGATACTCAGCACCTTCCGCTAAACACCAGCTCAGTCACACAGGTCTGCAACCCCAGCTCTGGGGCACAGAGGCAGGAGGAGGCCAGTCTAGCTGAAGCAGTGGGCGCCAGGTTCGGTGAGCAAGCCTGTTGAAGTATAGGGCAAAGGGAGGTAGAGGAAGACACCGTGAGGTTGACCTCCGGTCTCTCTGCGGGCAGGCATACATGAGTGCGCATGTGCACCTCCATCACCCCTCTCCCTGATACACATAAGAAAAAAATAACTGAGCCTCAGTGTGGGCCACACATCACTATGAGCAGTCGGGCGGCAGCAGCAGATAAACAGAGGGGAGATAGGCAGTCCCATCAGGCCTTCGTGAGGGAGTGGGAGGTGGGGAATGTGTGTAGTGGATAATACACAAGTTACAGTCGGGAACGGGAGTGAGCTCTGGCTTCTGGCTGCACAGATAGGGATAGGTGACCCGATCGTCATTTGCAGGGACGATTGGCTGTGATTAACAATAGGGCACTGTGTAGTTCAAAACTGCTGCCAAGAGAACTGTGGATGTTCTCAGCCCAAACAAACGCCCCGTGTCTGCGGAGCTGGAGGCTCCCACGACCCTGGCTTGACAGTCACAGTGTGTCTGTGTACCACCGTCGCAGACGGCAACCCGCAAGTACACGCCAACCCAAACTATCCTGGGGGAGAGGGTGTTAAAGACAACTAAAGGGCGTTGGAAAGGAAAAACTCAACAGTGCCGAAGGAAGGACTGGAAGTGTGGCGGGTAGTTTTAATTTTTCAAAGCCAGTGATTTACATATGCCTCATTTTGAAGCTGAGGTCTTAGAGACTTCTGAAGTGGAGTGGAGGTTTATTAGCTCAACAGTTCTTTCTCTCCCTCGGGGAAGATTGCTCTAGTCAGCGAAGGAAGGCCTCCAACTGAGAATAAGTTTGTCCTGGGGACGAGGAAGCCATGAGAAAGGAGGTCGGTGAGAGGCACGAAATCGTGTGAATCAAGTCATAGGTCAAGTATGACCCGGTGCATGAAGGCGAGGGCTGGGCTTATTCTTCCACGTGGAACTGACTGCTAGGTTGCTGGGCGAATAGAGGTGAAAGTCTCCCTCTGGTGGCGGAACCGGGAAATGCAGGGGCAGGAGCACAGCCGTTGCCGGCGACGACTGTGGCAAGACTGTGGCCTTGGTCCTGCTGCTGGAGAGAAAATAGTTGCATGCTTGCAAGACCTCAGGCAGCCCAGCGCAACCCAGCCCTGGCAGTTTCACGGTACTTGGAAAACGGAGCCACAGAAGATTTTTCTATTGTAATAAAGCGTTGATTGCATCTTTCATTTACCTCATTTGCTAAATAAATGAGTTTATGAGCTTAGGACTCAAAGCGTGGAAGGTGGCACCGGGCTGAAGGAAGGTGGCTTTGCTTATCAGCAGACACTTCTTGATGGCACGTATGGTCGCAGGGCACAAAAGTTTGAGTGAACTCACAGAAGCCCTTTAGCTTTGTTCTTGCATGGGAAAAGGTTACAACCTGCATCGTTTACATTTGTGATTCTCCCAGCATGCAGTGCATAGTGTGTGCCATTTACAGGGTCAGATCATGGCCTGCTCACCAGCCCAGTAATCTGACTGAGGGACATTTAAAGCACTCCGCCCCCGCCCCTCCCCCTCCCTGCCCCCTCCTTCACCTCTGGGAGGTTTGAAGGAAAAATGTTCCCTCTAATCTCAGGCCTTTGAATGTTGGTCCCCAGTTGGTGACACTGTTTGGGGAGGTGTGTGTGTTGCAGCCTTGCTGGAGGGAGAATGTCGCTGAGGGGCAGGGTGGGGGTGGCTTTGAGATTAAAAGTCTTGCCTTAATTCCAGGTCACTCGTTTGTTTTTTTTTTTTTTTTTTTTTTTTTTTTTTGTTTTGTTTTGTTTTTTAATGCTTGCCTTGGAAGATATGAGCTCTCAGTTTTCCACCCCTGCTACCGTGTCTGTTGCTTGCTGCCATGGCTCTCCACCATTCTTTTATCCCCCTAAAACATAAGCCCCATTCCCTCAACCTATCCTTCTCTAAGTTGCCTTAGTCCTGGTGTTTTTTCCACGGGACAGAAAAGTAAGTTTGACCTTCAATGTTGGAACCAGTATTGGATAACTTGACACCCAGGGTGTGCTGTGCACCACTCTGAATTAGAAGCAATTCAAAGGCAGTGCACATCTCTACCAGTTTCCTCTCTTGTCTCCTAAGACCAGCACAAACCAGACTCCTGTGGGGTAAGTTCCGAGGTTAGGAGACATGGCCCAGAACCACAGCTAACCACCAAGTCCCCAGGCAACACATTATAACTTGAGGGTTTAGAATTTATGTTAGCTATGAACTGTCAACTTAGGTCTGATTTTGGGGTTTCTTTAAGAGTATTTCTGTTAAATGATATGTACAGTATCAATTGCGTACCGCTTTGGGTCTCTGTGACAGGGTATCCAAGGGTAGATAATTTACAAAGAAGAGAGAAATTTCTTTCTTAGAGTTTCAGAGGCTGGACAAGTTTAAGTGTCTACAGTTTAGGTGTCTAGGAGCTTCATGGGAGGAACAAAAAGACACAGAGGGCCTGATATAGGTTGTATATTAGGCCTTTTATGAGGTAGTAACCCACTTACAGGTCAGAGGTTTCCCCAAAGGAGCCTCCTAGAAATACTGATGTGGGGCGGAGGGGGTGGTAGAGGAGGGGATTAACATCAGGGGGGCATTCAGACCATAGTACCTTGCTCGTTTGTGATTAAGAATAGAGAAATGCCTGGCACAGGTGGGTTGTTTGAAAGAGAGTGTCCACCATAGGCTCCTAAGTTTGAATGCTTGGTCCCCAGTTACTGGAATTAGGGGAACTATTTGGGAAGGATTTGGAAGTTGGAGGGGGGCAGGCCAATGAGGATGGGCTTTAAAGGTTCTAAATTCCACCCCAGGCCCAGCTCCCCCCCCCTCCCCGCACAGATTAGGGTGTAGATCTCTCAGCTTCTGCTCCAGCACTAAGCCTATCCGATGACAACAGATGAACCCTCTCTAACTGTAAGCAAGCTCCCCCCCCATTCAACTCGTTTCATTTCTAAGAGTTGGTCATCACAGCAGTAGAACAGTGGCTGAGACAGCTTGTTAGGTGTTTGTTGAAAGCAGTTGACGAGTGAACACGTGAATAAAGAAAACAGCAAAGTATTAGCATCATACTCCTAAAATCGAGGGGTTCTCCCTGGGAGGATGTCCCCTGGATAGACACTGTTAGATGCTAAGGTCCCTCATGGGGGGGGGGAGGGCTATGGATGCTTGGCTTAGCAGGTGGGTTTTAATTAGCTAGGAAGGTTCAGAAAAAAGTCAGAGCAGAAGCCTGTGAGCTGTCTTCCAAGGGAATGAGGAGGAGCAGAAAGCTGCAGGGCCCCAGGCCTGTTAGAATGCTGAGCTAGCCTCCCCTGCCTGGACCACCTTCCCGCACCTGCTTGGTACACGAGCTGCAAGTCCTCTGTGCTTCCTCCTGATATATAGTCAGAGGCACTGGATGCTAAGAAGAGCCAGGTGGCTGGAGCTGAGCTTAAGAAACCCAGGAAGGAACGGCGATGCTCCTAACCCTGGGAGAGAAAAGGAGACCTTTGGTGCTGAAATGAACCTCTGACTCGATTATGAAACTGAAGGGAAAGGAGGACTGGAATAGGGGAGGAGGGAAAGAGGAAGTTAGGAAGAGGAGGAGGAAGAGGAGAAGGGAGAAGAGGAGGAGGGAGAGAAGGGAGAGGTGAGGAAGGAGGAGGTGGAAGAGAAGGAGGGGAAGGGAGAGGAGGAGAAGGGAGAGGAGAAGGAGGGAGAGAAGGAAGAGAAGGAGTCGGAGTCGGAGTCGGAGTTGTCATCTGGACTGTTCTCAAGTCAGCTTGGAACAAAGCTTTCTTAGCATGCCCTTACTTCCTCCTAATCATCCCCACTGCTATTTTCTTTTTTAAACAATAGCTAAACTTCACTTTTCTTTCTGGTTGCATTCTTTAAAAGTCTACCTGCTTCGCCATTCTGAACAGCTGCAGGAAAGTTAAATACAATCCCTTAATACATAGCAGTATGACAGTCACCAAAAAATAATATATATATATATATATATATATATATATATATATATATATATATACACACACACACACACATATATATATATAAAGTAGTTTCCTGCCTTTTTTATTCTACTGATCAGGATGGAGGTATGTGTGTGGCAGTGCACATGGAGCTGCGTGTGTCTGGCAGGGGAAGGCATTTATATATACTGCAATCACACAAGCTCAAAACCAGTCCATGTGAGGAGCATGTCTATACAGGAGGAAGGACAGGAAACACAAGAAAGGAATGGGGCATGAGCAGGATGCAAAATGCCATATCTATCAGCCCCAGAGCTGAGAAAAATCAAGCCAGTCTCAATCTGCCCCAGCTCCCAGGTCTGTAGGAGAAAGGGTTATGGGTGTTGGGGCCACTCCCGAGCGTGCAAGACAACGAGAACTCACACCTCTTGGGACCTGGAGGTGGGATGGCATTTCCTTGTCTCTTCACGGAATTTTAAAAGATCTCTGTGCTTAGCAAATGCCTGGTATTCTTGGTTTGATATATCAGAGAATGAATGTCATGGGGGATGGTTCTTTTCAGCCGTATCTGGGGGGATGGTGGTCAGTCTCTTAATCACAGCATCCGACCCTGGGCAGCACATCACTGGGGTCACTATGCCTCCTGCTGGGTCACTGCCTGCTTAAAACAAATGCCCTGCCTCTCTTTGCAGAGGCTTTGGGGGCCATTCATCACCTCTCCTTGGGTCTGCTCGAAGCTGTCTTGTTACATGTGGAGTGATGGGGTGTGCTTGCAAGCATCACAGCACAGATCACATTCATCTGCAACACACTTCTAAATCCTAACAAGCACTATTTTTCTACTGAGCCCCACCCCCAAGAACCTCACAAGGAATACACGGTGCCAGAAGAGCCCCCGATTTTGGAAGCAGAGGGGGGTTTGCTCCAACTGGGGGCTCTCTAGTCCAAATGGTGACGAGAAGCTAATTCTGTTCTCTTGACAACTGAAACTGAAATCATCTTCCTCTTTCTCTGATCATGACCACTTCTGCTTTGTCAGCTAGGTTTTTTTTTTTTCCCCCTTGAATTGTTGAAAGCAACGGCTTTCCCAGGCTGCAGAGTCCTAGCATTTCTTTTGGGTGTTTTTATGTTACTTTTCACTGGCTTGAGGTTATAACCATGTGATGAGATCTGTTTCCACAGTAGCTGTAGCTGGCTAATTCCCTCTAATCTCCCCGGCAGAGGCGAGCGGTTCCTCACTAGCCACCCCCTACCCCCAGTGTTCTAGGATTTTTGAAAGAAACACACATGCAGCCTTCTATTTAATATCTCTTAATCAGCTCAATGACTGGGCCACTCTCAAACTTCCACGTTGCTAGTGCCTCCCCTCCGATACTCCTGAGTTATTTCTTCCTAAAATCTACATTCCAACTTTGCTTCCTGGGCCCGCTCTTCCCCACCTCTCACGTGATTGCTGCGCCCTCGCTCTGCACTTCTCAAGCCTGCATCTTATTCCTTTCCTGACTCTGCTCTCTCCTCTCCGTCCCCTCCCCCCTTGCCCGTCTCTGTCTCCCCGCCCAGCCATTGGCTACCAGCAACTCTATTCACCAATCGGAACCAGCTGGAGGCAGGGACCCTCAGCTTCTCACATGCGCGCGGGTGGTTCTTAATTTTGGAAATGCAAGATGCGCAGTGTTGAAAACCCAAATAACATAATGCAAGCATTAAACCAAATCCAAAACAAATCATTCTGAGATTTTGGGGGATTTATTTTTCCAGGTCCGTTCAGTTTCCCCTGCCTTCTGTTGTGGGGACAGATTTTTTACGTTTTTTTTTTTTTTTTCCCGTTCTGAGGTCCCGTTTCTTGGTCTCTCGATCTCTTCCCTTTTGTATCTAAATCTCTTCTCTCTGGAACTGCTTCTTATATTCTTTTTCCTTCAGCTTCTCTCCTACTTTTCAACTGTGATTTTCACTCACATGCTCCTAGCGATTGGTTCTGGGCTCAAGGCAGTTCTTACCTTCCCACCATACGTGTGCCTCTCACTTTAGCCTTGTTCCCACAGTGCAGGGAACATCCCGCCCAGAGTCGAATGTCCTGTTCCCATATGTCATTCTCCTTAATGTCTCTGGGTTGTCTTATCATTGAAGTTTGTTTAGCATTCCTTGGTCCTTAGTCCATTTTGCAATTACTGTAACAAAACACTTGAGGATGGGACTTTATAAAGGAAAGAGGTATATTTGACTCAAGACTGTGGTGTTTAGGAAAGTCAAGCAACGTAGTGCTCATAAGGTCTCTGTGATGATGTCATAACATGACAGAGAAGCAGATAGGAAATGGCTGAGTGCAGACGAGGGCAGGACAGCTTACTTTATAATAACCGAGTCATATGAGACCTGCCCTGTACCTCCCACAATGCCTCGCTTCTTTTTTTTTTTTTTTTTTTTTTTTTTTTTTTTTCGAGACAGGGTTTCTCTGTATAGCCCTGGCTGACCTGGAACTCACTCTGTAGACCAGGCTGGCCTCGAACTCAGAAATCCGCCTGCCTCTGCCTCCCGAGTGCTGGGATTAAAGGCATGCGCCACCACGCCCGGCCCAATGCCTCGCTTCTTAAGAAGTCCAACAACTCTCAGTGGTCGCATGCTACTGGCCAGCACAGTCACCCAGGAGACCAAGCATGCCCCAGGATAGCATAGAAATCAGGACAGTTCAGAACCTTGGTTCCTTTCTTACCTTTATGATTCCATTCTCCCCTTTATTCACCTCCCTCCTATTTTGTACACAGCATAGATTACTAAGGAGTTAGACTGCAACTTTGTGCCTTTTCTCCCTTCTTATTCCCTGTCTACATTAAAAACTATAGCTTCAATTACTCACACCTCACACTATGCCGTTTGGTAGGATGCATGGGATCTCCTTATGTTGAAAACATTTATTTGCAAATTGGGAGATGCTGTTCCAAGCAGGACCAGTCCCTGTCTGCTTAGATCAGGGGTTTTGCTAAGAATAGGGAGGCATACTTTTTCAGGAAGAACAAGGCAGAACTATGAACTGGAGGGTGGTGGTGTTTACCCTGTCTTAGAATGGTTAGGCAAGGAAGGTGTCTCTTACACAGTGACATTTGAGCAGAGATCTGAATAATCAGAAGGAGCTAGCCATTGGCACGTGTAGTGAAAGGCCACCCCATGCTATCATTATAGATGTCCCCCAAGTCACAGTCACACATCAAGACTTATAAAAAGAGTGCTTGTTCGCAGACTCCCCTGACCTCCTAGCTATTATCAATGTTCCTGCAGGAATAGCTCATCTGAAACCCAAGTCAACCTTTTCTCAAAAATGGTGGTCATTGTTCGAAGTGACGTTTCACTAAACAGTGCCAGCATTGGAAAGTGGTAGGAGATTTGAGAGGCAATTATGTCATGAGACATACCTGCCCTCATGAGAGGATTGATGTTGCGTTGATGGAATGAATGCCTGAACTCCCATTCCCAGGGAGCTGGACCAGTTACTATGACAGCAAAAGGCAAGTTACATATCTTACGATAAATGTTTTTGGCTTTTAATCATATATAAATTTGGGAGGGGCATGCCCGTCTTGCAGCAGACCGCGCTGTGAGTTGAAAGTATGAAATATTGAGATAATGTGGGGGTTTGACTCTCAAATGTTTCTCTGCATCGCCTTGTGATTTCTGGGGCATTACCTCATTGTCTGTGAAATAGAGTTGATGATAATGATGCTGGCCTTCTTGGGTTTGAATTCATGAGCATGTGGTAAGCCTGGGTATGATAAATATCCAATTCATGGATTTTTATAACTCTGTCCAACATATTTAGGAATAACATGGCTCCAAGGAGTATGCTTTCAACAGACATCCAACCAAATCATCAAATGGTCTCTGCACTGACATTAACAAGAAGAGTATTTACAAATGATTAGATGAGGCCGAGTGGACTAGATTCATCCTTGTTGTTATTTATGGAAGGGGCCGCCATGCTGGAGTGGAGGTGGGTGGAATCCAATGGTCTAGGTTAGATCTAAACACATCGCTTCTCTGTGGCTTGGTCTTGCCCTCCACCAAGGGAACACGACAGTGTATTCTGATCAGAGAGTTCATGTGAATGGAAAGTTCCTGCTATCCAGTAAGTGCTGGCAGCTGACGTGGTCTGCTCTCATGTCAGGTCTCTGGTGGGGATGCAGATGTCTGGAGAGAGGAGGTACAGCTCAGCTTTAAATCATGATAGGAGGAAGGAGACACAAGACCATGAGCCTGAGATTCTGTAAGATTCTGTATACCTCAGGGAAGAGAAAATAGGATGAAAGAAAGTTCCAAGGAGGCTCCCAGCATCACCTGGCTGGCAGCTTCACAAGGCTGCCTTGCTTGGGGCAACGGACTGTCTGGGTCATGGCAATATTTTCCACTCCATCTTCTTTCTCAGTTTCCATATTCAGTTGGCAAAATTCTCTTCTGCCAGATCTGTGCTTTTTACCCGCTGTTCTGTCTCCGCTTTGGTTTAAAGTTTCTTGTTCAGGTGACTACCCCAGTCTCCCCATACATTCCTGGCTACCAGCAATGATCCCCCCTGGTCCCCTCTACCCTTGAACAGAAGTTCAGCTGCTTGCAGATAAGAGCTGTAGTGTGCTAAATGCGCATGCACTGCCTGTTCCCACCACCAGCAGCGCCTGGCTCTTCCATACATCGTTCTGTAGTCGACACAGTTAGAGCGAAATGGAGTTTCTAGATGACTAGAAGATTGATTGCACTTCTAAGCAAGCGCCCTGGAAAGAGTGCATCGACGTCTGTCTAATGCTTCCCTATCTACCTCCTCCCTGGCTGGTCACAAAACACGATAAGATCCCCTCAAAGATTCTTACCTTCCTTGATGTCTATTCAGCCTCTCATTTGACACAACACCCACCAAGGGTCTTTTCTTTGTCAGGCAGTTTGCCAAGTCTCCATAGTCTTAGGTGAAAAGGTATGATTTCAGCCCCAACAGGCAAGCCCGACACAGACCACTGTAGTTGGGAGAGCAGGAGATCGATACGTGAGATCGTCTAAGTTTTACATGAGCTGGTGCTAGCCTTTACCTACTAGGTGATGGGCACTATGAGCGTCTGCTTTGGAGAAGACACTCCCATAGAGTGATGGAATTTCATAAGTAATGCACGAGGCATGTACAAGCAGCCTTGTGAGTATGTGCGGTTTCTTCATTCTCCCTCAGAAAAGCCTAAGAGACTGTGATACAGGCCAAGCTCCCACAGCAAGCTCTTCACGCATGAGAATGAGGCATTCCCGTTAACACACATGGACCTACCCAAGTCTCCACACCAGCGAATTCTCTCTGTTGGTATGCACAATATGGCATGCACGCGCATGTGTGTATATGCCATAGTGTATGCACACTGAGGTCACAGAAGGACTTCTCTGCCTTATTCCCCTGAGACAATATCCCTTACCGAACTTGGAATTCACCATTTGTGACTAGGGTGATGGTCAGCATGACTTAGCAAATCCTCCTGTCTGTCTTCCCCAGCACTGGAGGGCTTCATGGCTGTACACCCTCAGGCCTCAGAGATTTCTCATGTCAGCTGGGAAAGCGGTGTGCTGATGGAACAAGGCTGGGGCTTTTACATCCGGGTCAAAGGGCTGGGCAGTTCTCACTGCCGTCCCGTGAGGAGTAAGGTGGTAGAGGGGGATTTTGACTCACAAGGACAGCACAAGAAATCCAGGCAAGGCTGACTCTTGGCTTTGAGTAACTTTTGGCAAGTCCTCTGGATTCTACTTTATTTCTGCCTGGTCCAGGGTTCACAGAGAAGCAAGAACCCTCTGGGCTCATGACAAAGAATAAACTTTTAAACTGACTGTAATATACACTCTTTAAACATATTCTGTAGAAAGTTTGAGTGTGTGACATTTCCTTGGAAAGTCAAACTATTTCCCAGCCATTTCCATTGACATTGAAACGATAGTCATCCCTTTGATGGCTATTGGTGTCCACAGTGCCTTTTGAAAATGTGATTCTTTTTACATTAAGTATGTGGTTATTGTTTACCTGAATTTATTTATTTATTTATTTGACACAGAACCAGTTTGTTCTTTGCCAAGATTTAATGCACTCTAACACCAGCGGATTTAATCTTTCCCCTCTTGAGTTCAATGTCTGTCAAGCAGAGTTGGTTCTAATTCTCTGTTTAAAAAATAAATAAAGGGAGGATGAAGGCGTTCCCAGCTTCGACTTTCACAATGACAGTTTGAAACTCACAGAATGTACCTTAAGTCACTTGAGTGAGTGTACTTATTTCCCTGCAATGTTACAAGGGTTTGGGGGATGGTAGGTGGGAACTGGCATAGCTTCTAGAATGACAGCTCATGGTGGAAACCCAAGGAATTGACTCTTTGAATATTGGATATTCAACTTTTTAGCTTGATATCACATTTGTGGTTTTATTTCCAAGTAGCTGCAGACAAAAGAGGGATGGAGATGGTAATGGCTCAATGGAGATGAGGTATGCGAAACAGTCACATGGAGATGACTAATTGATGGATCTTTGGCTGAAGGGGGTAGAGACGAAGGCACCTTGCATGAACAGATTCTGTTGTGACTATGGACTAAGTCTTGTTTTGAGAAGGGGTGCTTTTCACTGCTGTGACAAAATACCCCTCAAAGCAGATAGGGGACAATGGTCTTATATGGCTCACAGTTTGAGGTGCATCCCATGGTAGAGATGATAGCATGGTAGCAGAACCAGGAAGTGACTGGCTACATTGCAGCCATAGTCAGGCAGCCTGGAATTCAGCTTGCTCGCTCCTATTCACCTTTTAATTCAGTCTAGGACTCTAGTCATGAGATGGTGCCTTCTACATCCAAAGGGAGTTCCTGACTTGAGACTATCTAGAGAGGCTGCCCCAGACACAATTCAGGTGTCTCTCCTAAGTGGGATCTGAATCCAGTTTGATGACAACCATTTACTTTTTCTTTGTATCAACATTTGGGTTTTCTCTGCTTCCGGATTATGGGTACAATGTGGCCAGCTGCCCGGTGTTCCTGCATCTGTGCCTCCACCACCATGCCCTGAGCCTCCGTAAGCTGTTTCTTTCTTAAATGGCTTTTGTCAGGTATTTTTGTCACAGCAAGGAAAGTAACTTATACCAAGGGATCCTAATATTTACACTGTGAAAAAAAAAATGAGTGAGCTGATTCATAAACAGGGTGGGGGGGAATCAAGGCTTTAAAACTCGAGAACAAGCCAACCTGAGCATCTTCTTAGTTGCTGCTGGTCCTTGGAGGCTGTTCACTCCTATGGATCAGGAGGCAGTGAGGTCTCCTGAGGGTTGATTACTCACAATGGAGGCTTAATGCTCTTCCATGTGCAACAGAGGTCAAATAGAAGAACGTATATAGGTGCGTGTCCATGTTCATTGTTTATGTGTAACGGCAGATGCTCATGAGGTGAATGTTTCTAATGCAATTCCCGTGCACTCAGCCTCCAGGTATTTTTTTCTGGGTGACTTTAATTTTAAACTTCCCAAAGACTAGCAGTTTCTAATAAAAGCCAGCATTCCAAATCCCTCTGAAAAGGTGATTAAGAAAAAAAAAAAAACACACGAAACACATAATCATATGCTAACAGATCTTCCTTTCAGAAGAATCAAATCAGGTTATACAGCAACAGTCTGGGAGAAAAAAGACTTAAAGAAAAAAAAAAAGCAGGAGAAAAACACCCCAAACAAGATGCACATTTCCTGTTGAATAATCTCTTCTTGAAATGAGAATGTCGGAGCGTCTCTCTGAATTGACAGAGCAATGTGTTATTACACCCACGTGCACTGCAACATTCTCAGACATGTTATTGAGGGGAGTGTACTGCTTGCCTTGGGCCAATTTAAGGATGCTGTTAATACACAGGAAACACCGGTGGCTGTTCCTTATTTGTTAATTTTATCATGCCCCCTTTCAGTTACAGCGATCATTCGGCTGCCTAATTTGTTGCCTCCTTCTCCTTCCCTGTAAAAAAAAAAACCAAGGACCTGTAGCGGGCATTTTGCTGAACATTGTTGTTGCATGCAAATAATCTGAGCCCACAGTGAGGCCTTAAGCTAGTGACCTCGAAACCCTGGCAGCTGGGATGCAAAAGGGGACCTCAGAGTTGTCAGTGAACCCGGGCACAGATCGAAGGCACAGGGCTCAGGTTCACTGACTTTGCAATTCTGCATGTGCTTGGGAAAGATTACATATCTCTCTTTCATTTTGGGTTTCTGTTCATTTTCTGTCATGTGCTTCTGGTGACATTTTGAGTGATGGTTGATGGGAAGTTTCTGAGGATCCACACACAAGTCCTGGCAGATGACAGTGTATCTATCTCCTTCCCCTCTTCCCTCCCTCACATGGTCTGCCTCCCTTCCCTAGGAAGCAGACGATCTCTAGGATATATTTTTTTTCATGCCAAATATATCTTCAGAGTATGGGTTCATCTATCTATCGTAAACTACAGGAAAATGATGGTTATTATTATTTAAGAACTTTGTGAAGACATGGAAGCGTCATCTTGTGTGCCGGTCAGCAGGTCAACATTGTGTTCCCAGCAAAGATATCAACTGTGATGAGAACACAGTCGGTGTAGCAGTATGAACGCAGGCCCTGCTATACAGACTGGCCTCTACCTCTGCCCTCATAGGAACCGTGGACCAATTCTTCCCCTTCAGAGATGAAGAGATAACAAGGGGTCTGGCCTAATGAATGGCTTGATGGATGCAGAACATGATTATTGTGAGGTGGAGGAGGCAGGAAGTATGGGCTAGCTGGGTGACACCAGGGTGTATCTCTGAGGGGCTTGCTATCTGCCCTGGGCGCTTCCTGTATTTGTTCTCGCTGCTCCTTGGCTGCCATGATGCTAACTGCTTTGCCTCCACACACCCTCCTCAGCCTGATGGATTGTCATCTCTGGAACCATGAGCCAAAGTCAACCTTCTTTTAAGTTGTTTCATCAGGAATTGGTCATAGATACATTTTAGCCACACACACACACACACACACACACACACACACACACACACACACATATTTCTAGTTCTCTCTAGTTTCTCTAGAACTAGTTTCTCTAGTTCGGTATCTTTACATCTCAGGTCCGCCATCTCCTTTTTCATCCCATACCTCATTCTATACAGATGTTGTTTCCAGAGATGTCAGCCACAGCCCCAGGAAAAGGGAACTTTGGGTCCCTCTTCCCCCCCCCCCCCGCCTCACCTCTCCCTCTTCGTCTACCTCCTTTCTCGCCTGGCTTCTCTGTGCTACTATTTCTGAACCATTAGCTAAGCTTAAAATATAGCAAACATAATAAACAGGGAGGAGGGAGGAGAAAAGAGAAAAGCAATTTTCAAATTGGGCCCAGAGCCCAGTGACATGTAAGGGACCATGTACTTTGAAAGCTTTGTTTCAGTTCTATAACAGCCAGAAACAGAAAGGTTGGCTGAGTACTTCCAGCCCCCTGATTCCCTAACTCACAAGCCTTTTGAAACACCCCCTGTCCTTCCATTGTCACAACTTGTTTGCAGTCACCAAGACTCAGCATCTCTCCTCAGGAAGGCAACTTACATAACGCTGCCCTTTCAGAGGGAGGCTAGAGGTCCCAGGGAGGCTCCTTACTCTCAGTGAACATAAGTGGTACATTTTGAATACGCCTTCTCAATTACCCCATCTCAGCCTGCAAAGATTCGGGGAGGGCATGCGTGTGTGGGAGGAAGGACGACGGAGCTGGCTGACTTTGGGTACCAGTTCTTTTCAGAGGAAGAATGGCAGTGCTGAGCTGCAGGGGAACAATTCTGCAAAGTTTCTTGTTCTTCTGTTCTTCTGAGGAGGGAGGTGCTGGTGAGGGAGCTGCAGAGCTGCCTGTCAGCGCTCCCCACCCCCCCACCCGTACTTTTGGAACAGGGTTGGGGAAGAGAGGAAGCGGTTAATGGAGACCACAGTGAATTTTAAAGTGCAACCTCAATATTTCTCTGTATGTTTTTGCTTTGACCAGGAAAATCTCAGGTCCTGGGACACACGCAGCTGTTCACTCAGGAACCATCCGTCTTGCTCTAGATATAAAGCCACACAAAGCTTGGAGAGTGCAAGTGAGATTACCATCAGTGGCTTGCATCTCTCAGACACAAGCAAAGACTCAAATCTTTTGGCAAAGTTTAACCATAATGGTTCTTCGGGAGCTGTCGGGACTGAGGTTTGCTGAGAACCATGTCTATTGGAGACATGAAACATAGCCGACAGACCTATGGTTAGCCTTCTAGTGCCAATCGCAAAGACAGCCACTAAGGGGCACCTTTAGACATCTCTGTTGGAGGCAGGCACCCTTGGGATTGAACCAGGGCAGGTGAGGTGACAGGAAGAGAATATTATAAGGGACTCAAATCTTTTTTTTTTTTTTTTTTCATTGAACTTCATTTCTGGGTCTTTTAGTTCTTAGGCAGGATCAGAACTGTATGTTTTTACAGCTAGAAAAACAAAACATAATATCAAGCTCTCTCAACTCCTACCCCCAAACAGATCACCGAATCTAACAAAATGAAAGACACTTTTTTATTGTAGGCAACGTGACTGTTTTGTAGAGTCAAGAATGCAAATCTATAATCCTACAGCTTTGCCATATGCAGTAATTGAATAGTGCTAATTAATACACACAGCATTAGAGGGACTTTACCATGGAACTTTATTATCGCTTTAGAGTACAAAACAAATGGCAACAACTGCCTATATTAATGGTGCACAAAGGCACCTGAAGGAGAATAAAAAGGTGGAGGAATTTCAAATGAATAAATCTTAGACAGGAAAGCTTGTGTACACATGTACTTATTAACCAGTTCTATGGTAGCTAAGCAATGGCTGCATGCTGCAGTCCTCAGAAGGCAGAAGGTATATATATTCTTGCCAATATTTGCCCAAGTAATTCATCAATATTGAAGGGTGTTTCTAGGCTCCCATGATGGCATTGTTATCAGGGGAGCTTGCCAGTCCGAATCAGCAATGTTAGTGTAAATAGCATTATAAGTAACAGTCACTCCATCTTCTCTCCCACACAAGGCTGATAGCACCCTGTCCTTCCCTCAGGATGGCCAACTATCCTGGCCTACCAAGGATTGGAGGATTTCTTGGAAAGGAGAGCTTTTAGGTCACCCTGTCTTTTCTCTCCCCTCCTTGTTCCCCCACATCTTGCCCTTGGCTCTCAGTAGCTAGCATTAGTTCACCAAGCTTAGCTATATAGACAGAGATGAAGAACATTTAATCAGTGACACACAGAGGAGAAAAATCAAGAACAAAGAATGAAGTTGATTATAAATGCTAGGGCTCTAAAAAACAACCACAGATCCTCTATGCTATGGAGAAAATCCACAGTAGAAACTAAAGTCTGTGTGGTAACTTAAAACTTTAAAAACTTCCGTTCAAAAGGATAAAGTAGCTAAAATAATTACTTCTTAGAATTTATGATCAATACTTGGGGTGGGGGAGGGAGAGGGGGGAGTTCTCATTTAATTATAAGGAGTTTGAACCAGGAGCTTCAATACCATCATATGTTAGAAATAAAAAATTTCAGGCTGCACCCAAGACCAGACCAATCAGAGAGTCTGGGGAGGGGACAGCCATCTCTGCTTGCTCCACCTCTCCAGAAAATGCAGGCACATACAGCTAAATTTGAGAACCACTGGGTGGATACACTCATGTCTTCTCTGCCCTATTCATGATGAACTCCCTTGACTACTACGATGTATCCCAGTGAGGCAATGAAGGGCTGGGTATGTTGTACACAGTACCAGACTCGTGACCATCCTCAGCCATGGTCTGCTCTATGATTCCCACCTCTGCCTCCCATCTGCTCAAGAGCTAATATCAATTATGAATTGGCACGCGGCTTCATTGAACTGGCCCCCAGTTCTCGGTTGCTACTGAAGCTGTCCAAAAAATTACCTGTATTTTCCCATTTATTTTAGAATCATGCCAGAGATACTTTATTCCTCCTTTAAAAGCAAGGAAGGCATAAACCTTATGGAGAGGATAAATGTCGCACGAATTATCCATTATCGTAAAATGAAATCGTCCTTACGCAAACTGGATTTTATGAGCATCGATCGGTCAAGCAACTTTCCTGGATTCCTTTATGGGCCTGTTCTTCTGTGGCTGGGCAGTACTTGGGGCTCTTGGCTCCTGACTGGAGAAAACTCATTCAGATCATGCCATATAGTTCCACACCACTGCCTTTCTGCCAATTTACTAAAAGCAGTAGTCACTTCAATGTCACAGTGTTAGTCTCTGAACCTTGACGTGATGGAATCTGGAGTGGTCCTTTGGGAGACACTTGAACTGAGATGAGTTTGGGGGAGTGTGATTCGATCAGGCACCTTACAGAAGAAAGAAGAGACAGGACTTCATTCTCCTCCCATCACATGAAGACACAGAGGAGATCTTGGTCTTCCTTCATATCAGGAAGGAGACCTTCTGGGGGTTGGGGGTGGGGAAATCAGCACCTCGACCTGGACTTTCAACTCCAGAACTATGGGGGAAAAAAAATCCTTGTGTGAACAACTCTGTGCAGTATTTGGTTGTATCATCTCAAACAAACATACCTATCAAATATTCTAGATTCATGACTTTCCTGCCTGTTCCTTTTGTGGGCGAATGATCATGGCAGTGGTGGAATTTTTTAGATGCATTAAGACTTTCCATGGATGACTAGGAATAACTATCAGAGTTCTCCTTTAAAAGTGGAAATCGGGTTCTTGGAGGCTGAATGTCTTGGTCGGTGACAGGGCTGATCAGGAGTAGAACTCTGGTGTAGAAATCCTATCCTCCGGCTCTGTTGACCACATGGTTGTTTGGTGGCATAACTGTTTCCATGGATACTTTTAGACTCTGCCACATAGACTCTGGTACAAGGTTGCGTTTGTCCATGCGCAATTACTCTAATTAATTGCTAACACACACACACACACATACAAGTTCTTGGATCTAAGGAGTCCTTCTGTTGTTCTGACACATTAGGTAAGATGGGACTTTTACCATTTATTTTCTTCCTTGTCCCTAGACATTGATGTTTTAAAAGACAAAGTGCACAGTGATCTCTGCAGCACATGCCCCTAAGTCAAAAGTGTTGGTCTAAAGCCCATTCAGTTCCCAACAGTCAAGTAGGTGATAATTTACCACTGATGCTCCTCCCTCTCTGGAGCTTGAAAGTGAAGGGAGAGTGGTTCTTCACACAAGGATCATCATAATAACCATGTCCCCTGGGTCAATGGCCCTGAAGGGACAGTGATGGTGCTTCTGTGTTTCTCAGGGTCTCCCACTCTGGGACCACCTAGCAGATATGGGTTATGATGTCAGAGTTATTTTTTTATGATGACTCACTGGGATGCCTTTGCTTGGGGGGCCCTGGTACCCTGGCTTCAGAGAATGCAAGACTCACCAGCATTCGTTGACCATGCTCTTTCGCCTGCATCCCAGGATGAGTGTTTGTACCTGGAGTGCTAAGATTGGCTGCCTTACCATGTCTGCCCACAAGTCTCCCCTTCCATCTGCTTCTTAATGGATACCCTTATACCGTGTTAGAAGTCAGGTGGAGTGAAACCCCGTTGTATGTAGGTACCACGTATTCATTTTCTATTCATCTTCTGATACACACCTAAACTTACTCTGTTTCCTTAGCCATCATGAGTAGAGCTTTTGTAACAGACCAGCAGTGACTCTTGCTGCTGTAGAATAAACAGGGCCAAGCAATGCACATAAGAAATCCTTGACTATACGGACTAGAAGTTTTGCAGAAAACTCAATGATGTCCTGGTGATGGTTTCTAGCTTTAAAACAAGTTTTCTTTTTTTCTTTTCTTTTCTTTTCTTTTCTTTTCTTTTCTTTTCTTTTCTTTTCTTTTCTTTTCTTTTCTTTTCTTTTCTTTGTGTGTGTGTGTGTGTGTGTTTTGAACTGACCCCTACTGTATTTGACTTTATGTCCTTGTCTACGTTGTTCCTGAACAAGGGCACAATGGAATGGTTTATGAGAAGAGATCCATGACCAAGAGGAGGCTGAGCAGATTACACAGGCTAAGCAGCTGTGTGTGCAATGGCTTCATCCTTAACTCTAAGACTGAACTTTGTATACATGGCTGTAGAGGTGTATTTGTTGTGAACAATAAAAAGGGGGAGGGAGCTGGGGGGACAGCTCAGCGGGTGAAGTCCTTATTGTAAAACAGGAGGACCAGAGTTATGGACCCCAGAACCCTGTAAATCTGGACATGATGGTTTGCACGTGCAATTCCGGCACTACCACAGTGAGATGGGAGACAGAAACAGGGGGAATCTCTGGAATTTTTCTCGTCAGATAGCCAGGCTTACTATAAAGTCTAAGGTGACCCTTTAATTGGTGTTTATCTTTTTTTTTTTCCAAACATGGGATTCCAAACTTGCAGGCTTTCACCAACATGCCCAACACCTCCACCTCCAGACTTAGTCCCAGTCTATGAAAGATACAGAGAATATATTTTTCACTATGACTTTTGGTATGCTGGCAGAGGAGAAACTGAAATCCAATGTCCTTGAGTGGCTATGTGTTTGTCTCTAGATTAACAAATTACTCTTGGAATTTATATACATTAGCCTTCTTGAGCATAATAAGCACACATAGGGCTTTCCTACTGATCCAGACCAAAGAGGATCTCTAAGGCAGGGGTACTATGAATCCCATGTGTGGGTTGGGGAGAAGGGTTATTTCTAAAAAAAAAAAAAAAACCCTTTTATGTATCTGAGTACACTGTCTACCAGAAGACATTACCCATCACCATGTTGTTGCTGGGAATTGAACTCAGGACCTCTGGAAGAGCTGTCAGTGCTGCTAACTGCTGAGCCTTCTCTCCAGCCCCTGAGATGGGTCATTTTTAAGAGCACTTGCTGTGCAGGCCTGAGGACTGGAATCTGGATCCCAGGACTCACTTAACAAACATTGTGACATCAGTGCTGGGACTGAGGGTGAAGAGGGAGCTGGGGATGCTGGGACCTGCTGACCAGAGAGCTGTGCAGAAATGAACAAACAAACAAACAAAAAACATTGCTCCAGGTTCAGTGAGAGACTCTGTCTAAAGAGGGTAAGGCAGAGGGAGAAAGAGAATGGAATTCCCAGATTCTGAGGCCAGACGGATCCAGAGAGCTCCGTGGTCCTAATTGTTTTGCTCAAGTACACTTTGGTGCTTGTGACTTGATTGGTCAAGGGCATGTTGCTAATGTCTATGTGGGTCTTTGGGAACTAGCCCCACTTGTCTTCCAGGTAAGGAGCCTTTCTTGTGACTATTAGTAGCAAAGTTTTATGCTCTGGGCTATTCACTGTGACCCACCGTGCATGGGATGAATTCTTCACTGGTGTCCGGTTCCCTTGCCATTTTTAGATTATGAGTCAAATCTTTAAAAATGAGATAATCAGGAAGTCCCTGGAGAAAACCCATCCATCCCAGGGTGGCTCCTGCAAGCTCATAGTCGAGCGTTCCTCCAGGACTGACAAGAATAAGAAAGATGCTGCCAAGGTGCACACATTCTTTGACACAAGCAGTTCAGCCCCAAACACATCTTATTAGCCTAGAGTACTACTCTATATCTGAGGGGACACAATGAAAAAGAAAGCATGTGTCCGAGATAAAGTAATTTCCCTTTATTTATGAAATTGTCTATGTGTTTTCGAGAGAGTCTCACTTTACAGCCTAGGCTGGCTGATAACTCTTGACCCTCTCTGTCTCTGCCTCTTGAGTGGGAGAAGGCTTTTCACCAGGATGGCTTGATTATCTGGAAGATGGTGGACCAGCAAACCCTGCCGGGGACTACTGTGGTTCATGAGTATAATCGTTGACATCATTGCTGGTGAAGCCAGACTAGCCTTACCGACTCTGTCCAGCAATCCGATTATAACATCAGCGAAATACTAGCCCTTGCTGTTGCTTCTTCACTTTACAGGCAGCATCTCATCCGCCCGTCTTCTAAACCTTACCTTCATGGGGGTCAGCCCAGCCTGTCAGCTGCCATCCTTGTAAGATGCCTCTCCCACCGTCCTCTGCACACCTGACCGTCAGGTGTGCCCCCACAGGGTTCTTTCTGCCTGTGTCCCCTCTCCACAGGGGACCTCAGGACACTTGGAGTTCCCTTTATCACACCCTTCTCGGGCCACCTTTGCACCCGGCACGAATGTGTTTTTGTGCAAGGATTCCCCAGGGTTTCATTGCTCTTTGCAGGAATTATGCTAAGTCTTGCAGAACTACCTGGGACGTGGTCAGGCTTTCCTAGCTGCCCAATGCTCTCACATACTCCTAGGGAGCTCTGCTGACAACTCAGCCTCAGCTTTCCTCACCAGCACTCCGGGGCGGGGCAGGGCAGGGCAGGGCAGGGCAGGGCAGGACGGGGCGGGGCTGGGGGGATGCTTCCTGCTGGGGAGAAGGGGCATCTGCCTCACCTATGCAAACCCTGTGCAGTGAAGAAACTAAATCAGGTACCCATCTGCAAAGCCATTTGTCTTGCAGCTAAGGAGACTATTGCCTGTCTTTGCAACCATCGCTAGCACAATCATGGACAATTAGAGGCAATCAGATTAAATGTGCTTTGAGGAGTAAGTGCAACGGGAAACAAAAAAAGCCTTCTGTCCTTGGCATTTGAGTTGTTGGAATGAAGCTTTTATGATTTTCATCTGTTAGTCCAGAAAGTTAGAGAGGACACACACACACACACACACACACACACAGAGAGAGAGAGAGAGAGAGAGAGAGAGAGAGAGAGAGAGAGAGAGAGAGAGAACCCTCCAGCTGCTACTTTTGTGCTGATATGGAAGATTTCTTTCTCTGGGGGATTTCCTTATTGTTCTCTGACAGCAGAAAGCCATTTGAAAATACCTGAGAACAAGAAACCTGGCTATTTCCTCCGGTTTCTGCTCAAATACCCTTGTCTTGTTTTCAGTGTGATCAGTTACACTGAAATGTTTATCAGTGAAGTGGAAAAGAAAGCTATTAAATGCCATTTAAAAGTGAGATTGTCTGCAGGTACATTGCAAGGCCATTGTCTCCAGAAACCTTTTAATCAAACGCCCCCTCCCTTACTGTTCTTAAATTTCCAAATAAAAGTCTCGGCCCCTTGCCCCAGCTTTTTTCATAGAAATGAGACAGTTGCCTTGATCCAGACCAGTGGAATCTTAAGCTTGGGAAAAGAAAAAAAGCAGAAAATAGGAGAAAAAGGAGCTAACTCTTATAAATCTCTGAGTCAATGCAAACTATTGTATATTTGATATTTGTATATGCACATGAGCTATACAGAAAATGGACTTGTTTTGATCTTTCAGCAATGGATGGTCATTTCTAGTAAGTTAAGAATAAAGACGGTGCCTCAGTCACTGTTCTATTACTCTGAAGAGACACAACAACCATGGCAACTCCTATAAAAGAAAACATCAAATTGGCTTGCTTTCAGTTTCAGAGGTTTAGTCCATTATCATCATGGTGGGGAACATAGCAGGGCATGATGCAGGCAGAGATGTAGGCATGGTGCTGGAGAAGTAGCTGAGATCCACGGGGTGGGAGAGAGAGAGAGAATGAATATGAATCAATCCCCATGGACACACTCCTCCAACAAGGCCACACCTAACCCTTCTAATCCTTTTAAGTAGTGCTACAACCTGGTGAGGAAGCATTCCAGTATGTGAGCCTCTGAGGGCCGTGTTTATTCAAACTCCCACAGATGGGAAGACACACACTTGATCTCTGTGGGTTGGTCAGTCTACATTGTCTATAGCCAATGTGTGCCTTTGGTCCCGCCTAGAGTTATAGATGGATGTGAGTGCAGATTCAGGTCCACTTCCACACAATTAGTCTACAAATGCTTTTTGGCCATTTAATATACTCTTCTCCCTTATGAAGTTGATTGCCCACACATCAGCTCCTGTCACAAGCAACACTTTCCTTCAAACATATCAAGACGAAGGTGTATCCAGATTCCAATAAAGAATGACTGATTGGAAATAGTATTTTCAAAACACCAGTTAATGGTATCATAGAGGATAAGTCTACAGAGGTACGTCTTTAGAAAGGACTGCCATTTTTAATTTTTAAGATTAATTTTGGAAGAAAAATTTTAAAAACAAAGAACTTTCCCCCCCGGCCTTGGAAACAGGCACCACGAATACCAAGAAGCACTTCCTAAATTGTTTATCACCATGAATCTTAATTAAGATGCAGAGCCACCAGGGCATCCCAGGGTGATCAGGAGAGTTTTCTCCCCAGTTCAATGACCCTCCCCACCTGTGGTACTTCTGGAGGTTTTTCGTTTGTTTGCACAGATTTACCGTTGTTCTTTGAGTTCATTGTTCCCAGCTTTTACAGTATTATTACCAATGCCAAATCAACACCTAACCAAACACTGACAGAAAAGAGGGTGGACAGATTCTATGTGGGCACCAAGAAGTATTTTCCACAACTGAGGGTCAAGAGCTTTGTGACCTCCAGGCTTCTGAGTGACATCTTTTTGGTATTTAGTTGATCTCATTCATAATAGATAAGGTTGTTTGGTTTATAAATAGAGGGGTACTGATGTCCTCCCATCTATGTATATCTATGGGTTTCTTTTTGTTGTTGGGGGAGTGTGTTGAATTGGGGGTCCCACTATGATCACAGGCTAGCCTTAAAATCATACCATGTAGCCCAGGCTGGCCTCAAGCTTGTCATCTTTTGGCCTTAGCTTCCCTAGTAGTGAGATCACGCGAGATCACGCATGCACAAGGGTTACAGTTGCTTGTCATTCACCACGCCCCACTTGTATGAATATAGTGGTTATACATATATGTGTACTATAGGTGTGTTTGTGCATGAGTATATATGATGTTAAACGTGATAGCAATTTTGAAGTTTATTCTTTTTAAATTTTGTCTTTACTCTCTTTTTCTCTGTATGTGGGTGTGGCATGCTTGTGAAAGCTTATGGAATCTAGAGGCTGATGTTGATATCTCCCTTGTTGTCTTTCCATCTTATTCCTTATTCTTTTTTGTTTTTAAGATTTATTTATTTTATGTATGTGAGTACACTTCGCTGTCTTCTGACAAACCAGAAGAGGGCATCAGATCCCATTACAGATGGTTTTGAGTCACCATGTGGTTGCAGGGAATTGAACTCAGACCTCTGGAAGAGCAGTCAGTGTTCTTAACCACTGAGCCATCTCTCCAGCCCCTCCACCTTATTCTTTGAGGTAAGACTTCTCAACCAAATCCAGAGCTCACAGATGTGGGTAGGCTCTCTAGGTAGCTAACTCCAGGGATTTAGCTCCAGGGATCCTGCCTCTGCTTTCTAAGGCTGGGATTTCAGGTAAGTCACAAAACTTTTTGGCATGTTTCTGGGTTCTGGGGGTCCAAACTCTGCTTCAACTATTGAATGGGCAAGAGCTTTAATGGCTGACTACTATGTATCAGTTTCCTCTGAAATGAAACATTCCTCTTCTTTCTGGGGTGAAGCAGTGTGTATGTGTATGTACACATGTGTGTGCATGTGTGTGTGTGTGTATGTGAGCGTATGTATGTGTGTAAGTGTGTGCATGTGTGAGCACATGTGTGTGCATGTGTGAGCACATGTGTGTGCATGTGTGTGTGCATGTATCTGTGCATGTGTATCTGTGTTTTGTCTCCTCGAGAAAAGTCCCACACAACACTGCCTCATCTGCACGTGCGCATGCACAAGCATCTGTACCTCTGCACACTGTGTATATACAGACACCCCCCCACTCATGAACTATTAAATATGACATCACTAAATATGACTGTATCGGATGTGGAATTATCTACAACTCGAAGACCTTGCAGAAACATGTAATACTTACTCTTGAAAATTATCTTGAAAAAAAAAAAAAACCCACAGGAAGGTATATGGTGTACAGACCACAGCCAATTGTCACATGTTCTCTTCAGTCCCTGAGGAGAAGCTGTGTGGCGCCTTACCTACTAAGTGAAGGGGGTACCATTATAACTTTTTGTATTTTCATCTATTTCGATATTTTCAGAGTTTCTATAAGGTTGGAATTATCTGAAAAAGTTAGCGACCAAGAAAGTGACTAAAAAGTCCAATGACATTTTCATACTAACTTAAAAATTAATTTAAAAATAAAAGTAGAAAAATGCTCTTTCTGAGCCACCGACTCCCACCTTGCCTGTGACAATTGTGATCTCCGTTTGGATACTTAGTTTTCTAATTAAGATTTTTAATTTCACAGCAGTTAAGACTAAATTCTCCTCTGTGGAAACTTACTAATGACTCATCCAGGGAACGTTATGGCCCCAACATGTCCAAACAATACACAGGGCTCAGTGTATGCTAGGCATTTAATGGGGGGGTGGACCATTCCAAAGAGAAAGGAGGGGGTCTCCAGGCATCAGTCTTCACAGTCCGGATTTCTTTATTTTTATTTTTTATGGCTTCAGAGTAAGCTCCATCCCCTTGACTTTCCTTGCTTCTGCTACCTACAAGGGAGTCACACTACAGTCGGGGACAAGGCGAGGGACATACTTTCAGCAAGTATGTGATGTCTGTTCATAATTAGTTCGCTTTCAAGGAGATGTTAAGGGCAATGAGACCCCTCTTTTAAACAAAGAAGTCAAGGCTATTCTTGCGGAATCCTAGAAAGTGTTGCCTTCTGGTCAGACTAATCATCCTTTTAAAGGAATAAGATAACGTCTATTTATTTCAGGGACACACGTGGGCCACGCCATATCAGAGTCCACAAAAGGAACTTAATATGGCACAGAGGTCTGCTGCCCAGACTTGGGAAACTAACCTCCCTGATTATCTCCATTTCGGAACTTTGTGGGTTGGAGGGGTGGGAGATTAAACAATACATAATAGCGTATAGATGATAAAAATCTCAGTACACTGGACCATTTAATCTCAGCACTGAACAGAAACGGTGATCCCCTAGGGACGGTACCTGCTGTACTGTGGATGATAAATGACAGTCTGTCAGCATTAAGAAGGGTTTTGCACAATGGCGTCTTTGCATCCTTCTCCTGTTTTTTTTTTTTTTTTCTTTCTTTCTTTCTGCAAAAGAACGAGTGAGCGCCTGGCAGTGGAGACCAAAAGGCACAGGAGAGAGAGAGTGGGGATATGACATGGGGCGGCTTTTATGCTCCATGAGATCTGATGGAGAAGAGAGACTAAAATAACTTATAGCATTTCCTCATTTTTCCTCTCCTAGATCGTGCAAAGATTTATAAAATCACGCGAAGATTTATAAGTAATGCAAGCACGTAATTACACTGTAAATAAAACAGAAGCCCCAGTTTTTATAAATACAGATGCAAGTGTACATAGATATATGTGCAAACACGCACATCGTTGTGTTTTTTTTTCCCCAAAATATTTTTATAAGAGGAGAAATGAAGCCGTCTTGTCCTGTTTATGTATGCCGTTCCCCTGAGGCTGTCTGTTGCGGCTATTACTTGTTCTTACCACTAGGGGGTGACACACCACGGTGAGCTCTGTGCTCTCAGTCCACAAGTAGCTCCCTAGTTTCTCTATCTCACCATTTCTCTATCTTTTATTTATTTTTCTTTTAATACTCAAACATTTGTCGAAACACTGCCAACACTTCCGGCTTTTGAAGGTGAGTGCCCCATCTAGTAGCATTCTACCATGGAGCATTTACGTGCGTTAATAGCAACTATCAATTGTTGAACACCGCTCGAGAGCGAGGGACCGGTCTGTATGCTTTGCCTCTGTGCCCTCCGGGTGTAGAACAGTCTTCAAGACTAGCACATCTTCAAGGGTTGCAAGACCTGTGTGCCTACCTAGCTCTGTTATCCTTGCTTGGCACAGCGAGGTTGAGACTTCAGTGAGATTTCAGACTTCACTTTACTGAGAGAAAACGGAAATGTAGAGACGGTTAAAAAAAAAATTACACGGTTACAGTTTACGTTATTTCTTCTTCATTCCAAAGAAAGGAAAGGTTTTTGTGACCATATATAACATTTTAAGCTAAAATATCAGTTTGACTCATTTTTTTTTTTTCAATTGTCTACAAAGTGACATTCCCAGTAGGGAGAGCGTTTCCCCTAACATCTCCTTCACTTAATGCCAGTCTGCTAAGTATCCCCGAGGACTTGCAAACTCAGTTGCCAGTGTGTCCATCTGAAGTGTTGGCTTATCATGTCCCATGTAAAGAATCAATGGTTTCTAAGCAACTAACTGGCTTGTTTTTCAGTGTCAAAAGAAATAGGCATGTGTAGGAAAGTCAGTCTTTTTGTCCATATACCTATCCAACCACACACACACACACACACACACACACACGTACATGGGTCTACATATGTGCACATATGGGTATACATATGTACATATGTACACATAAATGGTAGTTCCACTTTCTTGGCTTCTGCTACTTCCCCGACACCACAGGTTCTTCAACAGGTTCTGGGACTCGCTATCTCTATCTCTTCTCCCCCCCCACCCCCCAGCCCCAGGATGTCATAAGTTGACATTGAAATGGACAGCAACAGAGAGCTGTGGTGTCTGTTACCCAAATGCTCACATCCTTGCTGGAGTGATAAAGTGACTTTTATTTTAATGTCTTTTCATGTTGGTTAAAATCCATTACTGTTCTACCTAGTAATGATAAGGTTGTAACATCCTCCCAACTAGGAGAAATTTAAGAAGTGAATGTGTCTTGTGGGATGGTGGAGCATCTTTTGCCCAGGAGTGGTATAGCTGAGTTTTGAGGTAGAACTATTCTCAGTTTTTTGAGAAACCATCCAACTGGTTTTCAAAGTGGTTGCACAAGTTTGCACTCCCACCAGCAATGGAGGAGTGTTCCCCTTGCTCCACATCCTCACCAGCCTGTGCTATCTCTTGAGTTTTTGGTCTTAGCCATTGTGATGGGTGTAAGATGGAACCTTGTAGCTGTTTTGATTTGCTTTCCCTGATGACTAAGGCCTTTGAACATTTCTTTAAATGCTTCTCCACTGAACCACCAACCAAAGAACATACATGGGCTGGACTTAGGCCTCCCTTCACGTATGTAGCAGATGCTCAGCTTGGTTTCCATGGGGTCTCGAACAACTGGAATCGAACCTTCTGGAAGAACAGTACAGTACACATGCACGCATGCAGGCACGCATGCACGCACGCATGCACGGAGAATCAGTGATGTTATAGTTCAGGAATGCCCCTCACAAAGCATGTTTATTAAAGGCTTGTTTCTCAACCTGGAGATCTGGCAAGGAGGCTAGAGGGAAGACTTCCCATGCACTCTCCCTGCAGAAGCACCAAGCGAGAAGGTCAACAGATCTGAGTGAAAGTAAGGTTGATTATCTCAGGCTTTTGGTAGAGGGATAAAAAGCTGGTAACTATGGCGTGGATGTGATGGAACTATATTTGAAGACCTCACCACACTGCCTAGTGTCCAATAGAAACCCTGTTAACTTTTTAGGACTCACTGTCACTCCCTCAGGTGTATCTTGTGAACTCCTGCTCACAGTGTCACTTTAATGAATTCAATGTTCTCATGTAAGTCATAGAGCTCAATGCTCGTCGGAGTTCATTATCTTGTCCAGCAACATACATCCACCTTAAGGTAGGGCCGTGACTCTTAGGGAGAAAGATATTTTGTGATTGGTTTCCCTTGGTAGATGAGAGAGGGCTGGACAAAGGATAACTCTGTTTTCTTAAAAAGAACTGAGAAAAGCTAAAGACTCTGTTCCCGTTCCTTTCATGACCCCAGAATATGTGAGAATAAGAAATGGCTTTAAGGAGCTCTTTGCCCCTTACCCCCATCCCCAGAGAAAGGCTTGTTAGTGCAATTAATTCTTGAAAGGATCTTAGAGATGTTAAATTATTAATGAGGGGGAATCTCGCTTTCTGAGAAGTCTTACTCTCTACGAGGAAAAGACAGGTATAATTAAAAAGCATATAATTCATGGCTCTGGCAATAATATGGGGGAATATTTCAATTATTGCTTCTAGAAATGGACCCCTTCCTTCCTGGATTTGTGATATCTCTGTATATTATTATTTATGGTACTTGATCTATAAATTTAGCAAAGACAGCAGCAAGCAGTATGTGACGATGTCCCTTCACCTTCCAATTGTCAGAGGTGCTCTGTACTCATGTTCAGTCTGTCATCTCCCCTGCTAGACAGATGTCGTTGGCTTCCAGTAACAGTGGAAGGAAGACTATTCTGGTAGTTCTCCCGAGCCCAGTGCTTAGCTGGGCCATAGCCTTGTGGCATCCTCCAACCCCTCAAAAGATTGGTATAACTGACAGCATAATCCTACACCAGGTTCCTGACTTTGCAGGTTTGTTGTTGTCTGTGTGTTTTTTTCTGTGTGTTTGTTTTTTCTTTTTAAGATCCACAAAACTGTGACACTAGACAAAAGCAGATAAACTGCCTGAACAGTGGGACATGGACTGTGTTGTTTCTTCATTTATCTAGAAATGAAAACTAAGGGGGAAAAAAAAGAGGCAGAGTCTACAGGGGAGGAAGAAAGACAGTTCACATGTAGAGGTGGCTTGCATATCCGACGCTTTTGGACACTGCTCAGTACCAGGTAAGCCCTGCGGTCTCCTAATGCTTGCAGAATCCATGCTGAAACCAACACACACACACACACACACACACACGCACGCACGCACGCACACACACACACACACACACACACACACACACACACACGCACGCGCGCGCGCTTAATTCCTAAACATCATGGTCATCATTAGTGTGGGTTTCATAGCATTAAGGAAAACACCCTTATAACTTACAGAATTTTTATAAAGAAATGCCATAGAGATATTGGTACATTCCTTTCCTTCTTTCCATTCTTTTTGTTTGTTTAATTTTGTTCTTCTCATCGAAAGGAACCTAAAAGCTTGTTTTGTAGCATTTAAAAATTTGTGGATAAAATTGGTACATCAACATCTCCATTTGCAGTTATTACTGATTTATTTTCTTTGCCTTCAAAAACCTTGAGTCTTATTCTAGATTTTTTTTTTTTTTTTTTTTTTTTTTTTAATTTTTTGCTAAAAAGTTATTAAGTCTTGGTTATGTTACTTATTGAGGCCCATTTTCTCATCAGAATAGAAATAATAAGAGGAATATTATCTATTTCCTGAGGCATTGACAAGATACTGTGAAATGGTGGCAAAGAATAAGCCGCTATTTCTGGGCCTAATTTCGGTACCCAGAGGCCAACAGAGAAGGGCTCTTAAGGCAAGGCTAGTTTGGGCTGCATAGCAATACCTTGTCACACAGAAATAGCCTAGTCATAAGCCACCATATAAAATGTCCTACACCACTAACATCCAGTCTATCTTCCATCATATATGTCCTTCATAGAAAAGAGATTTAAAAAAATTTTCTTATATAGTCTTCTGAGGCTTTTAAGTTTTGAAATGACAATGTACAGTTCATTAAAAGTAAGTATATTAAATTATAGGTGATAACATTCAAAAGCGTTTCTTCTACTTGGCTTTTTCTCCTCAAGGACACGGCCTCAGTCCTGGCCCTCTCCATAGTTCTCACTCAGGTGTAAAGGAATTTGCAATGGGAAAAATATTTAGTTTTAGCACTTGTTGCATATGTCACAGATGCCTTAGGTATTCCTAGTTTTAATACCGAAAAGAAGGCAAGACACGAACAACATGGGAATAGTTTGGACACAAAATGTTTCCAGAGAGTCACATGCTGAAGGCTTGGTCCTCAGCTGGTGTTGCTGGTGAGAGCTGGCTGGATCACGAGAGATGATACCCCACAGATTGGCCCAAAGTTCTTTGAAGAGTTAGGAGGCAGTCCTTGAAGGACATCTGTCCCTGACATTGCTCTGATTCCTGGATGTCAGGCGAACAGGCGCCTCCCTCTCACCACCGGGTTGCTCAGCCTTTTTTCAAAGGCGCTCAACCTGTGGGTTGTGACCCCTTTAGGGGGTGGCATATCAGATATTTCCATTCCAATGCATAGCAGTAACAAGATCACAATGATGAGTTAGCCATGAAATAGTTTTATGAGCTGGGATCACCACAGCACGAGGAATTGTATTAAAGGGTCACAGCATCAGGAAGGTTGAGAGCCACTGATAAGCCATAGAGTCAGATGACTTTGCATTAAAACTCCCGAATCCAGGAGTGTGAGTAAATCCTTCCTCTTTGACTTTTATTTCTGAGGGTATTTTGTCAGTGTTAGAGACTGACTAGCATAGGTACTTGATGTCACAGCATTTTCAAGACAGCAGGAACCTGGGAGATCACATTTATGGGTGAGAAGACATTTGGGCCTGGAAGATAAACTAGCTTCCTTAGGAGCACATGATTGACTGTCTCCAGAACCTTGATCAAGTCTCATACCCCATCCTCCTCTGTCCTGGACTTTGCCTTTTGGGTTATATTATGGCAGACAGTCTAAAGCTATAGGTTTCTTAATGACAATCTTAAGAAGACGTCTTTTATGTAAGTATAGCTGTCCCTTCATGTCCTAGGGACACTGGATCCTCCAGAGAAGCCAGACTCACATAAAATAGTGTCCATTTGCATACAACTTGTGCCTGTCCTTCTTTGTACACTCAATTACCTTAGATTATTCATCCCCCCATGACGCAACATAAGGGTCATGGAAGGTTTTGATACTGTATTGCTTGCAGAATATTGGTAAACAAAATGTCAGCGTGTGGTTAATGTATATGCAAGCTTCGCCCCAGTTGTCTTCCATCCACAGTTAGTTGAATCCACACATTCAGAACCCATCCACAGCTGCAGGGCCAAGTCACATGTGCTAAGACATTGACTGAATGGGATGAGAAAGAAGCCGAGTGATCTGATGTAGGTAGCAAAGCCATTTCAGCCTTCATCCCCTCTCTGAGTTTATCACTGGGCTTTTTTGTGTACTTGATCACACTAGAACAAAGGATGGAGAGATTTTTTTTTTTTATTGTCCCAAATTATAGTTAGAAATGTAAGATAATTTTTTCTGGAGATAAATAACTTTGAAATAAGCAGTAGGGTAGATGGAATTGTAGGAAATATACTATAATTAATGCAACATTTCGATCACAGTTTGAGAGCTTATTAGCTTTTATGGGAGAAGTTCTTGACTCCCCAAACAGTTTATTTCCATCCCAATTACCAAGGCCAGATTGAAAGAACCCAGCAGTGTCTCCTGTTTAGGAGAGATGAATTGTCTTACAATTTGAGGGGTGTGACACTGAGTGTGAGTGCATTTGTGTGGCGTGTGTGTGAGTGAATGTGTGCATGTGTGTGCGCATGTGAGTGTATGAGTTTGTATGTGTCTATGTATGTGTGTAGTATGTGAGTGAATGTATGTGTGTGAGTGTATGTGCATGCATGAGTGTGTGTATGTGTATAGAATGTGTGTGAGCACATGTGTGTGTATGTGTGAGTGCATGTGTGTATATATGTTTGTGAGTGTGTATATGTGTGAGTGAATGTGTGTGTACATGTGTGAGTGTGTGTAGTGCTTGTGTGGAGTATGTGTGTACACATGTGAGTGTATGAGTGTGTGTATGTGTATGTATGTGTGTAGTATGTGTGTAAGTGAATATATATGTATGTGAGTGTATGAATATGTGTGTATAGTACATGTGAGTAAATGTGTGTATATGAGTCGGTGTATATGGAGTGTCTGTGTGTCTCTGTGCATAACTGTGTGTGTGTAATGTGTGTGTGTAGTGTATTTGTGTCTCTCTGTGTGTATGTGTGCGGGTGATTTTTTTAAATGTTAATAATTCTATTAGAGCACCCATCTAACATACGACTGAGTACTCACTCAGCTATAGGTTATACATTATGGGTTCCCTGCAGATCTGAATTTGAGTCTCTAGATCCCATTCTCAGGGCTAATATTGGGAAGGTGTGAGACTGAGACAGGCAAGAACCCAGAAGCTCCTGGGGCAGCAATCCTAGCTACACAGTCGAGGGCAGGAGAACAGGAGACTCTTTCCAAGACGGTAGAAGCTGTGGACTGACACCTGAGGTGGTCTTCTGACTATTACACATGTGCCATGCACGCACGCGCACACACACACACACACACACACACACACACACACACAGTCTTGTAAAAGGAGTTAATTAAAGTTATGGAGTAGCAATGGAAGTAATTTTATGGTTGGGGGGTCACATGAGGAACTGTATTAAAGGGGCACCTCATTAGGAAGGTTGAGAGCCACTTTCCTAGACTGTCTGTGTTAACACTGTTATACTTTGCAAAGGATTTGGCAGAATGTAGAAAATTCTGTAGGAAAAATTGACTGAAGACTCCTAAGGGGTAAGAAACACTTCCCTGTAAGTTCTAGCTGGGGTGAGCAATGTGATTTAAGCAAGAGAGGAGACTCCAGATCTGTGCCACGAATCCCTACATCCAAGCAAGGCTCCCATACCAGCCACTCAGTTATAAAGGAAGAGGTGACACTTTTATTTAAGAGTTCTTTCTCCTATGCTCTGAGGTCACCGAAGTTCGAACTACAGTAAGTATGTTCCCACAACCCAAGGGAAGGGCTTTCTGGATGGGTTCCTTCAAGCGTCCAGTTTCTCATCTGCTGTTCATATGTCTAGTTGTATAATGTACATTTGTTGAACATCTACATTGTATTAGTGCAATGGGTTTTTAGTACAAAACAATAACATGGGGGGGACATGACACACATATTTTCTTTTATTTGGAAAAAAAGTCAAGTATAATAACTAGCTCTTTGGTAACCTTAGATGTTTAAATTGGCTTAATTCCACTTTTCAAAATGCTTAATTTTGACTCAGAAGAGACGAGCCTTCATTTAGCACATTCTGTTATCAGGCAATGACAGAACGGTGGCGTAAAAGTCCAAGCCCTTCATGCCCCTGCTCTCTGATTATTGGCTTCCCTCCCTCTATGCAAGCTTAACTACGTCCATTCCATAAAGCAGAGATTTAAAGAGATATTCACATCCATGTATTCTCACAGGGTCTTCTTCCTAAATCTCTTTAATGTTGAGATGTTTTTTTTTAAACTAAGACAATAGAGCAATAGTCTGGAAAGTAAGGCCCCTGTGTGTCCTGACCATGGGCTTCTTTCCCATTCTTTGTATAGTTCTGAAACTTCAGTTAAGTTTGAATTAAAACAAACAAGCAAACAAACAAACAGACCAAGCCTTTGACAACATAAAGTCAGGACATCCTAAATTTTAAAAATAAACTCTGTGTGTGTGTATGTGTAAGCCTGGTATTCTCAGGAGTCATTCATCTACCTTGCTTGCTTGGTTTTTAGATTTAATCTAAAAATCTCATGCATATATACAACTTATACTGATCATATCAGTATATGATAGGTAGGTGTCCCATCTACATATCATATCATATCATATCATATATCATATCATATCATATCTATCTATCTATCTATCTATCTATCTATCTATCTATCAATCAATCATCTATCTAGCTATCTATCCATCCACCCACCTACCCATCATATCTCTCCTCCTCCTCCTCCTCCTCCTCCTCCTCCTCCTCCTCCTCTTCTTCCTCCTTTTCCTTCTCCCCACCACCCCCCTCTCCCAGACCAGTATGTGTTTCCACATAAGCATAGACATGTGGTCACCCACTGTGGCATGGA
Source organism: Mus pahari (assembly GCF_900095145.1). Taxonomy (NCBI): domain Eukaryota; kingdom Metazoa; phylum Chordata; class Mammalia; order Rodentia; family Muridae; genus Mus; species Mus pahari. Next base: position 45,703,176 of record NC_034605.1, on the reverse strand, counting down.
GAACCCACCAGTGACGATTCCTCCCATACCCCCCCCCCGTTGAGACAGAACCTCTCATTTGCCTGGGACTTGCTGATTCTGATAGGCTGGCTGGTCAGTGAGCTTCAGAGATGATCCTCCTGCCTCAGCCGCCTCGGTATAAGAGCATACACCTTGGCAACCACTTTTACTTTGGTTCTGGGGTGGTGCTTATGTCCTTGTGTTTGCACAACAGGCACTTTACTGACCCAGATCCTTAAAATTAATCCTTCATGCATGCTTCTCATTCCTCCCTAAGAACTGAAGGCCACTTCAACATCCCATCTGCGTTATTTTAAAGAATCTATTCCTTTAATTCATCCCTCTTTCACTCTATGCCCCAAACCACTACCCAGGACTTTTTCTTTAGGTACAGCCATCTCATAACTCAGCTACACAGCCATCTCAAACAGACTCCCCTCACCCTAGCCAAGCACAGCACGCCACTGTTTTGTATCCGAAACAACAATGCAACAAAACAGCCTCCTGAGTCTCTCGCAGTGTCTCCTGAGGTTGCTCTAGGGATGGTTCAGCTCCATGTGTCCCCCCCTGCCTGTAAACTCTTTTCGTTTTGCTTCATCTTCCAAGGAAGTCCCACCTTACACTTTCAAACAAGCTATCAGCCTGCCTGCCTCTGGAAGGACATTCTTGGTCAAGCACTTAGAGGCACATCTTGCCTCTAGTACAAACTACATTTTTGAAGGCATGTGTGTTAGAGCTGAAGAGATGGCTCAGCAGTTAGGAGCGCTGGCTATTCTTCCAGAAGATGCAGATTCAATGCTCATATGGCAGTTCACAATCAGAGGTAACTTCATTATGTAATCCCCTCTTCTGGACTCCATAGGTACATGTACCTATAGACAAGCAAAGACACTCAGGCACAAGACTCCCCCCCCCCAAACTTTAAAAATATAAAAATCTTAATATGTGTCGTTTATACATGGAATTGTCATTTTTTAAACCATCAGCAAAATTTCTTAATCCTTTGGACTATTTCATTACAGAAAAATTTGGAAGCACACATGTCAAGAAAGAGGGGATAAAAGTCACCCAGGATCCCAGTCATGTAGACACAGCTGCAGATTCTCACAACTCCTTCTGCAAGACCATCACAGCCTAGAAAGCCCACAAATGTGGATTTGAAGTGATACTAACATGCTAGTTATCATAATAAGGGAATAAAAGTGAACCGAATAAGCCGGCACAGAATAAGAGCGATTATCTTCTTCTCTTATTTATTTTCCTATATAAAGTAACGTATTGACATACTTATACATCCTTCTGTGCCATCTAAGTTTCCTTTGGTGAGCCCATCACGTGTAGTTCTTTTGTACTGGAAATATATAAAACGCGCTTTAGCAAACGTGCTCTATAAGAACCCGTGCTTCTTTAAGTAGGTAACCGCAAAAGTCTGTGACAGTTCCTAATTAGCCAGAGAAAAGAGGAGCATAATGTTCCACTTTAAAGCTGAGAATTTCATGATTTTTCTATAAATAAATCCCTCTGACGCACTGGCACCGTGTGCATGGAAGCCACAGAATGACAGCTTCGCCGCCAGCCCACTCGGTCCGCTGCCACTTGTGAGGTTAGCAGGTAATCAAAAACCCACAGCTACGTCTTTGTAGAGATAATTCTAGCTCTGATGAGCATGACAGTCCCATTCCAAATTAAGCCTTCGATAGGAGAAAAGGACATGCCACAGTGGCGGAAAACCAACATGACTAACAAGTGTCATGAAGACCCGGCTCCTGCATTGTGATGGCTCAAATATCTTTGCAGTGCGGACTCCTCCCTCCCCACAAGAAAGAATATAATGCATGCAATTCTCTTCTCCTTTTTGTTATTGTTATTGTTTTGTTTTGATGCAGGGTTTCTCTGTGTAGTCCTGGTTGATTGTGACATTCTCACAGGGAGAACGAACGCTGTTATGTGCAAATCCACCCCAGTTTTCTTTATGCCATTGGACCACTGGTATAGAAAGACAGGAAAGGTGGACAATTTAAGTGCTTGCTCCCATGAAAATATTAACTCTTTCCCACCCCAAGGATAGTTCAGTTGGGAGCAATAGATTCTGCAGGTGCTTCGAAATTGAATCAGTATCTACGGAGCGCAGATGTAGGCTGCTTTTCGGTGAATTGCAATACCTTCTTTGAGACTGTCTATCAACACTTATGTGGTCTTTCCACATTAAGCCCCGGAGGTATATTTTCCATATAGAACATTTCATTTACATGCACAGATCTTATGATACCCAGAACTGAGCTACTTCAGTCAGAATGGATGGCATCTCTTGGATCAAAGGTCATGGTGTGTGTGGCTTTTAGGTTAATAACATCCTGAAACAATGCATTCTAATGCCATAAATCTTTGTGCATCCCCTGTGGAAAGTGTCCAGATATTTGATCATTTCCTCAGTTTCTTTGTCAGCCTCAGATATCTGAGAACCCTTGCTTTACACTAAATAGAACTGGGCACATTTGCCTTCAGAGATACTCGGTAACATCACGACAGATATGTAGACAATCCTTACAATCTAGTGATTAAACAGAGGCAGGAAAAGTCCTTTCCAGAAAGTTCCTGAAACATTATCCAGTACCACTAGTTCCAGGAGAGACTGGCTATTGAAATAATCAGTAGTGAAATGACATCAGTTTTATGCACAGAAACATTTAGGAAAGACGACAATGGTGGTGGTGGAGGTGGGGTGTTTTTATCCCACAAAAATGTCATCATTTGTTGCTTATTTGGGTTATTAGCAACCCATTTTAAAAGCTGTGGGAATAAGCAGTCAGTGGAAATCCTTGGTACTTCTCCTACCAGGGTGTCAGAGAGAAAGATGTCTCTGTGCTCCCAAGAAGTCCTCTGAGCATCCTTGCTTGGTCTGCATAGCAAGATTAATTATTCTTATGCAGGGTGGTCCTTTCCTTGTATTGATTTATGAACCCGTGGTATACTGTGCAAACCCAGGAGTTGTTCATGCACTGTAGGCTTGCACCATAGGCTTCAGATGCACTGTTGGTGGTTTTTATTATGAATATCAAGATGACAGGGTTTGAAGATTACATACTAAGGAATAAGATAAGAACAGACTCAAAGATATCCTTTAAAGATGTCAGCCATTTCCATTGCTAAATGCTTTCTCCCTGAGTGACAGAGAAGCAAACTAACCAGAGGCAAGCTGGCTGTAGCTGGCTGTAGCTGGCTGTGGCTGGCTGTGGCTGGCTGTGGCTGGCTGTGGCTGGCTGTGGCTGGCTGTGGCTGGCTGTGGCTGCCTGGGTTCTGCAGAAGGATTTCCTTCACAAAGTCCTCTCTGTCCCAGAGGGCAAAGTAGAGAAAAGATTGGGAATTGTTACTAATTTTGATTGAGTTTTCTACTTTTCTAGCCAAGTCACTAACCCTAATCAAGGTAATTGACAAATATCAAATATGTAGTTGTTCTTGCGTCCATATCCTTATATATGATTCCACTTCTTTCCAGAAGAAAAGACAATTACTGAAATGAAAAATAATAATAAATATTTCCTTTACTGGTTTTCTTGACTCTAAATCAATCAGCGAATTGGGTTTTCAGAGCTAGACGTGGGGGAAATTACTTTTTCTCTCAATATTACACGGTTTTGTAACCTATGTCAGAGCACAGAGCCAGACTGAGAAACACTCTTCATTGATTCAAATTATTAATTAAAACTCAAATAAAATTTGAGGCTATAAGAAAGCCGGAGCAGGAGTCTTTTCAGTGATGAAAACTGTCTAAAGCTCTCTCTTGTTTTGTTTGCATGTTTTCCCACCCATGCACTTAGAGTTATATCGCTGTGACTGGAGAAGCTATTGAGAGCAAAGGTGAGCTTTGAATACTTTCCTAATGAGCTTAGGATGGGGGTGGCGCACCCTAGCAGATGAACGTGCAAGGACATGATGATGAAGTAAGAGGCAAAAAGAAATTAGCTCTGTCAGATGACTAAAATTCAAAATGTATAAAGAATTCAGGAAACTAGATATCACAAAGCCAAATAATCCAATTAAAAAACGGGGTACTTCTGGGGTTCCCAAAGAATTCTCAATAGAGGGATCACAAATAGCTGAGAAATACTTGAAATGTTTGACCTCATTAGCTATCAGGGAAACGCAAACCACAACTTTGAGATTTCTTACACCTGTCCGAAAGGCTAAGATCAATAACACAACTGATTGTGTATAATACCAGCTCATGCTGGTGAAGATGTGGATCAAGGGAAGCACTCCTTCATTGCTGGTGGGAGTGTAAATATGTACAGCCACTATGGAAATCAATGTGATGGTTCCTCAGAACATTGGGAATTGGTCTACCTCAAGGCCCAGCTATACCCAAAGGATACTCTACCCTACCACAAGGTCAGTTGCACAACTCTTTTTATTGTGGTTTTATTCAAAATAGCTAGAAACTGGAAACAACCTAGACGTCCCTCAAAGAACAGATGAAGAAAACGTGGTACATTTACACAATGAAATATTACTCACCTGTGAAAAATGTGACACCGTGAAATTTGCAGGCAAATGGATAGAACCAGAAAAAAAAATACCATCTGGAGTAAGGTAATCCAGACACAGAAAGACAAATATGGCATGTACTCACTTCTAAGCGTATACTAGCTTTTAAGTAAATGATAACCAAGCTATAAGACATAGAGAGGTTCGGTAAAGAGGAGGGCTCTAGGGGGGAATGCATGGATCTTTCTGGGAAGGGGAAATCGAATAGATTTTGGGGTGGACTGGGGGTGGGTAGAGGTGGAGAGGGAGGGTCGGGTCGGGGAGATGAATGGGAGAAGAGAGTGCAGGAATAGACAGCTGGAATTGGGGGGAATGTAGGGGGTGGTGTGGAAGCCTAGTGCAGTGGAAACTCCCTGGAATTTATGAGGGTGATCCCAGTGAGGACTCCTAGTCATGGGGGATCCAGAGCCTGAACTGGACATCTCTGCATTTCCCTGCTCCTTCCAAATTCCATCACAAGTTTTCTCACCATAGAGGCAGACTGAGAATGAAAATGATTTATTGGGAGGTGATTTACAAGGGAGGTGGTGGCACATGCTTTTAATCCCAGCACTCAGGAGGCAGAAGCTAATGGATTTCAACAGAGTGTGTTCCTGGACAGCCAGGGCTACACAGAGAAACCTTGTCTTGAAAAACCAAAACCAAAATTAAAGAGAGAAAGAAAGAAAGAAGAAAGAAAGGAAGAAAGAGAGAGAAAGGAAGGAAGGAAATGCTTTCTTCTTTGACAGTAGGAATATGCATAATCTCACCAGGAATCTCAGGCATATTATTGGGTTGTTCTTTTCTTGGAAGGGATAAATAGAAAGTGCACTGAGCCAACGTGCAGTCACACCTGAGTGGAGTGGCAAATGATCCCATTCACTGATGATTCCAGTTTTTGTGTTTGTAAAACAGGAGGGTGGGGTATGTGTAGGGTATGGTTGTAATAAGTGAACACTTAGTAGAAGCTTCTAAAACAGCAGGAAATGGGCTTCTGCCCTGTTTTTAAAAGAGACCAAATCAGTTCCAGCTGATAGAGGGATTTTAAAAAAAGTCACTTAGTGCAACTCAGAACAACACCAGGCTCTGAATACCAAAGTGGGCTATCTACTTCCAGAATGTTCACAACCCATACACACCTCAAACCGATTGGCTTGCTGTGCAAACACTATAGAGAAAGTCCACTTAACACATTTATTTGCTTCATTACACACACACACACACACACACACACACATTCATGGACTAGTTTCTGATGGTTGCAGGCTATCGATTTAAAATTCACTGCTCGCTTAGTGCTTTCAAATTAACTGCTTAGATTCATGGTGTTGATTTTAATAAGGTTCCTTTAAGAGAGCAAAATATTTCCCACATGTCTAATTTTTCTAAGCAGTTACGACCATATTTACTTCTGTCCTCAATCCAGACGACTAAGGTCAGTCTTTTCCATTCGGCAGTCACAGAAATTTAAACGTAGAACACGTGTGTGTGTGTGACTCACTCAAGGTCACGTGGGAGGTGGGAACCTGTGTCATTAGATGACTTCAGCACAGTCAAGCTTTGGAGTTTGCCTTGACATACCGCCTTCCTCTGATTGGATGAGGAGATGTCCCTCACTATAGTGACAGTTAGTGACCTATTAGCTCTACTTGTTCCTGAGAAATCTCTTGGATGCCCAACTCCAATGGCACTGTCAAAGAGGACCTGAAGAATAAATCAAAAGGTACTTATTATGATTTTCATCCCTTCATTTCTCTGTGACTTTACTATGATCAGCCACCTCCTCAGAAATAGTTAAACAACAACAACAACAACAGTCCCTTTCTTCCATTAGTCTTTGGCAGCATGTCAGTTCATCTTTGTTATGCTCCTGTGTACACGCTGAGGGTTCTTTGATGGTGAATTTGCAGGGTAAGCTTCCCAGAAAGGGTCTGGGAAAGGAGCTGGTCCATTCTTTAATTTCCTGACTGGAGCTGGCTCTCTCCCTCCAGCCATCCACTCACTAGCTTCCTCCCTTCTTCTGAGGCTTGAGAAAGAGACTTGGGGAACAAGGGGTGTCATGGTGGCTTAGCACCAAGGAGAATTAATTCATTGTCGTTGGATTCTGTTTGCATTGATGAACTTGCTGGCTTGTGTTTTGTGTCAACTTGACACAGCTTATAGTCTTCTGAGAGGATGAAACCTCTATTGAGAAAATGTCTCCATAAGACTTGGCTATAGGCAAACTTGGAGAGCATTTTTCCCCTCCCCTCCCCTCCCCTCCCCTCCCCTCC
>NC_034605.1:45667516-45696344 GCF_900095145.1 Mus pahari | reverse complement strand
CCCCACCTGTCTCACATACACAATATATATGTATGTGTATATGATGTATATGTGTATGTATATGTAGATGATACACACACACACACACACACACACACACACACACACACACACACACATTGGCTACAGGCTGGAGTTCAGTGTGGTTAGAGGTAAGAAGTACCCTGTGGTTTTTATCTGTGGCTTGCTCTCTGAGCCACACTCATCGCTATTGGCTTTCTCATGCACTTGGCCTCTGTTTCTGAGAGTCCCAAATACAACCACATCAAAGAGCCACAGTGGTTGACCTCAGCAAGACAGAATGTCTAGCTTACACCTGTGCTGATAAAGGAAAGCCTTTCCTGAAAGCCATGGTTCTCTGCTCCAGGTTTCCCAGTCACTAAAGTATTTCAGAGTGGCTAAGAGAAAGGTAAAGGAGGTGAAGAGGCTAAGGCATCACTGTTGCTATTGGCAGCTGATGGGGATGTTTTCTCTTGTATAGGTTTCTATCTTTTGTGGGTTGTTTTTGGGATAATGACAATGATAAAATTTTGTAGAGATGTCGTAAAAACAATTCTCACACTTTGGTTTTTAATTTTCTCTTCTTTGGGGGCATTTTGCTTTTTGTTATGAGTGGTGGACGGAGTAGGGGTGGGGATGGGGTAAGTGTAGGGTGGAGCTGAGATCTGGTCTCAAGTAGCCCAGGCTGACCTCAAATTCACTATGTGATGGGGGTGTGTGTGTGACATGAACTCAGGATCTTCCTACTGTCACCTCGAAAGGTGGGATTACAGATGAGTGCCACTAGGCCTGGATTAGTTCCCATTTTTAATAGAAAGAGAATGATTGTGATATGCTTTTGAGTTTGACAAAGACACAGAATCCAATTTTTCATTAAACCTTCACCTCGTTGATTTGAAATTAATTTCCAATTTCTCAAGACAAAGTGGAAGATGTGCGTTCATGTAACTCTCCCTGTGGGTGGCCTTTCTGTGAGAAGACAACACATCCTGGCAAGAGAGGAGGATAGGAGAGAGAAGGGAAAGTGGGGTGGGCAGGCAACAAGTAAGGAGTAGGGTCCTGGTGTTACACCCTTGATCTGAAGCACATTTTCACAGCTCTTTCAAAGTAGTAAATGTGCTTGCTCAGTGATGCCATATTGGCTAAGTGTGACATCAAGGAGGCCCAGGGGAGACAAATCACACATATTTGCATGAAATAGTCCTCTGCCCCTACACATAATTAGCTTTCAGTTTCTCCTTCTTTCTCATGTGAATCAAGCACTGTTAATGTGTGGAGTGATTATCTAAGAACCAGGCTGCCAGTTGTCTGGGCAACACTCATGACTTGGAGAAGTAATGGGAAGTTCTGCCCTGGCAGCCCGAGAGTGATGAGAACGGCCTTGATGAATGAGCTGCCATCTAGGAGTCCTGACCAATAGAAATGGATTTTCCTTTCCTTCCTGATGTGAGATTATTATTCTGATCTCATAAATGGTAAAATGTATCTTTGTTGCTTTGAGCAATTCATGTCATGGCTTTTTTTTAAATGACGATTAAATATAATTTTACTTTAAATTTTTCAAAAGCAAAAATAAATTTCTTGCTTATAATTCAACATGAATGAAATCTCTTGAGGTAGGAAAGAAGTGGGGAAGGAATAGGAAGTTCACAGAAAAGTGAAGCATAGTGTGTGGTGATAACTTTCATGCACTGTAGCTGGTCCTTGCTACTTTGTGGGTTCTTTTTATAACTCAGCCTTTATCCACACCCCCAGTTTTACCCCCTATTAATAGATAGAAGGATAGAGGGAGAGAGCAAGAGAGAAAGAATCCCTGAATCTAATTTCTCTCCTTTTACTTCTTCTTTGAGCATAAATACTAACAAACCACAACCAATGCCCCACCCTCAACAACCAACAACCACTGATCCCACCTATAGGGTCCCTAGCATTTACATATCACCTCAAAAGCTCACAGAATTCCACATCACACAATCGCAAAAATTCTCTGCAGCTGGCAAAACCACACATCTGTTAGAGCACGAGGCAAATCACAGTCAGCTGCTGCGCACAGTCTGAATCAGCCCCTCATCCCTACACCTGAGATTAAAATGAAAGCACACTCTTTGACATCTCTGTTTTTTTTTTTTTTTTTGAGAAAACAAAATTCCAGAATCCCCATTAGAGAGTTCTTTGCAATTCTGTCTTCTAGCATTGTTTCTTTAGTTATGATCTTCTCTGCCAGAGATTGCATTTTTGCATTTTAATTCACTCACTAAGAATATGAATTGGTAGTACATGATTAATAATAAGTATAATTTATAGGCTATGGCAAAATATAACACGTATAATTTATAGGTTATGGCAAAATATAACACAAATCTTATCTTTCCACCAATCGAAGAAGTAACATTACCATCACAAAACAATATCATTATGTACATGTCCACATAGACTTATGCAAATGCAAGCACTTATAGGCATGCACATCCCCACGCAACATAGCCCTAGGTCATCTCTACCTTCTTCCTGTGTTATAAATTAAAAATGTTTTTCTGGGTTGTCAAAGTAGCAATTATCCCCCTTCATAGCTAAATCCAGAGGGATGACGACAATTAATACGAAGCAGCGCTCAGCTGCACATCCTGCCTTAGTGTAAAGCATTATTTGGTATTATTTCACAATACGGATCTCATGTAGTCTTTCCATCTATCTACATATATACCTGACTGATCAAGCTTGTTAGTTGAAGACAGAAGGTATTTTTACAACAAAAGACAATCAGGAAAAAAAAGTGGCTTTCTTCTAGACTTTGGTTGTTGCAGTTTATATAGGCGAAAACAAGATTTAGTTTCTGAAACAGTATATGGTACTCTCATGTGTGCTAGGATTTCACTGCACAGCAACACCGTGACAAATGTCTCCCAACCATGATGTAATATAACACAAGGTACAAGAACAAAAGCCCAATGTCTCAGGGTAATGACTTCTCTCCTTGGGGAGTAAATGCAACCAGGCTTTATCTCTCCCTGACGGGAAACCTAAGATCCACACCCACAGAGTTTAATTACCTAACTAGAGGACCAACAGGAATGACTGCATTTACCTTAGAGAGAACCTGAGATTCTGAGAGGGACAAACGCTCAGGAGATGACATCTGTTCATTCACACTCAAAAGGACGGGTCTGCTAAAAGCTCTCCTACAAGAGAATAATTGGTTCATCCTTCTTTTGAGGATATTAGTTATTATCCAAAGTTTAAAGGAGAAGAGTGGGTGGCTTCTGTGTTGGCTCCTTATATTAGTGCTGAAGTTTGTGACTCTGTAAGAACCAGTACTGTTTCCAATTCTGCACTGCCATGGGACTTCTTGAGGTAATACTTCTTGAAGGTTCCAGAACTAATCATAGCTATGCACCTCTGTGTTCACTTATAAAATGTGGTCTATCTGCAAGGGCCAGGGGGTATCTTGGCTTAACTTGCTTTTTTTCCCTCCCTTGTCCATATTGGAGGGATTCTTGCCTATGGAAACTGAATCCTAAGAAAAGTTCCTTGTTTGGGGAAATGGGAAAAGGCCAACTGTCTTCCATGCCCATCTAGAAGACAGCATCCACACAGAGAAGAGAACTGACTTCTATTTCTTGCACAGAGGCTTTCCTTATCATTTTAGGCTTAATTACATGATGCAGCAGCATAGGCCAGAAGTTTACACACAGGAAAAACAACAAAACAAAACAAAAAAAACCTCCAACAACCAAAAGACAATGCAGTGCCATAACCCCTTTCCCCTGCTTGTCTGCATTTTGTCCCTCACTTGGGATAACTGGGATTTTTTCCTAAATCTTACTTTGGAAGAAGATGAAGTACTTAAGTAGGTATTTCTGCATCGCTCCCTCCCTCCTCCCATGCACCTACCGACCCACACTGAACAATAATAGGAGGGTGATTACTTTCTTTCCTTCCCATTTCAAAACCACAAAGGAGTGACAGAACTTGGGTTGGCACCCAGTGAATACTCAGGAATAGCCTCCCTTGTCACACTTGCTGTCTCAGTGCGGAGACCTGACTTCAGAAAGAATGACCAAAACAGATAAATTTGGCATGAAAAATTCCAAAGCGTGAGACTCTCCTAAGGAAGAGAATTTTTGAGGGGCCACATGGTTGGAGCGAGAGCCTGGAGCTTTGAAATCGAAGGGAAAAGCCATTACCTAAGTCATTCTTTGCATTTCTCCAGTTTTCAGGGAGCCTCTTCAAAATGTCGTAGAGAGAAAATGCAGTGTCTATGGGTTACTAATAAATTCATGAAACTTCAAAAAAAAAAAATGATTGCACAAGAGATGTTTCTATGGCGAGTGATAATTTAAAGCTAAGCAATTAGAGCAGGCTCCCCGAGCCTGATCTTTAATTGTCTGCATTGGAACCAGCGTCCTTGTGATGGCAATTGTCGCTGGGCTGGATAAACACAATGTATTGAAGCTTAAAATTAATCTTTTCATTGAATCACAGAGGGATTTGCAACTCTGCTCAGTGCACACCGAACACGCTGTGTTCTGAGGCAAACTTAATAGAGGATATCTCACTGAGGACAGAAGATTTGGGATCGAGGTTGCATAAAGCAGTCAGTGCACCCCAGACTCACTAGTGAAAGGGGATGAATGTTCAGGGAGGTGTAGCAATGAAACTGTATTAGTCTCAAGGGATGCTTCCGAGTCGAGGACTAATTCCACGGAGGACAGCTACTCCACCACCTCTGCTTAAAGAACATCGGTTGGGCGCAGGAGAGGGTGGCTTCCTCTGTGAGACGGTGCACAATAGGACCAGTCAGCAAGAACCATATAGAGTGTTGCAATCAAAGCCTCACATTATTTTTCTGGAAAATTTAGGGCAAAAGAACATACTCGAATTCATGTAGAACCTGCCACATCCTGACTAGCTATCAGAAGAACAGGCTTTCCCTCTAGTTTCACTGTGCCCTCTACAAAGTATTGGTGCTTCCCAACTTCCGAGATGTTCTACGAATCTGGGAGCATGTCACTGCACTGCAGATTCTAAGTCTAGGTGTTGGCCTGCCTATCTAGGAAGCTCCCAAGAGAGTCTGCTGCCACCACCTTGTGGTTACAAGCCTCTTGGGGTTACAGGATGGCTAATTTCCTTCTGTACCTCCACAAAAGTACTTCTAATATCCCAGTGGCTCTGGGCTGCTGACAGTTTTTGATGGGTCTTCTGATCGGGTGCTTGGTTTGGTTTACTAATAAGAGAAATGTTGGTGGGAACTGGAGAGTCACCTCTCCGTGATTATAATGACTGGAAGGGAGGAAGATGGTTGGTCACTAGAAATTTGGGCATGGAAGTAGGCTGTACAAACTATGTATATATCTCCCGAGTTTGCACAGGGAGATCATAAACTTGAACAGTGACGATGTTTAGAGTGATGGAGAGAATGCTATGTTGTAGGGGTTTCCAGACCATAGAACACTGCGAAGATGTTTACATCTCCATTTAAGAAACACATGCGTGTAATACTGTAGATAAGACCCAGATTTTAATAGATGTTTCCCAAATGAGGTCATGAACCCAGGACTAAGAAGAAAGGTCTTTGAACCTAGCAGAGCTCCCGGAACTCTTGCAACCCAAGCTCCACTGCAAGCAGCAGGCAGCACATATCTATAAAAACAAAAATGATTTTAATCAAAGTGAAATTTGTAAACATTTAAACACTCATTCCCACAATAATTAGGGCCTCCTGTCTGTTTTCATTGCTCTGTGAATGCTTAATACGGCCGCTCAACCAAGATTTTTCATATTTTCCCAAATTTTAATTGTTTTATTGTCTCTTAGTTAACAAAGCTTCACAAGCAATTAGAGAAATAAATTGGTCTAATGAGTTAATTATCAAAATCCACCTCGGTCATTGCTGAGTAGAGATGCTCATGGATAATGGAGACATACCAATATTCCTCGACACAGAGCTAGAAGAGGGCTTCTTTGATGAGTGTCAGGTGATGCAGGATAGATTTGGAGCTTCAAGGTGATGGAAATCCTGTCCACCACTGGAGTACAACAGGATATACATATATTTTTCCATTCGTTTAAGTGTGTGTATCATTTTTAAAAGTTTTAGACCCGGTACACATGGTTCTAAGCAGAGGATTCCTGGAGGAGTGTCTTGTTTGAACTGTGTTGCCAGCATCACTGATGTACCAGCTGATGCAGCTACAGAGAACGGACTTTACAGACCATCAGGCTGGACGAGGGGTGGACATTTCCCAGTTCTTCAAGGAGAGAAACCTGGAATAGTGGAAGAACTCCAACAAGAACTCCAGGGATCTGAACCCCAGAAGGGTTGGGTAGCTCAGCGTATCACTTCTTTGACTCATGGTCCTCAGATTTGCTTCATCTGCACCCTGTATAAGATCTGTCTGGTTAGCTTGCTGAATATCTACTGATACACAGTGTGTGCAAAGCCTGAATGACCTCCTGAGGTCCTTGGAATTGAACCAGTGCCTTGCACCTGCTAGACACTCTTCTACCTGTAAAGGGAATCACCAAAAAATGAAGGTGTCCACTTGGGCAATGGCAGTTGACTGTCTAGAGGTTCTAAGTAACTTTTCACATATTCCATGTCTCCATCGCTGACATTAGGGTTCTGGATACTTTGCTTTAAATGTGCTATCTTTTTAAAACTCAAATATTATGCATTTTTAAAAATTATGATCTACAAGAGTCAATGAATCCTAAGTTTTGTTATCAACAACAACAAAAAGCTTTTCTGGGGAAAGGGTGTCGTATAATCGAGACTGTCCTGGAACTCATTGTCTAACAGAGAATGTGTGTTCACAATTCTTCTTCCACTTCCCAAGTACTGGGATTACAGGTGTAAACAACCACATCATTATTTTTTTCCAAGAAAGATGTCTATCATTTTTTTAAGTGAACATAATATTCCCTGGAAATAAAGTCTTCATCAATGATAGGCATAGACACTGGCAAAGAAGAAGCTGAATCCAGAAACACTTTAGGCTCAATGTCTAGGGATTGAGTTGTAGTTCACTGTATTTATTTTATTTTGAAGTATATGTGTATCTGTGTGTATGTGTGCATGTGAGTACTGGAAGGGGTACGCATAGAATCCAAAAGAGTATATTGGATCCCTGAAGTGGGAGTTACAGGTGGTCTCTGAGCCTCCCTCTGTGGGTTTAAGAACCTCAGTCTTTTGCAAGAGCTTCTAACTCTGTGGCTCTCAACTTCCTAATGCTGCAATCCTTTAACATAGTTCTTCATGTTATTGTGAGCCCAACCATAACATTATTTTTGTTGCTACTTCATAACTGTACTTTTGTTACTGTTATGAATTGTAATGTAAATATTTGTGAAGAAAATTGTGGTGGTCTTAGGTGATTCCTGTGAAAGGGACACTTGACCCCCCAAGGGGTCATGACCCACAGGTTGAGAACCTGAGTTCTAACTGCTGAGTCACCTCTCTATTCTTTTGTCTAATGTTTGGTAGAGTTGGCAAATGGGGCTCATCCCTGACGCCAACTTAGATGAATGATAAAGACTGCCCAGGGCTTTGTGCTGAGAGGTTCATGAGAAAGCTCAGGGTGGCATGTCAGAATTGATGGATAAAGTCTACTGTAGCACAGGAGTGGGGGCTGGGTATCAAGTAAACATCATCCTTCTTGCACCATTACATGGTATCCACCCCATAGTGAAAACCATGTGTAAATGCCAACACAACCTTTGTATTCCCAACGGCCAAATCTGGGTTCAAAGTCATCAACACACGCACTAAAGCACCATTTTCTAAGAATGTCGTATTCATCAAGTTGTAACCCGAATCAAAACCTTTCTGAATCATTTAAAATACCTCCCTGGCATTTCCTTATGTGAGTCTTCCTATAGTTTTACCACTCTTCTTGTATATAGCAGTTCCTAAGTTTTATTATCTGAAATAGCCCAATTCCATGAAAAATTTGTAGTCAAATCTTTAAGCATAGGCATGATGCTTTAGGTATTGATTTTCATTATTTTTAATTTTTTTTTGTGTGTGTGTGTGTGTGTGTGTGTGTCTATATGTGTGTGTGTGTCTATGTGTGTGTCTGTATACATGTGTCTCTGTGTCTGTGTATTTCTCTCTCTCTCTCTCTCTCTCTCTCTGTGTGTGTGTGTGTGTATGTGAGCACACGAAGGCCCTGCCTGTGTTCATCAGGTTCCAGTGAGTTGGAGTCACAGGAGGATGTGAGGTGCTCTGTGTAACACGCTGGGACTCGAACTCACTTCCTCACTTCCTCTGCAAGAACAGTATGTGCTCTTAATATTGAGCCATGTCTCCAGCTCTTTGATTATTATACTAAAAGGCTTTCTTATAATAAATTTCTGGAACAACATAAAATCAAATTATTTTTTATAGGTATCAATGAATTGTCCTGAACTGTTGCAGAAACATGTTCATCAAATCTTTCAGTATCAAAAGTGATAGTTTTAAATGTGTCCAAAGACTGATCAAGATGTAAGAAACCGATTAAAGAATTCTGTGGTTTAGCTGAACAACTAGCTTTCCCCAAACTAGTCTCTGCACACAATGAATCATAACAATCATAGCAATCATAACAATCATAACAACAATCATAACAACAATCATAACAACAATCATAACAATCTCATATTTGGAACTATGTAGGTGACAAAATGCTTTTTTTAAACACAAGATATAATAGAACTAGATACCTGCTTGTCAAAGATCTTGACTCATTAGGTGGGTCAGGACATCACACTGAACTGTACTTTGAGATGTCTTAGAGCAACCATAAAACGTTCATATAACTTTGCAGAACAAAGTTCTACCTTGCTACCCCGTTCGCAGCACAGCCTGATGTTTGAATCAGAGCCAAGCCAGAGGAGTTAAGTCATGAAATGGCCCTGTCGCCTAAGTGGAAAATTCAACCTGAAGATTATTCTTACACCCTCTAAATCTGCCTTAAGTAACCTAGGGGCAGATGTGGTGCAGATGTGGTGCAGATGTGGCAGGTAAGTTTGCCTTCACCTCATTTAGTTCAACACACTCTACAGGGCGCTTGCCAGGCAGCTACGGATGCAGTCAGGACATGTAAAAATTATTAAAAGGCTGAAACAGTCTTAGCCTTTATTTGTGGTTGAAAGTTCAAGACATAGTGGCAAAACAAAATACAAGCATGCCCGTGATCATTGTAAACGTCGTTCACTCTGGGACGACTCCTCGGGGAAGGCTTGGTTGGAGGGGAATTGTGGTGAAAGTCCCTATCTGCTCTTTGTAAGGTCTTCACTTGACTCTTGTAACCTAAATGACGTGCTAGCAAAAGTAAGGGTCTGGAAAACAGCACAACTTAGAAGCATCTATCTCCCCATTATCCATTCTATAATTTTCAGCCAAGAGAAGAAAGGAACTGAAAAATAAGATTTTTGCATGTTCTGAATGGGATAAAACTAACTAATGCATATTCCACTTTAATTTGCATTATGTGAAAAATTCTGTCATCTATCTATATCTATGTGTATCATCTCTCAATCATTTTGCTAATATCTGCCTGCCTTCCTTCCTTCCTCTTTCTTTCTTTCTTTCTTTCTTTCTTTCTTTCTTTCTTTCTTTCTTTCTTTCTTTCTTCATTTCTGTCTACCCAATAAATCTACTTTATCCTATCTTCCTATTGGGAAAGGAAAAAATTGAAATCAATAAATATTTTGTCTTTTTATTCCAAATTGCTGTCACAGAGACAAACAGTTACTGTCCAAAAATATGATTAAATAATTCCAATAACATTCATTCACTCATCCACTCATAAACAGCTTGGCTATTTGCTCTGTATACAACTCTGTGAGGTATTTACAAAAAGTGAGTCCCTCCCCCGTAAGCTAAGGCTGCGCTGGGAATGCATGAAGTACACATGTGTCACAACATCATTATTCGGAATCAGACTCTGTGTTTGGAGAAACAGACACTTGTTTGACAATACATTGTAGTGTGGAAAGAAAACAACAACAACAACAACAAAAACCAAGACTCCTGGTGCCTTTGAGACTGCAACAGCTGCTTTGAAAAAAAAATCATAAAAATAGTTAAGCAAGGAGTGGTAACTGCTCAACTTGTCATCTGATTGCAAGATTAAAAACTCCAGATTTGTAATCACAGCTCTCAGGCAAACAAATTCCTAACTCTGAAAATATATGTCCTCTCAGTGATATTTTTAAGAACAGCATTTGTCGAGGGATTTTGATGTGTATTTTTGGTTATCCTAAAGATCCAATTCATATGTATTACTAGAGAAAATGTATAGTGTGGGTCTGGTTTATTAAAAATGTATTGTTCCATGTGTCGTCCTATAAAAAGAAAATTTCTAGTTTTACAATATGCTGAGAATGGCAGTACTCACACACTTTAGGAATTATTGTATGTGTATGTGTGTGTATACATGTGTGCATGTATGTACAGGTAGGGTCTCACAGAGACTAGAAGAGGGCATCTGATTCCCCGCAACTGGAGTTATGGGTATTTATGAGCTGCCTCACGTGGGTGCTGGGAACCTGACTTTGGTCCCCTGCAAGAGCAGCAAGTGCTCTTAACCACTGAGCATCTCTCCAGCGCCCCTCCCTCCCCATTCCTTGCCCCCACCCCATACCATTTCTTCAGCACCTGAGTTGGGTGCTGGAAGTTGAGTTCTGATCCTCTACAAGAACAGCAAGCACTATTTGCACCCCCTGATGATATTTCCTACATTAAAAACAAAAACAAAAACAAAAAAAAACATGAAAAAGGACAGGTATGTAGCTTCCTTTATAGACGAGTACTTGCTAGGCTCTCACAGGCTCCCAGGTCAATTAATACAAAGGACTTAAAACAACCAACCTAAAAAAAAAAAAAAATCCCATCATAAGTGTTTTAAGTAGGCACCAGCCATATTTCTATTTGCTACAATACCAAATCTCTACATCCTATTATATAGTCATTCAGAAGATGTGGGATGAAGCCTTCTATGGGTCATCTGGTGTTGGAAGCCTATTTCATATGGGCAGCCCATCTTTGGTCACTGCCTATAGCTTATTTCATTTCTGCTTTGATATACTGCAGGAACAGTTGGGGAATGGTGCAGGGGAGAAGATCTGCAGTGAGGTGCAGAGGCGCAACGTCCAGCTATTTTCAAGTTTCCCCATAGGAGAACAGGGAGAATCCACTCTCCAGGATTTGAAAGACAGTGGACTATCATGCAGAGATCTACTCACAATCCATGTGATGCTGAGAAGGCCTGAGAGGATGTTTGCGCGCACAAGGATGCTGGGTACCGGAGAAGGGGATATACAGTGGTTGGTGCTGGTTCCAGTTGTTTTGAGACTGTGTTCCTCATGGTGAACTCAAGAGTGTACAAGGGGTGGAAGCACAAAAATAATGGAGTATCCGTGAAGTTAATCTTTGGAGGGGATCCAGTGGTACCTGAAGTTGCATGAATTTCTCCCACCCCCAAGGCAGCTTATAGATTCTCGCTTCAGGGGTTTTATTTGCTGCATGTGTTTCCTATTTAATCTTCTGGAAAGCTTAAAGTACAAGAACAGCAAATTTGCAGTACTTGATGCTGATTCAGTCCTATGCACTTCCTGAATTAGAATAATTACTCTTTTCTTGTCAATCATTTGAAGAGTAAATTAACCATTGCTTCAGTAGTTGGTCTAACCCGGAATATGGCAATAAAATAAAGTTGGGTTTCCTGAAATTTGTGGCTACATTTGAAATTATTCATTGTTTATTGCCAGCCTGGTTTTACAATGAGACTACAGTCTCTTCTACCTTTCTTTCCCACGTTTGTCTTTTCTAAAGATTTATTATTTTTTTTTAAAGTGTGTGTGTACTCATACATACATGAGCGCCTGTGCCTGCAGGCTGGAAGCTTTTGAGCCTCTTGGGCCTGGAGTTATTGGTGGTTGTGAACCACAAAATGTGGGTGCTGGGAACTGAACTCTAGCCTTCTTTTTTTTTTTTAAAAATATTTATTTATTTATTATATGTAAGTACACTGTAGCTGTCTTCAGACACTCCAGAAGAGGGAGTCAGATCTTGTTACGGATGGTTGTGAGCCACCATGTGGTTGCTGGGATTTGAACTCCGGACCTTCGGAAGAGCAGTCGGGTGCTCCTACCCACTGAGCCATCTCACCAGCCCGAACTCTAGCCTTCTGCAAAAGCAATATGTATTCTTAACGATCTGCTGAGCCATCTCTCTGTTCCTATCCTTTCTGCTATTTCATCCCCGAATACTGCTCTCCACTTGAGAAAATTGGGTCTATGAGTATTTTAAAACTAGGTGTACACACATAATTACTTATGCTTATGTTGTTACTAAAGAATACCTTAAATAATTCAATAGAATTTGATAGCGTATCCCTGAAGCAGACTGACTCCCCCTTCTTCAGTAGTCATTAACTGTCAGCAGCTCTTCAGCTAGGGATGGGCTTCGTGAGTCTCTCCCCAACCCATGCTGGAATTTTGATTGGCTTGATCTTGTTCAGGTCTTATAGGTGGGCAACCACAGGCTCCGTGAGTTCATTAATGCTGAGGCTCTGCCATGTCCAATCAGCTTAGCAGCAATCCCCCTCAGCCTTTGACTCACAAGTCTCCCAGACCCCTCTTACTTGTTCTCTGGGAATCCGTGGGATGAATGAGATGCAGATGTCCCACGGATGTGGAGCACTGATTGCACTGACACAGTGAGTTTTTAAAAAAGAGACATGAAGTTGGGAGGGAAAATGCTAGAGGGGTCTGAAAGGAGTTGTGGTGGGAGGGGGCATGGTCAAAATACATGTGTACTTGCAGGGCATTCTTAGAGAATAAATAAAAATATATTTATAGAACAATAATACAAAATGGAATAAGAGTTTACACCACTTAAGATTATGTTAGTGACTTTTGTGTTGCACTGGCAAAATACCTGACATGAACAATATACTGGAAGAAAGGTTTCTTGTGGCACATAGCTTTAAAATTTTAGTCTATGGTCACTTGACTCCATTACCTTGACTCTTGGACAATATGTCAAAGGTTTTTTAATCATTATAATGAACAAGAAACAAGAACAAAAATGGTACCAGACACCCTGTGGAATCTTTAAAGGTATACTTCCTTCAGTTAGGCCCCTTTCCCCATGTTTCCACAGTCTAGCAAAATAAAGCCACTAACTGGCAAACACACGCCACATGTGAGCCTATGGGGACATTTAATATTCAAGCCATACCAACAGCACACTGAATGAATTAGATATATTGATTCTAACACTTCAGACATGCCCGGTGCGCGCACACACACACACACACACACACACACACACACACACACACACACAGTCTTTTAATTTACAGACTGTCATGCTTACAATCAAAAAATGCATGAAAAATGCCAGGATAAAAGCACCAGAGAGAGATAGGGGAGCATCAGAAAATGAGATGATCTCAAAAGAAGCCGCCTTTAGAGCATCCTTTGAAAAGCACAGCCAAATCTAGCAGAGGGAGCAGAGAGGGGCACTGCATGTTTCCAAACGTTGCAACTGTCAGCATTGCCTGGCAGCTGTGATAACCCCGCCCCCTGGATTGACCTTCAGAGTCTCAGCATCAGTAGGTCTGAGGAAGCTAGGTCCAAGTACTTGCATCCAGATGAGCTCAGGTACTGCTGATGTTGCTGGTTTCCGTGGCGACCCTTGTCAGACCAAGGTCTCCACAGAAACACATAGCGACACAAGACAAATGATACACTCGGGCAAGGCAGACTCCAAGGGACATGATGCAGGGATCCGAGTATGAGGAAGCTACTGCCGTTTCTAAGAGAGGCACCAGCAACAGCATGCAGGAGAGTTTGGAAGGCAGAAAACCAGAGAGAGGAAATAGGGGCCCTACTTCTGATTCTGGGAAGGAAAAGGGATGGAAGGAATAGAAGAGACACCGTGAAAGTCCTTCCGTGTGGCTTGCACCTGGGGCAATGAGTGACAGGAGAGAAAAGAAACTAAAGCTTTCTTCCAGACTTAAAAGTCTGGGAGGGGGCAACTGTGCTTCTGGTGTTGGGATGCAGAAGACTGGAAGCAAGGAGTCGTCACGTGAGAAGACAGTGCAGCCACTTCTGCATGTGTTGAGAAAGATGGTTGGGAGATGCAGGCTTAAATGCTGCACTTCTTGGAAGTGGGTATTATTGTCTTAAGAGATTTCTAAAGGGTGCAGAGAGAGAAGTGAAGCAGACTGAGGACTCTGAGATACAGTGACACAATGGTAGAGGACTGGGATTTGAGAAACCTGAGCATAAGAAACATTCATCTCTGTTAGATTCGTGGACTGAGATTTCACGATGAGAGCTCTTGTCAACCCTGGAAAACGGCATTGAAGTATATCTAAGGCTAAGCAAGTATGAGGCCTTTCTAGTGACAAAGATGCTCGGTGGCATCTTTCAAAATTAGGAGCATCATGGGGGCAGGTGTCAGGGACCGAGGGATAAATGGGAGGGTCACAAAGTGGGTGCTGCTAAGTGTCTTAGCTATTTTTATATTGCTATAACAAAATACCTGGTGCAAACAGTTTTTGAAAGAAAAATTTGAAAATCTGTTTTGGTTCCTGGTTTTGGAGAGTTTAAGTCCATTATGTTGGGGGAGCCATGGCAGCAGAGAGTTGTGCATCACAGTAGGACAGGCTGGAGGCAGGGTGTACCCAGAGCCAAGGGCCAGGCAATAATCTTCAAATCCCCACCCCTAGAGATTTGTTTCCCCCATGTAAGACCTGCTTTGTAAAGACTCCACAGCCTTTCAAAATAGAAGTCCCAGATGGGGAAGACACATTCCAAACACGAGCCCAAGGGACACGTTTCAGATTCAAACCATAACACCGAGGGATAGAGGGGTGGGTACCTCGAGACTGCAGGAATATGAGACAACATTCAAAGGGATACAGGCATTTCACACTTCCAAGAAAGCTCCCCCCCCAAAAAGGGGACTGTCAATGACTTAAAGCGCCATGCCCTCAAGCAAACCGGATTATTTAAGAAGAAATTTATTTCAAAGGGAAGTGGAAATGTTTTGGCACCTAAACAGTATTGTTAACTACATCCCCTGTAACGTGTTAAGTGATGAATTCCAAGTGTGATGTTTTCAAGAGCAAAAGCTGAGTCATTGCCTTCGTGAGAAGAATTTCTCACTGAACCAACAAGATAACTTGATAGGTTTGGGCTCCAAACTTTATATATTAAAAAAAAAAAATCTTAAAAAGGCAAATCCTAATCCACATAATTGAGGTTCAGAAGTCAAATCCATTTGCAGTATGTTGAGGATCAGCTGAGCATCGTATACAGTAGTGGCCTGCTATCCTGTAGGGATCACATTCAGGGATAGATTGGCATGAATTAATTCTTGTCCATCTTGGGAATTCTTGTTTTCATACATGCAGGGTGCCAGTGTAAGGGACTTTTTATATCCAAGATTCACTCCATAATGGCACCATTCATCATATTCCTAATTAGGTTTTCATAAAGCCCTCCCTCTTAGGGAGTTAAAGGTAGGCATGAAGTTTCCTCATTCCTTTTAGGATAGATAGGGACATTACAAGCAAGATGAAACACACACACACCAAGAGCTTAAGAAAGCTTATGAGACCCAAGAGGTTCCAAGCCATTTAAGTCAATACTGAAAGGTCACCTAGAAACCACTAAGACACGAGTTGGGCTTCTCTACCTTGACATCCAGCGAATCAGACAACCCAGGCTGGAGATGGGTCAATGAGCATTTATTTGGTTTGAAACTGAACAAGCAAAAGAAGTCTGCGACTAGATGACATATCATGGGTAGTGTTGCTTTCTGTCAGGGAATGAACATACCCTGTATCTAGCCATATGGAGATTAGATAATCTATCCAGAGTGCTGGCCCCATCCACTTGCCTTTGGGAACTACTGATGAATTATAGAAGAAGAACCCCTAGGAGTCCTTTAACCCTTCTTACTGATGACTTACGCCATTCTTCAGAGATGACCTTTCTGAAGAGGTCAAAGTGTGTGTGTGTGTGTGTGGGGGGGTGTTCTGAAAATGGAACCTTTTGTCTTTCAGGATCATTTGTCCAAGTCTAGAATGACTTGGTCACCACACAGGTTGTCACACCTGGAAAGGGCTGTTACTGGCACAGAGGATCAGAAACAGCAGCGCTGCCTAATTACCTGCAGAGCACAGGATGATCAGGTCTTCCAATAAATAACTATCCTGCCCTAAATATAATTAGTACCGAAGTTGAGAAGCAGCATGGTATTCTTAGGGATGAGAAGGCAGTAATAGTTTTCCTGTTCCTGTTTCTTAAAACATACTTTACTGAAGACATTTTAAGAACGTAAGATGTTGGAATGGAATATCCCTCTCTCTCACTGAACACGGCCTAGCAAAGACCCCAAAGTGGAAAATGCAGAGTTTAATCATGGGGTGGGGGTGGGGGGAGCCTGAGAGTGACATCACTCACGTACATCCTCATCATCTTTAAGCTCCTGTTTGCCTCCAGTGGCTCTGTCTGCTTTGAAATGTTTTCTGTCATGTTACCCACTTGTCCCTCCTTCCAGGGGACAAGTAGTGGGCCCCCACAGAGTTAATGATTCTTGACAGGTAGGACAGTAAGATTCTGCCACCCTGCCTCCTGCCATTGGCCTCCTCTCAGGGCTCATAGCTGGATTAGCCTGCATGCTTGGTGCAAAGGGGCTAGAGCTCTGTAGATCATCAGGCACGAGAACGCCAGCCCCTCCACCTTTCAAACAAGCTAGCACAGAGACGGCTTACAAGAACGGGGCCACATAGAAGCCACGCTCATCTGTGCAGAGTGAGAGACTGCAGCGTGCCGACAAATCGGCTACACACACAAGCTGGGGAAGAGCGCGCTAATTTGGGCAGCTTGACATTTTCAAACCCAGGCTTCCTTCTTGTGCTCTGTGGTGACGTGTCTCTTCTTACATAGCCATATACATAAACCCGCATATTTTCCCATCCCACTCCTCTGAGGACAGAGAGTGAATTGTATTAGGCTTCTTTCAAAGCAGACGATCAAAACTCGAAGCTTTTGATCTACTTTCAAACTGGAGTAGAAATGATCTTGGGGGTCAAAGGACATTGCCCTGGGAAGACTGTCACCATTCACTGAGTATGGATCTGTGATCAATCCTTGTGTCCTTAACTTTCCCATACTATATAATTCATCAGTCCTGAGACCCACAGTTCTAACCAGCATTGCGACCCTTAAAAACTCAGAACACACCCCATAATGGAAGCGACAGCAGCAAAGCCCTGTGTCCGAGTTGGATTGGTTTTCCTTTCTCTGCCGGCAGTTAAAATCATGGTTCAGTTTCTCCTTGATGACATTTCAGATTCAGTGAAATAAAAGCAGATGCTTTTCCAGTTTCTAAACTCAGTCCTATCAGGCAGGTCATCTCTAATTGGTTCTTTTAAAAATGCATGTACACACATCAGCCCTTTCTCTCTCTTTTTAAACTTGTTCCTATTTTTGCCCAATTATATATTCCATTTACGAGCACATAAAAAATGATTAATTTTGAGCGTGGCTTGGCTTTTTGTTCTCCAGACTGTTCTTCTTTTTTTTTTTTTTTAACTTGCACACTATCAGGAATCGCTAATGACGACTCCGACTTATGAGGGCTAAACGCCTTTATTTATTTTAATAAGTTTTGGGGCTGAGAATAAAAGCCGAGGTTCAAATCTCCTTTGAAGTCTTTGGCATTAACTGCGTTTACAAGCTTGATAGCAGTTACTTGAGTTAATCTACTTTAATATATAGTTCAATTTCCCTACAATCCAAAGGTCTGTGCAGAATGAAATTATCATACCAGAACCCAGGAAATATATTTTCTGGATGTAATTATGTAAATTTAAATTCAGTGGTGCTGTGCACAGTGGTGCTAATAGTGCCCACGGGCTATCAGATGATGGCAGCTGCCAACACTTTGTTCAGTTATGTCTCAGGACAGGAGCCAACTCCTGACCTGGGTAAGCCAAGATCCTGACTGACAGGCTGCAACAGGATTTTCTCCTCCTACTCCAGGATTCCAGCGAGGAAACAAGACAGGGATTTCTTCTTGGGTCAGTAAAGCCCTATTAAGCAGTTCTCATTTGCAAGCAGATTTTCTTGCTTTTTTTTTTTTTTATTTTTTTTTTTTAACCTCAAGTTTCCTTAGTTTAATTTAGTCTCATTAATTCCAACCAAAGCTCCAGATGATCTCCGAGATGCCACACTGCCTTAACATCCCAGGATTCTGCTAAATGCTTACTGCCTGAACTTCCAAAGATGTCTCAACTTCTTCCTTGCAATTAATTCCTCCTCCTGCTGTCCCCGCCCTGGCATAGCTGTCAGCCGAGCAGCCAGGAACTTCTGTTCTTCTTTATTTTTATCCCGATGCACGAACCTTTATAGTCCCTGCATGGCCCCCTCTGAACTTACTCTAGTTGGCTTCTGTTCCATTGCCAGTGAAATGACCCAGCCACACATGGTTGGATTGGTGAACTGCTGACCATGAAGCTTCCAACAGTGCACAGAGCAGCAATTCTGCTGAGTGGACATTCAGTTGCTTGACCCCTGTTTGTTTCCTCACTAATTTTTTTTCTGCATAATTGAGCTTATGCTTTCCTGAATCCATCTGTAATGAGTTTATTAATAGTTCTGTATACTCTCTCCTCTGGACTTGCATCAATATTCACACGCTGTAAATCTTGTCCAAATTACTTTATCAATACAATTTGACTAACTCAAGGAGTGCCGTATATCTGTTATTTGCCTTACTGCCTTGACTACAAAGGCACTAAAGGACCTCTGTATATAATTATATAATATTAGTATATAATTATATACTATTTTTCCAGTAGCATTATCCTACTTTAAAATGTTCTACTCAAAAATTTATTTGCACCGTTTGACTCTTAGACACTGATGGGCAGAAGGGTTCCTAGGCTATTAACAATCCTAATGGACTTAAACTTTCTAAACTCACATTTTCTAGAAAGATAACTCATCATTAGGTTGTAAAGTTCTTTGCTATGATTTTCCCCAAAGGAGCACCTGCTATTAACAGTAGGAGTCCCTCTTCTGTCTTTAAGAGAAACAAAAAGGTATAACATGTGAATCAGTTACTTTAGCTAGATGCCAGGGAAAGTTCATGATAGGCAGCGAACAGCAGAAAGATAAAAGTGGCCTCCTTGCATGCCTTGGCCACTCACTCTTCCTCATCTTGGGTTGTAGCCTTTTGGTGAAATGCCAACACTTTGAGTTTCTCCCACTTCTTGCCCATGTGGAGTAATAATCTATGGATTAAAAAAAATGAATTCCAAGGATTTAAATGCCCCCAAACTCATTCTAACCCAATAACTAAACACCCAGTTCCAGAAGTTAAGTTATGCTCTTACTTCCTGCCCCCGCTATTGATCTTTCTTCCTTCTCCATGGAGGAAGAGAATGAAGATGGCTTGGTTTTGACCTTAAAGCATATACTCACTATGCGTCCCCAATCAGGAGCCAAGAAAGACATTCTGAAAAAGGTAACAGAGCTAAAAACAGCTTCTTAGATGACATGATGATCTTTGAAGTGACCACCCAAAGCAGACAGGCTATGTCCTCTTCCTCTACTCACAAAGCTAGATGAGCAAACCTTGTGGGGAGAATCCAGAAGGAAGTAGCTGGTGTTAACACCTGAGGACTGACTTTAACCTGGGCATCTGCCACTCATTGTAATGCCATCTTGTTTTACTTACATAAGGGTTATTATGTAGTCATGTCTAGCAGTTCCTTTGAGTCTGGAGGGTCTTCGCTACAGCAACCAAGTTTTAGAGCCACAGTAACCCTGTGGAATCATAAATCGCCTTCTGTATCTTTGTCTAGATTTTTCCTATTACATTAGGCAATGGCCATATCCATCCTTCAGCTTCATAATCCTATCCATACCACAGATCACCTTCACCTGCTGTGTACAGCAATGTGGCAGATCTCCGTCATAGACTCTTAACAAACATACAATGGGATGCTTCAGCTCCCATCAGTACCCCACACAAGTCACTGTGGGGGGATTCACCACCCTTCCTTTTATTCTCCTTTCCTTCTCTCCTCTACTTTCCCTATCCCTGTTTCTATCTTTTCCTTCCTTCTTCCCCTCTTTCTTTCCTGTCACTACTTAATGACTGGTGATATTTTGCTGAGCATAGCGCCAGACATTGAGAATACAGTAATTGATGAAAGTCCCTTCTTTTATGGAGTATAGTGTAGTGTATTCTGTGTGTGTGTGTGTGTGTGTGTGTGTGTGTGTGTGTGTGTGTGTATGTATTTGGGAAAGGGTACAATATAAGTGGCCTGAGGAAAATCACCATGGAAATAATAGGTTGGGTCATTGTTGAGAGTCATGAATATGTACCTCAGATGGAGAATTGAGATAAGCTGCTTTCAATATGATGGTCTGAATGAACTCTTAGATAAAGTAGTTTTAAGTAGGCATCCAAGTACCATAAAGGAACAAGAGATCATTTAAGGCAGGGGTGTTCTAGAAGGAACAGGTGGTGTAGAGTCCCAAGTTAGGATAGAACTAGGTGTCTTCACACACAAAAGGCCACTGTGACTGGACAGGGATGAAAGAGGAAGAGAGGAATCCATGAGGAAATTGGTGCTATACACATCAAGATGACCTCGGGTCTTTATCGGTCTCAAGAGGTATACGTCTTACACAGGCTCCCACTACCCCTCCTCCCATTCAATGTCTCCTCCATCTAAGCAACTGATCCCTTGCATGCTTCACATTTATTTTCTCTGTATTCCTGTCAACAAACTCTAAAATATCAATTTAGGAGATACTCCAAGGAGTAAGTTGTCAATGAGTCACCTTTCCACATAGATGTCTCATGGGTAGAACACTGCAGTGAACAAGCTCTGCAGGGACAACAAGTAAAAGATGGACCAGTGTTTAGATTGCAGTTCAATAAAAGAACTTGGCCCTGATTTGTTGCACAGTGCACAGCCTGTGCATGCGTGTTCTTAGATGTTTGATCTCCGCTCTATGACGTTTTCCACAAGACACAGGAAATGCCTGGCTGCCCTTATCCATTTGTAAGCTGGCTGCTACAGAATAGGAAGTGGGGTTTTCATGCCACCAGCCTGTCCTCGTCCCATTTTTATGCATGTTAGACTAGCCACCTCCATCACATCTGCAAAGCTTATATGCTTCCTAATGAAAGTCCTACACCAACCAATCACCTCCCACCCCCTTCCTATCTCACCCATGGAGTTTGGTACATCAGCTCTATGGCCTGGCCCTTTTACTGACAAGCATGGCACCCTTGGTCAGATACTCAATATTTCGGACTCCCTGACGTCTTTACCGAAAGCTATAAGGCAGTACTGATAGCTAGCCATGAGTGTTGGTAAGCAGATTATGAGATTTACGGGAGTGTCCAACAGAGCATTGAGAACAGTGAGCAGAGACAGATATCAATTGCTTTTTGCTCTTACATATAATTTGCTCATGATTTCTAGCATTGGAGTGCTCTACATTTCTGTGTTGTCAGGCCCAAGGAGAGTCCAGCAAATATGCAATTATCATTCACCCCAAGCCATGCTACCACACGTGCCCTTCTCTGAGAACCTTAAGATTTTGGGTACCACTAACAGGTAGGTTTCTATTTCAGAAACAATGGTCAAGGGACAAATTATTTATACAACGAAGAATACGTATCTCAGAATCAAGCCATTTCAGTCTTGACATCATAATCAGAGAACAAAGTAGACCCTCAATCAAGAGATGATAGGACAAGAGATAGAAAGTTCTGAAAGTTCAGATTCTACTGCGAACTAATCACATTAAATGACAACAAAACACACAATTTGAGGCATCCAGAGGTTCATGACCTGGGGGAAATCATGTTTTGATCCCACTTAGGATCCACATGTAATCCTGCACATCAACAGCAACACACCCTCACTTAAATCAGAGGGTGCCCAGGGTAAGAAAAGAAAATGCATGTCTAGAAATGGCAGCTGTTATTTCTCTGCCATATGCCCACAAATATCCTTTCTCCTTCTTTTTAAAAAAATCTTTCCAATCAAGAGAAATTAGGCAGCTTGTTGGCCTTGGCAGTCTAAGCAATGACAGAGTTTAAATTCTTGGATTCTAAGAGAGCGTAGATGCACATATTGGAATTCTTCTGATTTAAAATATCAATCATGTACTTAATTAAATCACTGGGTAATTTTAAAAATCATCATTTGTGAGTCTTTAATACAGCACGAGACCTTTCAGCTTATGCTGTTCCAGGTACTTGAAGATTAATATTCTAAAGCACAGGTTCTGACAAAAGACAGGCCAGTATTCCATCAAGAATTATCGTAGTTTTAGAAAGTAAATACAACGGACTAGTTTTCTATTTAAAAATGGAAAGGTAATAAAATTATAAACTTCAAACACCATGGCATTGCTGTCAGGCAAGTGACCTTCCCCAAAGTGTTTAATCTGGGCAAACAATGAAAAGTCCACCAGTTCTGTTAGCATCCCTTCCCTTCCTCTCTCCACCTTCCCACCACACTGCTGCACACTGCATCAGTCAAACACTGGGATTCATTGATCACACTTCCAAAGCTTTAGGGGCAGTTTTGCTATAGCCTTGTGGTTCCCAGCTCATTTGTGAATAACAATGCTCTTCTTTGGGAGCAGTAAATCACAAGCAGTTTGTGCTCCAAAGCCTTTATCCTTCCAACATGGATGAATGAGGTTCCTAGAAAGGTTTAAGTAAATGAATCACATGACAATGGTTGCCATTCACACCCTGATGCAAGTCATAGGAAAGGGGCATTCATTCTGAAGGTAAGGGCTAAATATCTAATGCTAGACTGCAAAATACTCAGGCCTGTTTTTAACTTGATTATTAGTTACAGTTTTCTCATTCTCTATAGGTAAAAGTATTTTTGAAAGTGTTCCATTGTTTCTATTCTTGATCCCAACTGCTTATTACCTGTGAATACAAATGTCCCCCCGCCCCCTAAACCCAGACCCTTGGTTAATATACTTGGTGCCCAGCAGGCGAGGTTATTTTGGGAGGGTTTGGGCACTTTGAGAGGTGGGGACTGGATGAAGACCCTTTTCAGGGGTATGCCTATGAAGGGTGTGAGTGGTCTCTGCCCCTTTCTTACCCTTTGCATTCTGTTCAGCATGAAGGCTCCCCTCTAACACTAACTTAATGATTACCATTACGCTTCATGTACCTGGGACCAAGTGAATCTACTGAAAGTGAGCCAAAAGAGATGTAACGAGGAATCGATGAAATAGGAAAGCATCTTCTCTTTGCCTTTGGAAAACAGTGCTAATGAGCTGGTGGTCATAACTGTAAATTTTAATATGGGTTTGGCTGATAATGAAACTTAAACAGGTTTCTCTGCCTTTCTGAGTTTGGTTTCTTCATCAGGATGTTTAGAGCACCAGGGCTCTTGTTTTCTCTCCTTTGCATTTCTTTTGAAATATGGAAGGATAAAGACTGACATCTATATCTATATCTATATCTATATCTATATCTATATCTATATCGATATCGATATCTATATCTATATATCTATATCGATATCGATATCTATATATTATTATACATAAATACACTGTAGCTGTCTTCAGACACACCAGAAGAGGGCATCAGATCTCATTACGGATGGTTGTAAGCTACCATGTAGCTGCTGAGATTTGAACTTAGGACCTTCAGAAGAGCAGTCAGTGCCCTTCTCCGCTGAGCCAGCATGCCAGCCCTGAACTGACATCATTTTTAAAGATGGGTTTTGATCACTTCATGTACCGAAAGGCAAGGAAAAAAACAGAAGCCAAGAGAACAGAAATCTCATAATATTCCATTTAGTGCCCACTCCCTAAATATCAATAGCTCTCTTTAAAAAAAAAAAAAGCCAAGAAGGAAAAAAATCTGAATAAATGAAAAGCCAAATAAAAAGCTTTGCTGTTACAAGCTTTTTATAACCCAATAAAACTCAAGAAGAAGAGCTCTAGGGGATGGGTGCCAAGTCCTGCAGAATGAAACACTTGACATGCGTTCAATTCTGATCCTGAAAACTCATGAGATACTGACTTAATCATTATCTATCAGAGCAATGAGAAACACTGGCATGAAGAATAGAATCATTCCTGGAAGGGCTACCTGGAAACTCTATATTTGTTTCTCTTCTTATTTTTTAGCTGGGGTTGAGATTGACGATGACCTTGTGGGGGTGGGAAGGCAACTTTAACCCATGAAAATTAAATTACATTGAAATGACGCAGCTCACCAGCTTGATAGGGAACAAGTACATTCTCTAACCTCACCAAAGCATTTAATGTCGAGGGAGCAAACCCAAAAATAGCAAGCATGTAGGTGTCACCAACTTAGAAGTGCTTTCAAAACCTTTTGATGATCATCATTCCTCAGAAAGGGTTTTATTTAAAAATACCAGCAGAGTGGGAATATCAACCTTTAGGGGTCTGTATCTCAATTTATTATCACTAGATCTCCATTTCCATTTTAATAGAATCCAAAATGCCCCTGAGTCCGAAGGCATCCCAGGCTGAGCTATTTTTTCAGCATTCTGATGAAATTATGAAAATTACGTTCACAGCAGATTTCTTCTAAGATCCTGTTTGCAACTGAAAGCTTCACGGGTGCAAAGCTTAACAGGCAGAGCAGCTTCATGGTGTCTGTAGGTATTGTGAGCTTTTCAGGTAATGACATTTGTTCAGCATCTTCTGTAGGACAGAGTCAGGACCCTTAATCTTCTAACCATAATCTATGATTAAATCCTATTAAAGTATAAGTATACCCAGGCATGTAACAATGTAACACACACACACACACACACACACACACACACACACACACACAAACCCCTTTATCTACTTGCAAGTACTCACATGATACAAGCATGCCTATTAACAGCTTCTTTGGGCATTTGTTCAACGTCACAGCATCCTACCTTCCTTGTCCACTCTTAATTAAATAGGCTCATATCCAGCTCGATTCACCCCCTCCCTCACTTATCACCGCCCACATGTGGAAACATGTGTTGTGACTCTTGTGAGTCATCACCAGAGCTCTCACTTCCACCCTGGGTGGACCTGGACACAACAGAGGGGTGTATGTGAGGAGGCGCATGACCTGCCTGACATTGGGAAAGGGCCAGTGTAGTTCCTGTTTAAGAAGACAGTTTCCATAAAAATAAGTAGACAGAGAATCACTCAGAGGCCACGAGAGCAGGTGGATACTGCAGAGGTTGATGATCTGGGCAGATGACAATGGAGGTGGCAACATGTGGTCAGAAATGTTTTAGGACTTGACAACAGGCCCTTCAAATGTTTGTGGTAAAAGAAGATCCAGGAACGGCTGTACAGTTTTAACCCAAACAGCAGAAATATGGAACAGTTTTCACCTGGTATAGGCAACAGTGAGGGTAGAAGATATCGGGGATATCAGAAGGTGACTAGCACAGTGTTGGATAGATGCTGGCCACGGAGTAGGAATGTGAAAAGCAAGCAAGCAAGCAAGCAAACAAACAAACATCCAGCTATCTGAGCAGAGAGTCTGGGAGGAGGGCCGGAAGGGGAAGGCAAGATACGATGGTAAATCAGAAAATACAGTGTTACACTGTGATTGCAGGGGAGACAACCAAAGGAGTCTGTGTGGGTGGAGGAGAAGAGATTGGTATGCTCCAGTATGCAGAGATATCCCAGTAAGAGATGCTCCAATATGAGGTGCTCCAGTAAGAGATGCTCCAGTATGATAGGATCAGGGGCAGGACAAGATGCTGGGAATAAAAAATATCTTGAGGGAAACCAAGAGAAAGGAACGCCCTGGGAGTCAGGCCTGTGCTTTCCCATGTGAATGATGTGGCATGTCTATAGTGACAAATACTGCTGGCCGGTCAGGTAAGATAATGATGAAAAATTAAACCTCAATTTTATATGCATGGAAGCTGCTAGTGTTCTCAAGAAGGGGCAAGGAAAAAATCAGCATGAAGAGGGCACGAAGATAGACACTGGAGATGGGGTACAGTGACAAGACGGAACAAAGTAATCAGGCAGTTGGTTTCTTGCAAAGTCTCGATAAATGGTGAAGTGTCCCTGCTTTCTTGTGTGACTCCCCCTTTTCTCCTTCAGATACCCTTGCTTCCCCAGGTCCCATCTTCCTTCCTATGTCTAATTGGCAGTTCTCTCTGACAATTCATCTTTGTGTTTATTTCCTGCGCCTGTTTTCCAGTACCCAATAAGCTTGCCTCATTGTCATTCTGCATTGCTCTTATATGTCTTAGGCCCTCTATGCCCAAGCTATTAGCTCCTGGAAGGCAGAGACAATGGCTTACATTTCTTTTGTATTCACCTAAATGAACTCTAGAATATTCTGCACAGGGTCAACATATAGTAGGGCCTTTGTTATTACTCTCCTTCAGGTTAATTCTTCTTATTCTTAAATGAACTGATTGTCTCTTTGATAATATTTTGAGAGGTGAAAATAGCAACAGTCATGATGAGATTCACGTTATAATCACATTCTTTTGGAAAACCAGAAGCTATCAAAGTAAAATAGTTTCATAGCAGGGCCTGGTGCATGCCTCGTGTCTCATTTATCATATGCCCTTCATCATCTACAAAGTCCTTGTTTTAAGGATAAGTTTAAAAAATATTATTGTCGTCACTCAAAATCTTTATAAATGTGTCTATTAATATGCCTCGCCTTTGTGTCATCTCCAGGACATGCCACCATCTGTTCTGCTGGGCAGTGTCAGGGCAGCTCGGTGAATGTGACAAGGACTTAGTGGTACTCTCTCAATTTTGTTTCCTCTGCTCCCGAAAGTCCCTGGATTTTCAGATTGGGGTAAATGTTGCTTTCCCACATCCTTACTTATTTTTCTAGTCCAATAGGGTCCCCCTGGGGGAAGCAGCACAATTGATCCAAGTTGGGGAGCCCAGAGGGTCATCACTCAGAACGCCTAGAATCTTCCAGAAGCCGGATGGTGATTCATCTTCTAACCGTAGTCTGACCTGGCAATTGATTCTGAGTAACTTTTGCCACCCTGTTTGGGGAACCAGACTGTAAACTGGAGGCCAGCCCGGTCCCTCTATGGCCTTCCTGGTCGTTTCCTGAAGGTAGGAAACCTCCAACTTCTTTCTTCCTGGCCTTTGGTTAGTGTCCCAGGAAATCCTTGTTCAGGGCACAGTGGTATTTTCTTTTCTTTCCGGACCTTGTGCCTTTGCAAGTACAGGGAACACCCTGTATCCGTAGGGATTTATTCCAAGACCCTGATGGGTACCTGTAATCATGAGTGGTACCGATGCTCTTCAAGTTATGATTGAGTTATGTCCCAATATGCTCACTGTCAGTTGAAATGGAATTTAACCATCTAAGCCCTCTCTCTAACACTAGACTACATCGCAGATGGTGCAGTGGTGCCTAACTCAAAGCTTATCTTACAATGCTAAGCTTTCAGTTACTGGGCTGACAATGATAAAAAGCTGTTGCGTGGGATAGATACTTTCATGTTACTGTAAAGACAAAAGAACTGTAAGCTTAACCATTAAGGAAATGACATTTTATAGGTACAATACTATAGTTTTTCCTATACGCACACTTATGATAAAGTTTAACTAATAAATTAAACACAGTGAGCAATTATCACCAATTACTAACAATAGAACAATTATAATAACACACTGCCATTATAAATGTTAGTTAAAACTTAGAAAGCCATTTATTTCTAGAATGTTCCACTTAATATTCTTGGACTACTATTGGCCAAGGATGACTGGAACCATGGGAAGGGAGCCAGGGGTAAGAGGAGACAACTCCCTACGACCTGGCATAGCCATGCTTTCCCTGGGACTGTAGACAGTCCCTTGCTTACAATGGTTTGACCTGAGATTTTTGTAGCCTCTCGATGGCAAACATGACAGGCATTCATTAGAAACTGCCCTTCAAACCCAGAGGTTGGACCTCTCAGGGTTTACTAAAATATGGTTTGGTTCCTTGTGGTGATGCTGAGCAGGGTCAATGAGCCTCAGCTTCCAGTCATGTCTGTGATCGTGGCAGAAGCAGCCCACACCCTACAGAGTATGGTCTTGCTTATCTGTGATGCTCTACAGGTTAGGTATATTAAATATATTTCTGAACACCAAAATTTTCAACTTAATGATGGATTTACCAAGACTAATCATAGAAAAGTTTTATTGTTTACATTTTCTCTTCGGTGATGGAAATTAGATCATGGTGTCTGTTTTGCAAAACTCAGTACTATGGGGGATTCGATTTCAGTGTCATGAAACACACACTTTTATAAATGAGGTACTTTTACACATGGCCATGGTTTCAAGCATGCCTGTCTGTCACTGGGCTCAGCCAAGTGGTTCAAAAGCAGACAAGAAATAAATAATGACTATTTACATCATGACTGGATGCCAAAAAGCTGGACACGCATGTCAGAATCAGCTGTCATTTCACACTCTACTCCGGAAGAACAATTGCTAGATGTTTAACTTATTTAACATTAGACACTCCAAACACCTTGGCCATGGGAGCTGTGTGTCAGTTAAATCTTATCTGAGCAAACCTGAACTTCAGTAGGACCACTCAGAGTGTACTGTCCAGGAATCAGGAGTTCAATGCCCTACTCCCTTCTTCTTTCTCTTTTTTGACTGCAGAGTTCTGAATCCGAAGCAATATGTTATATTCTAGAGTGAGCTGGTGCATGTAATTAGGGCTTTGACAGGGATGGTTAATAAAATAATGGAGTTGGATTGGGAGTTATCTTCCTATTCGATAGAATCAAGTTAAGCA
>NC_034605.1:45619706-45667398 GCF_900095145.1 Mus pahari | reverse complement strand
AGAGAGAGAGAGAGAGAGAGAGAGAGAGAGAGAGAGAGAGAGAGAGAGAATGAGAATATGAATGCTTTGTTTTTAGATTGCTTTCTGTCTATGAAAAGCAGAAAAACCCCTAATAGCAAGTTTGCAGAGAATGATTTAGAAGGAAAGAAAGGAGGCTGGGGATGACCTGAGCGTGTTATATGTAAGAAACATCACACTGAACACCACAGGCTTGTATCTTTTTAATGTGTAATCATTAAAAAGAAAGCTCAGCCACATTTGTATGCAATTAGAAATTGAATAATATTAAAGACACACAGGGTAATATAACCAGGCAATGATTATGAAGGTTTCCTATCCCGGGGATACATATTCGGTCACCCTAGTTACCATGTTGATATTTTTGAGCACTTAAAGATAGACCAAGACAACATATTGAGAGGAGTTTTTAGGGGTTGGAGAGATGGCTTCCTGGCTAAGAGCACTTAGTTAGATGCACTTACAGTCCTTGCAGAGGACCCTGTTTTGATTTCTGGTACCCACACCAGAAGTTTCACAACCATGTGTCACTCAAGGTCTGGGGGATCTGATGTCCCCTCCTGCGTTTGCAGGCACCTACATGCATGTACCACACATAGAGAAAAATCAGTATTTTTTTGAAAACGTAGTAGCACAATACAACCCTTGACCTTTGGTGGACTGGCATGTCAAAGAAGAGCACCCTTTAGGAATCTAAGGAGAGTTGTCTAGAGAACACGTCCTGCTGTCTTATGCAAAGTGGATACTCATTAATCTATTTTGCATAATTTAAGGCTTTATGAGTGAACGATAAAGATAATATATACAGTACAATATATTATACATTAGAAGTGACATAATCCAAACGGATGAACAGAACCAGTTTAGCAAGGTTTATTTTAAACACAATGTGCTACAGGGAGTCTGGTACCTAGGAGCTGAGCCTGCTTTGCGAGTCTATTCTCTCAGCCGCACTACTTAGAAGTACTTCAGTTTTGCGATGGCAGAGACTTGGCTCAATACATCACCCACAAGGGAAGAAGTCTCATCCAGCTCTATTCCATTCTGTGTTTCAGAGTCAGATCGAGCCTGGGCTTCGGCACAGTGCATTGAGACATTCAAGCGTGAAAGAACTGCTGTCGGAAGGTTGCTTTCTGAGCAGAGGAGAATCTCCTCCCGTATGTATGTCCCATGAAACACTCCTGCTTATTTCTTCACCAACAGCTCTGCTGTGGGCTGGGAAGGATGCAGAGGAAGAGCGGATGCTGCCACCCTTTCTAGTGAGGAGTCTGCACTTGTGGTTCCAGTATCTATTCATGGTGAGCTCTTGTGAGCTCCGCACTTCCCATTCATGGCCTGTTTCATCA
This sequence comes from Mus pahari, assembly GCF_900095145.1. Classification (NCBI taxonomy): domain Eukaryota; kingdom Metazoa; phylum Chordata; class Mammalia; order Rodentia; family Muridae; genus Mus; species Mus pahari. The sequence continues at coordinate 45,666,034 of NC_034605.1, read as the reverse complement.
TAGATGCTAAACTTGTAGAAGGGATGTATCTTTTCTATTTCTCACTATGTTATCTATATTCATAGATGCAGATAGTATATATATTTGTACAGTGTACATGTGTTTATTATTCATACATACATATCATATGCATGAACATATATATTTTTCATGTATGTCTGTGAGCACTGTATAAATAATATATAAAGTATGAGTTGTGCACCTATGTAGGTAGGAACACGCATGTGCTTGTTAATGTATAGTTATGTTTCCTAAAACTGCATGTTATAGTGACTACCAAGCAAATATAAAGCTAATTACCTCTTTTGTTGCCTCTTCATATAGATTTGTGATTACTATACATTACTATTTCACATACCATAGTAGGAAATGTGGATTTAAATTTAGATAATCTGAATTAGAACCCCCATATGTACTCATGCAGGCTGGTCACTTATACCCAATAGCAATTTCTTTCTTGGTGAGAGGGAGGAAGTTTTAATGTTTTTTTTTTCCTGCTATAGTTAGGAATGTAAGGAACCTAATGGGTGATAAATGTGAGTTGTTCTGGCCTTTGCCATGGTTTTTTGTTTATGTCTCCCTCCACAGCCTGAGTGAAAGTGCCTTGAGATGCAAGCTGTCAGTTAGGAGTCAGCTTGAATCTCCTCCTCAGAGCACAAGCCCACAGTAGCTGTTGGTGTATATCCCATTTAAAATAAATTCATAGAATTTGGAATGTAGTTAAATAAGTTTAAGGCCCATTTGAAACACTACCTAGCTATTATATGAACATTCTCTCTTCCATTTATGTTCTCTGTCATTTAACAATCACCAAGCAAAGGGAGAAAAGAAATCTGTCTTTAGATAAATAATTCATAAAGAGTTTTCCTGTATATGATTCTGGAGCTTTTAAATAAGCCTAAACTGAAGGTTGGTTTTATTAAATGTGAAACATCAATACAGATTAATGTCATAAAGACTGTGATCTGTCTGTACCAAGTTATTTCCAAGAATTCACAACAGAAAAGAATTAGCAATTTGCTGACCACCCCTTTCCTCTCTGGACAGTGGATTCAAGAAAGTGGCAGTCAAATAGGTGACCATTAAGTTGAAACCAGAGTCTGATATTAAACAAAAAAATGCAGTAAAGCAACAGGCAGCTAACATTCATTCTTCCATCATCCATCCATCCATCCATCCATCCATCCATCCATCTGTCCATCCATCCATCTGTCCATCTATCCATCTGTCTGTCCCTCTGTCCATCCATCCATTCATCCATCCATCCATCTATCCATCCATCCATCCTTCCATTCAAAATCAAATAAAGCTCAGACATTCTAAACTCTTAGGAACTGAAACACCCCCATTTGTCTTGTCTAAGTTATGGTAACATTCACTATTGGGGACCATGGTTCACAGGAAGGCTCATAGCTGAGGATTGTAAACATTTGAACCCAGACATGATACAGGTTGAATACAAACATTTATCTCTTTTTCTTTCTCTATCTCCCAGCTGAGTCTCCAGCTGGGTGCATAATTCATAAAAGAATAGCAAGAAGGTAATTACTATGTGGACTGAATAATTCTTGCCTGTGATGGCTACATAGCCTCTTATTTCCTGTCACCAGTGTTCCACCCAAAGACTTTATTTTCTGTCTCTATGCCTGTCTGCTAAGTAGTAATCCTCCTTCCTAATTCTACAGCTGGCCATGTTCCAGTCCAATAAGATATCCCCCAAGGAGGGAACACATCTTCCTTAGTTTTTAAAACACATTGTTATCACCACTTTTCTGATGACTCCGTGTCTTACCATCGTCCAAGCTCATCAGAAGTAAAATAACAGATTTATAGAATTGGGTGGAACACTTTATGTGTTTTGAATACTTTTGTGAAAATCCTTAGTTATAATTTTAGTATAAATATATGTATACATGTTAGAAGGAGTCTAAGGAACACAACCTGATTCTAGCATGTCCCTATGAAGGGCACTTTTTCTGGAAAGGTCAGATAGATCCACTGTAGCATCCTCAGGACTTTGCCCTAACCACATGTCCTGCTGGAGAAAAGAGCTTCAGCTTTTCCCTTTCGAAGGGGTCATGTTATAGGCCATTGGATTATGCCTCTAGACCTAGTTTATGCCTCTAGTAAGTATTCCTGACTACCAACCCTCAGGTTGCTCAGAAGTTGATAATTTGACAAGACAGCTGACTTCCAGTAGAGTCAATGTTGATTTAGGACAAATGTGTTCTTTTTTCTGGGGATTTTAAAGGGGAAAAAAATGTCTAGTAAGACCGTCCATCATGGCGATGCCAGGAGAATGGTTCATCTCAGACTTCCATGAAGTAACTATGCACTGCATTAAAGCAAATGCCAAGGATGGAAACTTCCTAATGGAGCTTCTGTTGCTCCCATGCAGAGGTCCTGCTCTCAATGGATATACTGGATGAAAGAAGCACTAGCTTCCCGTGTGTGTGTGTGTGTGTGTGTGTGTGTGTGTGTGCATGTGCACACATAGTGTGCATGGTTTATGCACATGTATATTCATGCTTGCCAGTACACAAGTGGAAGCCAGAGGATGACACTGGGTGTCCTTTAATTCAATTAACCCCATTCCTTTGAGTCAGGGTATCTCATTGAATCTAGAAGTCAGTAAGCCTCAATGATGTTATTGTCCCCATCATCCACAGCTCTCTGGTTATAGACGCACACATGGCTGTGCCTGGATTTTTATGTGGATGCAAGATGAGGACCTCAGATCCTTGCACTTGCAGAACAAGCACTCTTGCCAACCGAACCATCTCCCCAACCCCCACTGTTATTTAAACAGGAAGATCTGATCCTTTGTGGACAGTAAACAGCAAATAGCACCTAGTGGAGTGGGCAGTGGTTCAAAAGCAGCTTGTTATCACAGGTGTGCACTATGGGTGCACACCATACATCTCTGCTTCTATATCAAATACCACAAGCTGAGTATGTTATAAAGTGGAGAGGTTTGTTTAACTCACAGTTTTAAAGGCAGTCGATAGCATGGCAGAGAAAACAGCAGGGGGACAACTATGAGTCAAAGGAGTCAAGAACATGGGGTGATCTCATTTCAAAATTCATCACTAATCTCATCCTAATGATAGATCCACCTTGACCAAATTCCACTCTCCAGGCTCCATAGACTCTTACAGCTTCTACCTCCTAAATGCTATCACAGAGGAGACCAAGGTTCCAGCACATAAACCCCTAGGAACGCTTGAACTATTTCCTGAATCATAGCCAAATGAGAGAACTATGCAGGAGTTAGAAATGATCTCAGGACATAGGAACAGCAGGTGCCTAAGGAGTCTGGATATTCTACTCTCAAGTTATCACAGGAGAGGGGGCTCCTGTCGAAGCATGAGTCACCTCAGATCCACAGGACTGGACTCCACAGTGTAACTACAGGCCTGTGGGCAAACGCTATAGGACTCTAGTAGTTGGGTCGGTTCATTTCCATCTATTTCCAGGGATGGGCAGGGTCTGTGTTTAATCTCAGTTCTTCACTCATGACTAGCAGCCATTGGCCTGGGAGTAGTGTGAGTGACACATGGCATGACACATGGCATAAAAGGTTCTTCCTGAGCACTTCCTACAGTGGAGGGGGAGGGGGAAGAGCAGCCATCTCAGCCTCCAATCTTCCCCACTTCAGTTCTCCTCCAAAGCCTCTTAGCATACAGTGAAGGGCTGCGCAGAAGGGCTGCGCAGAAGGGCTGCGCAACTCTTTCCATGCATGAAACCTTTTCACCTAAGAAAATTTTATGTGACCTTGGGTATCTAGGTCTATAAAACCCATACAGGAATCAAATATCCATTGATAATAAATTATAAAGACATTTTTAAAAGCAATACTTTGCCATACATATAATTCTACTACTTGTCACTGACCAAAGGAAATTTGCATGCTAAGGGGATGGGCGTGCCTGTATATTTTATGCAAAGAAGTAAGTCTTGGCTAATACTTGCTGCTGAGGGGCTTGGTCACTTTTGGGGTTTTTCAGTGTTGATTGTATCTTGTTTCTATAATCATCACTACACCACTTATAATTATTATAATCACCATTGAGAGCACCACACTGTATAAACATCAAGTACAAAATGGAATGAGTATATTTAGGGACATTCCATACATTGTTGAAAATTTCATCCTAATCTCAAGCCAAAATTCACTTAATTTCCTAACGATCGTCAAGGCAGCAATTCAAATAAAATTTTAAAACATAAAATATGCTAACACATTACATCCCATAGCTACACTAATTTGAAACTTACTTGTTTAGGACTGGGGGACAAGAAGTGTGGAAAGTCTTTGTTTTCTATAATCAAACTGTGATGTTTGTCTAAGGAAACTTTGTACATATAGCCAAGCGCTGCAATGAAGAATAAAAGCATTTTGAATCTGAAGTGACATGTTGCAAGCAGCACTTATTGGTGTTTCTTGGCCTGGGAAGGCACACCTGCTATGTGCTCAGAACCAAGGTTGCCACAAACTGCCCAATTCAACATAGGTCAGTGCTACAGAAACATCCGGGTTAATGAAGTGCTCAATTTTGAATTGTTTTGGGTGTGTCCATTCAGAAATTTTTACTTATAGGATTATGACCTATAATTGAAGAAGCTGGGCCAGGCAGGCCTGGGAATGTAGCTGAGTTGGTAAAGTACCTGCTATGTACACATGAAGAGCTATTCAGCTCCTCAGCACCCACATTAACGGTTGTGTGTGGCCACATGCACAGGTAATTCTGGCATTGGGAACAATGTACAGTGACAGGCGAATCCTCAAAATAGCTGGTCAGCCATTCTTCTCAATCAGTAAGCTCTGGGTTCAGAGAGAGAATGCCTCAAAAAACTAATGATAACAAGGTGATAGGGGAAGAGACCTTGATATTGACCTCTGTCTTCCACGCACATGTGCACATGTGGCATATGCACACATATACAAAATAAATAAATACATACATACATGCACACATATACACATATGCACACAATATACATACATACATACATACATACATACATACATACATACATACATACTAAAAAGAGAAGCCGGGCCATAGAGGGAGATATGGATAGAACATGAACCAGTTCTCATCTCTAAGAGTTACAGAGGTCTATTTGAGCCCTGCACGCATTTGCTGAGTCTAGGGACCATTTGTAAAAGCATGTTTCAGGTGCTTGTTCTAGCTGACCTCATCGGGTGGATGCGATGGATGGCTTCAAATCCTAGACAGGCTGCTTATCAAGGTGCTCGCCTCACACATGGCTGCTGACCATTTGCTGGTACAGAGGTAATCTCCTTGTGAGTAAACCCGGGGGGGGGGAGAGAGAGAGAGAGAGAGAGAGAGAGAGAGAGAGAGAGAGAGAGAGAGAGGTGTCTGAGGGATGCACACAAGCTTGGGCTCCAGGTAGAAGGCAGCTTCTAAGGTTTGATTGCTCTTGCGTAGGCTGGCAAAAGATTTACTGAGTGATAAACAGTCATAATCCTGTAAGTAAAATCGCCTCTGCACAATTCTGCTGGGCATGAAGCTTACAGGAGAGGATTTGCTGCTGGAGATTGCGATCACAGAACAGCAGCGACCTATAGGTCAGCCTCTCTTGCGCTCATGTGTGAAGTCGGCGTATATGGTCACGTGCACACGCAAAACACAATGTGCTTTCCTCTCTCTCATATGCACTTCCGCTTTCCTCCTTTCTGATTGAGGTTTTTTTTTTTTAATAAATCATACAACTGTCAAATGTTTAAAACAGTTACACAAGAGGAATCCCACTAAAATACAGTCACCTTCCCAAGACCCTAATTTCTCCATGCTTCGTGGCTCCAACCTGAATTACCCAGAATTCCCTGTCATAGGTTCTTGATAAATCTCCCTATTCTAACCTTCCCTCTGGGCCAGGGGAGGATGTGGACAGAGGTGAACTTTGTGAGGGATTTGCATATTGAGGACCAACCAACTTAAAGCACTGAAGCTCAGTGAGTGCTATTCAAGGTGACAGCCTTACGTAAGCCCCCCCCCCCCCGTCATGTGTTCCTGTTTGATATGCTCTCTCTCTATGGAAAGAACTTTATTTAAACTGAGCTATAATGAGCGTGTGCGTATTTATATATGCACATATACACATACATTCCTGCTGCTAAGAGACTGGCCCATAGCAGACAGTGGAAGAGCACTGTCTACCCTACCACAGAAGAAGACAAATCTTTGCAATAAATATAAACGGATCAAGAAGGAAGCAGGGGGCACTTACTGATTTGGATGTTTAGTCAGTCATACCAAATAAAATAAATTGGGGATTAAAAAAAAAGATGATAGGATGAATGGGCAGGGTAGAGGGTATCTTCTGTTTAAGATGAGCTCACTGGCAATGATTTCCCAAGGGAATCTGTGTAGCACCCCCTCCCGCCATACACTTGTTTTAATTAAATGAAATAAACATGGTATCACAAAAAGACTTTCTTAAACTCATTTGAGAATCACTGTTTCTTTTTTTTTAAATGAAATGAAGGATGGGATATTTGTTTCCTTAACTTTTCTTATCTCCTATGCCAGTTGTGACTGTTCTTAGAACATTGGAGCACTGGGCCAGGGGGCAGGTGGGACTGAAGTTCCATCTGGGAGTGTGGCAATGCTATGAGGCCACGGCTGGGGTGTGCCTGCCTGGGGTGAGGGAAGCCACATCATATTTCACAAATGTACAATATGGTGGGGATGACAAACTGTGCTTTTAAAAGGGTTGACAGTATGACAGAGTCTTTCAAAATTGTGTCCTATGATAGACAGTCAACCCTCCAAGGACTAGAATCAGCATACGTTTTATGATTTACATAAATAACATACATGATTGCCAGAAATGGAGGCGGGGAAGGTCTTACGCACATTTGTAACATTTCACACATTCTCTGTGGGAACTAATTTTGTTCTATGTATTTACAGATTATAATTATAATAATTAAGATATATAAAATATAATATATTTTATTATATTATACTAAATATAAATATTATATTATATTATAGAATATATGTTAATATAACATAAAAATTAGGATAATTCTTAGAGGCTGAAGAGATTGCTCAGTGGTTAGGAGCAATGGCTGGTCTTGCAGGCAAAACACTCATACACATAAAAAGAAATCTTTTTAAAAAACATAATTCTTGTATGTGAAAGCAGCAAGTACTACGGACAAGGATTAAAAGACCAACTTTTAAAGTAAGTGATGTATTCATACTAAGAAAAACTGAAGGATAAATGAATTACTTTTCTTTGTTCTCCTGGAAAACTCTCACCCACAGTTTGAAATCTTTGGCACGGTTAGACCATAGCTATAGCCATGGAAATCATATTTAAGGTTTGTGCGGTAATTTCTTCTAACCAACATGTTTTGCCACATTAAATTAGTTTTGTTAACTTGATTTTAATTGACTTTGCCGCTTGTATTTGATTTTCGATTTGTTTTGATTTTCTGGCTGTCCAAATGCTCAGAAAGTTATAACCTGCTTTGCATACGGACCCATGGATATGCTTGTTAGGATAGATGTGCTTATAACTAAAGGCATAAATTCCAGGGGTCTGAGCCAATATATTTTGTCTTCATATTTTTTAAGCCAGGGCCTCATGTGCTAAGCAAATTATTGCATCAAAGTACATCCTAAGCCCTGTTTTTGACTTCGAAATGTATCAACAGATGACTTGATATTGAGGGCTGTTCCTATATCACCCCACACCTCCACGCCATGGGAACTATTCCTAGGGTGATCAAAGTCTACAACCACAACTGTAATCTTAATAACCGTACTAGCATTCTTGTGGTGCATCAAAAATACCACAACAAATAAAGCACAAAAACTTTGTCGTCAAATTCTTTGTCATGTCTCTGGATTGTAAAAAAACAAAGGCTGTGTGTGTGTGTGTGTGTGTGTGTGTGTGTGTGTATGCATGCGCACCAAGTACATTTTTATGGTTCAGCTTGGAAATTTCTAACCTTGAAAATGACAGTTTCTGCTTAATTATCAATGGGAGCTGCTTCTTTGGAACCCAGGAGGCCAGTAAAAGCTTGAGCCTCCGGGAGAGTGTGGAAGAAGCCTTCTTCTTTTCTGTGCATTAAAGATGGTATTTTCGTAACAAGCTGTATCATGAAGAGGCACAAACTAGCTTTCTCCTTGACTTTTGAAAACAGTCTAAGCATCTTCAATACTTCTCTCCCACGAAACATCTTATTTCCTCAAGCTACGACTGAGCAGGAAGAGGAGAGTAAATAGCTACATAGCTAGTGTTTGTGCTTTCTCAGATTCTTACATCAGGGAAGACAAGCGTGATGCTACATAAGACCAGAAACAAGCAGGGAAGCCATGTGTCTACTTTAAGTGGCTGTTTGATAGTTGGGTAGAATTTAACCAGGAATACAGGAAACTTCAAATGTTGAAATAGAACAGTACAAGTGGCCCAAGGCATTTCTGAGTCCACTGAGACCCAATCCCACCTTTGCCTAAAGGCAATGGCCACCATCTAGTGGGACCTTTGCATATTGGGGGTATAGGTTTTGTCAAAGCCTGTGGGTCATTCAGCACCTGGCTTACTCTGATTCCCACTTTCCAGACCCACCCTTTACCCCAAAGGTAGAAAGACTGCTCTCCTATTCTGCACATTAAATTTGTAAATAGTAATGAGGATTGTGTTCAATCTCTACCTAAACAAGAAAATGGAAAATAAAGACAGCGTTAGCTACAAAAGAAGCCCCGTTAGGTTGATGTGAATATGTATAATTAAAAAAAAAAAATACTGTTTACAACCAACATGAGAAACAACCTCGTGTGACTAAATAACTGTATTTTAGCTGTATTTAGATTTCACAGAAAGAAAAAAAAAACCTTCAGAAGATTTAACTTTCTTTCAGATGTCACTCATGTGTTCCGACTAAGGTGACACTTAAAACGTAAAGACAACAAGAGACAACATGACTGTGTCAACCACTATGGTCTTGCTATCTGAAGCAGACTGCCTACGAGGCAATAAACACCTAGCAAGTAATTGTTCAGTGATTTTTTTTTTCATTTCTGTGGTGGTGGTGGTGGTGGTGTGTGTGTGTGTGTGTGTGTGTGTGTGTGTGTGTGTGTGTGTGTATTTGCATGTGCATGTGCCTGTGCACTTGTGTGTGCATGCATGTATGTGTATGCATTCAGGGACTGCTTACTGAACTTGCTTGCTGTTTTTGCTGTTTTGCCTAGACTGGGTTACCAGGAAGCCCGCGAGGCCTGCCTGTCTCCCTCTACAGCACCGGGTCTATAGAAGGGCACTGTGGGTTGGCTTTTATGTGTGTGTTTGGAGATCTGAATTCAGGTCCTCTGCTTGTGTATTCTTCACTTTCTCAATGGAGCTATTGTCATCGCACTTCCTTTCTTTTTTCAATAATAAGATAAAACAAACAAACAAAAAAAACAACATCTTGGAATTTGGATGAAACAAACAGAAGGAAAAGAGCCCAAGAGAAGATACAAGAAACAGATCCCACTTGTTCACACACCAAGGAATCCCATAAAAACACTAGACTGGAGGCCATATGTATACGTAGAAGACTTGGGGCAGATCTGTGGGTTTTATTACTGTGAAGAGACTCCATGACCACAGCAACTCTTTTTTTTTCCAGAGCTGAGGACTGAACCCAGTGCTCTACCACTGAGTTAAAGCCCCACCCCCAGACCTGTGGTTTTTAATTGGTTACTTTAAAATGTTTTTTATATATGCATATATAATTATTATTATTATTATTATTATTATCATTATTATTATGTAGTTTCTTGCCATTGAAATCTCTGAAAAGGGCTGGTAATGTCTTCGCTCTAATCTAGAGGTAGGCAGACCGACTAGTACACTGTGTTCCAGTCAAAACTATTGGCAGGGGATTATCTTGGATTCTGAAATCCTCAAATACCAGGCTTCTAAAAAAGTTACCAGAATTCAAGCCAAAGGAAAGCTGTCTGCTCCCAGAGGCCCATATGCACAAACTGCATTTCACTCCACTTTGCGTCTTGCATCAATTTGCACATTTTCTCCACCATAATGGATTTAAAAAAACACACACACACACAATATTAAATTTTAATTTGCCACTTGGTAATCACAAGTAAATGAAATGTCCCAGGGTTAGCCTGACTACGTAACAGACTCTCAGTTCTGGAGCCCCAGTGCCACTTCTGCCCCATGACTAACAGTTTCCATGAATGGAAATAGCTTTCTGCCCTCACAAAGTATTTACTATGTGACTACTTAACTAGGTGATGGCTATATTCAACTTTCTCCAAACAAGTGTTTCCAAAAAAAAAGAAAAAATAGTTAATAAGTTTATTTTAATGTTTTCTACAGGAGTATTATTTCATTAGAGGATCCATTTAGATCAGGTCACATATGTTAGGGACCTACTCATTTGCAATGTTGAATAAAACGCAAGGCAGTGTGTCCTCCTGGGTAACTGATTAATGTGTCAAGAAGATGGATGACTTGTTTTCTCTTGGAAAGAGAAGACAGTGACGGCACCAGAAACTGCCCTTGCTCATCCTTTTGTTGGGCCAATGAGGCCAGCAGTATGCCTACCTAACACTCCGGTCACGGGGAAATCCTCTGTACATGTGCTCTAAAAGTGACCTAGGGCTGTCAAGGGACCGCATCTCTTACTAACAAAACCTAATGTACTGCTAACCAACAGAAACACGACTTAAGAAATGTGTTGGTAAGTGATCCGGTTATGAGTGTGCTTACAGGAGCCCGAAGGTCTAGCCTACCACACATCCATGCTTCAGGGTATAGACCAAGGATTGCAGGTCATAAGGAATAAATCCTGAGATTAAACCAAGCACAAGGAAAAAAAAAATCCATAATCGATGATATGAGAAAGTTGAGATTCAGGAGGCTTATGCTTGCATAATATAGCAGATTGTCTGACAGGAAAACTTCTGTGGTTGTAAGTAGCATACTTTGATAAAATAATAACTAAAATTTGCAGTACATATATAAACCACTGACACTAACATCATCATCATCATCATCATCATCATCATCATCATCAAATGTGTACTCCCCACAGATATATGTATTGTGCTTCAACAGACGGACAGCACAGTGGCTGTGTTTACTCAAGTACTATCTGATATATGAGTTGAATGAGCCATTATGATTTTATGATGGTTACTGTGCCACCTAGAAAAATATTAGCGCCATTACATTCTTACGGGAACACCATCAAATACGTGATCTACTATTGAACAAAATGTTATGTGGCACATGGTTTTCATTTTAAAAATGGCTCTGTCTTTTGGTGTTTAAGCTGGACCTGGAACAAAGGCTTCTTGTTCATAGCCTGTAGTAAAAAAACTGCATAGATGTTCAATTGGACAGCTATTGTGATCCTCAAGATATATGCGCCATTACTGTACCACCGGGGAGCCTTCCAGGTTGACCACTGTCCTACTTCATTGGGATGGGACTGTTGATTGCTTTCTTTTCTTCATAAGCTACATAGCACCAGCCCCAGTAGATTGTCTAATCCTAAGTGGTCACTCCTAAACTCATGTGCACACCAGCAACACTAAATGGACTTGGTAGGCCATGTGTAAATGTGTGTGCATTTGTATGTACACATACGTACATATATAAAGTTAAAGAAGTCATAAATATGAAAGATAGAAGGAGACATGGGAGGCTTTAGAAGGGGGAAGGGGGTAATAAGGATATAAATAGAGTTCTCATGTACAGCATTCTCAAAAAATAAAAAAATTCGAAAACTGACGCGAAGGGTCTATGTCTCTGAGTATGCTGCTGCTTGTAGACCTCTCATAGACATGTAAAGGCTCAAAAAGTGATTGGCTTCAATATACTCACTCATATTATTGGTTATACTCATATTATTGGTTATACTCATATTATTGGTTATACTCATATTATTGGTTATACTCCTCATATTATTGGTTATACTCATATTATTGGTTATACTCATATTAATTATTGGTTTGACTCTATTTCCTACTGAGCCCAGGGAAGTACAATACATGTGTCTAGGTCTCAAGGAGTCTAACACAGTGTTGCAAATACAATTTTAGAGAGTATTTTGTGAACTGCATGGGTTTACATGGGTCATCCCAAATATTTAACACATGTGAACATCATGTACTAATAAATATTATGCACACATTGGCATATAGAGAGAAATAAGCTTTAGAATACGGACCATGAAAAGCCTTCCTAAGACATCAAAGTGTGCCCTGTCTCAACTCAAACCAAGAACATCACCATGTAGTTTATAAGGAATTAACTTTTTCAGTGTGCTGCTGACTAGCTTTATTTGGTACACTATAACTTTATCTTTGTGCTTCAATTCAATCCATACCATTTATATTTAACCCAGAAACCTCGGCACAAGTTCTCAGAGAGAACTGCTTTGTGTGTGATTATAATGCATTTTCTAGGCAGGATATAGAGTTACCATATCAACTAAGTGTTCAGTACTAAGTATGAAAGAAATATGTGCTAGCCTAGGACTGGGTCTAGAGGAAGAAGAAGAAGTGGACTCATGAAACAAGCAGGAATTTCTATTTCTGATTCAGGATGAGATATTTCTGTTGAAGTTTGATATTTTTAAGCATTATATGAGGAACAGATATCCTGGAAAAGTGAAATGTCCATGTGGCTTTAAAGGATTTTTTTTTTTTTTTTTTGAAAATGCCAAGTTGATGCCTGAGGCAAATATTCTCAGCTCAGATATTATGAGATCTGTGAAATGTAGGGGTTTATATTAGAACCAAGATGGGACTTGAGCTGACAGCCTTCTGGTTCTATCGTCGTGGTTCTTCAGGCTAGTTTGAAGAACAGCATTTTAAAAATATCCCACTTAAAACAAAGGAACCAAGTGAGTAAAAAAACAGCACTTTCTTTCCCTTTAGGAAGGTAGAAGGAGAATACACGAGTGAATCAGGTGAGTGACCTGCGACAAATTATCACAACTGCACACAGAGACCTGTGCAGAATATGGGCATCTGTTGTAGCACCAACCAAATGTGAGGTTTTCATTGTCACTCTCCTATTAAGAAGAGGCATGAAATAGATGTTAGTTGGAATAACAATAACTGGACTCTTTATATGAAGATTCAAAGTTACTTGTTGATTTTTGTGGTTCTTGAGAAAGAACCCACACCCCCATCCATAAACAGACACTGGTCCAAGGCTCAGGGACCATTCTGTTAAGAGGAGGAGGAGAGAATGAGCGGTGGAGAACCACGAGGGAATAGTGTCTTCTAGGCACAGGCAAGAAGCCTGTGCACGTATGAACTCACAGCGCTTGTGACAGTGTGTACAGGACCCATGCAGACTCACACTTCACCAAGTCAAGTCCCAACGAGAGAGAGAGAGAGAGAGAGAGGGAGAGAGAGAGAGAGAGAGAGAGAGAGAGAGAACGAGAACAAAGTTGAGCAAGTAGAGAAGGAATATGGGATCTGGACGGGGTTAGAGGAGAGGGTAAATAGTATCAAAACTCATCGCACAAACTTCCAAGAATGAGACACAAGTTAACAACAACAGGGGGGCTGGTGAATAGAGGAAGTTTAGCATATTTGCTTTCCCGTTATTTATTTATTCTATAGATGCTTAACGCAATTTGAGCTAAGAAATCCTTTGCATAGCAGTTTAGCATAGTGTGACACGTTCACTCACGAAATGATTTGCTATGATCTGTAATCACCTCGAGTACTTTCCTGGGTTTGAACGGCACACCCTTGAGGTCAGAAGGTGCACATGGCAGGCAATACTTTTTTATTATTTATTTGTTTATTTGGTCTTTTTACATCCTGATTGCAGTTTCCTCTCCCCCCCTCCACCCAGTCCCCACCTTCACCCACTCCTCTCTCTTCAGAAAAGGACCAGCCTCCATAGGTATCAACCGGCCCTGCCTGGCATCTCCACAATAGTGTTTTGCTTGTAATACTTCACTGGGGATAAAACTTAATGGACGTTTGTTTCAACTTAAGAAGATGGTGAGGGTGATAGTTTTTTAATTAGTACATGGTTGCCTGGAACGAGCTGATACCATGCTGAAACCCAATTAGTCTACATTAGTAGTTGAGAATGATAAGACTCGCCCCTCCACCAATACCATTTGCCCCATAGAGATGTTGAAAGCACAGCCGAAAGAGAACATATGGTCCAAGCACCGCAGTGGTGAAATGTTACTTAACAGATGAATGTAGGAGAAAGACCATGGTGCAGAGCAGAAGCACAGAGTATCTCATAACACTTGGAAATAAGCCTGGGTAGAGGCCAAGTTCAAGAGTAAGAAAACGCCTGTCCACTGATGCCTAGGGTTTTAAGAGATTCATTATTACTAACTGATGTCACCCACTCTGCCTTCCCTTCATGAAATATGTCAAGAGAGCCCATTTGTAAATGCAGGAAGCAGTTTGGAATTGGAGCCTATATCGTTAAGGTTGTTTGAATAATTATGTGGCAAGTCAACCCATTGACCCTTGCATGCCCTGAGCTAGAATATGGAATGTTCTGAGTAGTGTAGGGAGCGTGATCTCTCACTCAGTGAGGGTTCTGGTGGGTCTTACCTGTATGTAATTGAAACCCCAAGCAAGGCAGGCACCTTTCTCACCTCTACCCCTGCACAGCTATACTATGGGCTATTCTAAGACTATGTCATTCTAAGACAATGTCTTCAAGTGACAAACCTGTGTTGTCACAGTCTTCTCAATCGCCTTTCCTCTGCAGCTAAGCTTTTGCCACTTGGCTGAGAGGACTCCTGAGGGGCAAAATCCCTGACCATTTCCTCTCTGTCAAATAAAAAGAAGATGCTCAACCTGCTAGGTTTGACCAGTGCTTTGCACGTCCTGGCCCTTCCACTGCTGTAGAAAACCCCTCGGTCCCCCTGGCTCTCCTCCCCCACGTTGCCTCTGCTTTTCCTTAGTTCTTATGCTGGTGCCTCTTCTTCTCAGGCCTTTGAAAGGGTGCCCCTTGGCTGGGGACATGGCTCAGTGACACTATGCACAAGACCCTGGGTTCCATACCTAAAACAAGAAAACCCAAGAATCAAACCTCAAGGGTCCTTTCTGTGTCTTCTGCTAAGTCTTTCTCTGCCGGTTCCCTAGCCTCAAGCTTCTTTGGTTGTGGCATGGAAAGTACAGGACAGGATGGGATTTTAAGGCACAGAAGGGTAAAGTGATAGCCTTGAACATGCCCAGTGGGTGGGTGGTGGGTGGGTGCTGCGTGAGAACTACGGAGAATTCTTTTGAATCATCCCGGGGTTAATCAGCTCATAACTTCTAGCAAAATGCAATCCACAGAGCATGAATTCTTGGCCAGAAGACCTTGCTTTTCTACGATCTCAGGAAATATGAACCAGTCTTCATCGTTCCTTAGCCACGTTCATTGGAGGATGGATCTTTCACTGGGATGCCACCCCAAATCTTCCACCTGGCAGTGAGCTCACTCTTCGGCTCAGTGAAGATCTAATTCATAGCCAGCTCCTTAAAGGAGAGCCCTTCGTCTACCCAGTTGGCCAAGGCGGAGACTTAGAGATCACAAGCTCCTCCCACTTCACTCTCTAGAATCAAGTGAATGTGAGGTCTTGACATTTACCTCTCTTCTAAAATACCTCAGTACACTCTCCGAGCTTGTCATTTCTTTCACCCTTTCAAGCATTTATACCTTGTCAAATGTCAGTAAAATATCTTCCCAAAGAAGCAATGGTCTACCTTCCTGTTATCAGGGAGGGGACTTGGAGACTGTCCGGTATGGGACCCTGAACTGTCATTTTCTCCACAGCCTTGTGTGCCTTTTTGGACCCACAGAGTGAGTGCTTCATCCTTACCAGGTCTCTTACTTTTTGCACCATGTGAATGGAAACTGCCTTCCCATAAATACTTTCTCCCTTGCTTTACTGGCAGACATCCCTCGCTCCCGAAGTCCTGCCTCCACCGAGAAGACATTGCCCCCTCAGATCGGTGCTTCTGCTGAGGGAGGGAAGATTCTGGGTTGTTTGCCATCCTTTCTAAAGGGTCCCGACACTCCTAGACAGTCTGATGTCTTCATTTTCTGTGTCTGATGAGGGTTTCTGGGAGCCCCCAACTATGTCCCCATCTGTTAATGCTGCTGCTGCACAAGAGGCAGGCTCCTAAGAATGCGACATACTTATCCAGATATAAGAGATGCTAAATGATGTACATTGCAAAAATATATTTATTTATGCCTGGAGCTCTGGTCTCATTGATCCGTACTTTAGGTTATTTGGTAAAAAACAGTTTCAGAGCCACTCCAATAGAAGGACACAGCAAGGAGGCTTGCCAAACGAAAGGGCAAGAAGACCTGAAGTTTCCCCTGACTCACACCCTGCCTCCCACATTTAGTGACATTTCAGATTGCATAACCACCCCAAGCAATTAGAACCATAAATGACTAAACACCGTGACTCTCTCACATCTTTGACCTGCCTACTGAGTTAAATACTTTACCCTAGAAGTTGACTTGCCTCGGGGAGACTGGGATCTGCCTAGTCATAGCCTGAGCTGTGGTAAGGGACAAATTGTCTCAGCCAAGGCTCGACCTAGGGGGCTAAAGAGGTTTTTCTCTGAGTCTCTAAGCAGATCTGCAAAGGAGGGAGGGCCAAGGTGAAAACATCAACTCGTGGAGGGATCTTGCTGCTGAGCCAGCTGGCTCTGCTCGCCTGCCTGCGTCTGTCTGTCTGCAGCTCTCATCTCAGCAGGTACACAGTCCCTGCAGCTCTCCTCTCAGCAGGTGCACAGTCTCTGCAGCTTATTAGTATCCTGGGGGCATTGGGCTTCTGTCTTGTCATACCAGAAACCATTTCCAGAGTGCTGTGTATCCCAAACCATCCCAAGATCGTTAAGCAGGCTGCCTTTCCTGGTGACAAACACAGGCTTGGTTATTACCCCAAGTCTACCTGTGAAAAGTAAGGCACAGAGGGCTTCATCAGCTAACTGGAGGTCCCGTGTTAGTGTAGGCTGCAGGTGGGCTAGAATCTGTAGCTCGTGGTCTAGATGAGACCCACACCCTAACCAAGACTGGGACTCTTTCTTTGAAGGGCAGGCAGAGACAGAGACAGAGACAGAGACAGAGACACAGAGACAGACACACACCGGGGGGGGGGGAAGAGAGAGACAGAGACAGAGAGAAAGACAGACAGACAGACAGACACACACAGAGAGAGAGAGAGAGAGAGAGAGAGAGAGAGAGAGAGAGAGAGAAGAAACCACCCCCGTCCTAACACATGATTTTAATTAAATAAAATGGAATCTAATCTTCACCACAATGGACTCTTCCCAAGGTCTGCTTCCCCGTGGGACTTTGATGGTAGTAACCATTCTTCCCAGGATCTTTTCCCTAAAAAGGACTCGCTGGTATTCTAAGTTATATATTCTAACTTAGATTCCAGCATACATCCCCAAAGAAATAGACAGCACTAAACACACAGGCATTGCAAAACTGCTCCAAAGCAAGCCATTCTAGTTCTCAAATGTCACATAGCTGCCAGGTCTCCTTTGGCTTTCTCCCCGGTGTTGGAGCTCAAACCGAAAGCCTCATGCAGGCAAACCAAACCCAGTCAACCGCTCTGTGTCCCAAGATCCCATTCTCTATATCAAAGAATGATACCAGACTAACTGCAATAATATTTGGGATCAAAGCTGCTAAAACTTTCCACTTGGTTTATTAATTCAGCTGAGTTAGGCTTAAGTAATACAAAAAGGTTTGTTGATGCCCATCAGTCTTGTCTTACTATTTTTCACTAAATTCCCCATCCTTAGCCAATTTTCTAAATGCACAATTTTTTCTTGTCCTGAATCCATTCATGTGCTTTTCCTTATCTATCTGAATTCCTGGGACTGACCAGGAAAAATTTAACACATGTAAGAAAAGCAAACTTGGCTGTTTGGTAGAGCCGCCCTCCTCTCCGTCTGATTTCCAGTGTTTACACATTAATTCTTTATGGCTTTCATTGAATCATGCTTTGAAAGAATGTAAAGGAGGTTGTTCTGATCTGCAGCAAGTCAAGCACCAGACTAAGGCCTCTGTTTTTCATCTGCAGCTGCATTTACTACAAGTTAGTGCCTATTCACAAAACAAGAAAGACAGCCAAGCTGAGCTCTGCATTGCTTAAAAACTCAGGAAAGTGGCAGGGATTGAAACATAATCCATAGAGAATCCTTCACGGAGGCCTAGTATGATGACGTTTCAAAAATTCCAACCTGACTGAGCCAAGGAAAGATGGGCTGGATGAATTCTAAAGAGCTCTTGACTCCTTGCTTCAAGATGCAGCTTTCCAGCTTGCAAGGCTAGTGTGGAAACATGGCCCGTGACTCAACATAGACTCGACTGATAGCACATTCCAAGCAGAGTTAATGTATCACCTTATCATGGCATTGGCCAGTGAACGTGGCAATGTTGCATAACACACTGGAATGCTGGTCACCTTAATCCTACTGAACAGATTGCTAGAAGCAATTCATGTCTCCCTTGGTAAGTATTCCAAAATACAAGGCAAGATTATAGAATAGTTCCTATAAAAACAGCTCCAAAGTGCCCACGGCAAACAGGATATATTATCTATTTTAAAGGTGGAAGGATATTTTCACTAGACATGCTTACAAGACATCACCCTAGCCACACTGAGTTTGGAATTAAAACATGAGAAAAGCAATATTAAAATCACCTATTAGCATGCTTTTAGGTCAACCAAAGTAAATAAGCCTTGGAAGGCCAAGTTGCCAAATTAAATTAGTCAAGCAAAGCTGGATCCTTCAACATTTTTAGTAACACAAGAAAACAAGTGATAATGTCTGAACTTCATACAGGTATAGTTCAACAGTTCTTACAGTGTCTTGAATGTTAACATCAACACTGTAAACTAAAGTATGCTGTACTAAGAGATGTTTAACAACCGGCTCTCTAATTTACAGACCATATGCTGACCCACACAGCATACACACTCTCTTCAAGAAGCAAGTTCAAGCTACCACTGTGTTGACACTGATTGTGGGGTCAGAAAGAGATAAAAACGGACTGTGGAAACTTATCCGAGACTGCGCCATTACAGTGCTGGGGACAGAGGTGCATTAAAGTGCAGATTCTATGAAATTCTCTAACCGTTGTCTGCTTTCTTCTGTGGGGACCACTGAGCTTCCAAAGTCTTGATTTTTCACTTCTAAGATGTGTTGGTTGAACAGTTAATCTTTAAGCTTTCCTCTAGTTCAGTTTTTCCCCAATATTTAAATGATTTTCATACTCAATTGGAAGGGAGCCTGAGAGTCTGATAGCAGAATCAAAGAAAATTTCTGCTTGGTTTTGTGTTTATAGAAGAGCAAGGATGGCCCCAAAACACAGAGCATGATCCAGATTTCAAAATGGCTTATTTTATAAATAAGTATGGCTTTCACATATCAAGTGATATTATATGAATTTCAACGCAAATGGAAAAGGAAAACATTCTGAGACATCAAACAGAAGCATACTATGCTTATTTCATTATACCTGCTCCAGCTTTTCTTGTGAATTTTTGAGATGGGCAGCATCAAAGGTATTATCTCTAAAGTCCAGAAGATGGAACAACTTGTGTGCTTTGCAAAAATTTCCTTACAACCAGGCTTGGTGATATAGCACTGCTCTCCCAGCTACTCAGAAGGCTAAGGCAGGATGACCATAAGGTCCAAGCCTTCCAGGGCTACAGCATGAATTTAAGAATATCTTGAGCAACCGAGATTCAGACACCATCTCAAAATACAAGCTAAAGAGAGGGTTACCGATGTAGCGCGATTGTAGGGCCCTTGCCTAGAATGCAGGGCAGGGGGAGGGAAAAGGAACTTTATGCTAAATCCTCCTGTCTAAGAAATTACTTGGATAGTGACAAATTAATGATATCATTGCAAAGGAATGCGGCCATTGTCAAATAAAAGAATTAATGAGGTTTGTCTTTTCCATATTTCAGGACTAAAATACAAATGATGAAGAGAGCATGAGCTCTGTGAACCCTTCCTCAAGAGAGGATGGAAGAAGTAGGTGCATTATCCTATAGAGGCCTGAGGTAGGTAGGGAATGAGTCTGTCTCTTTGCTCTATGGCTTCTGCATAAGATACTGTCAGCGGAGGGGTTAGGGCTCGATCCTTGGAGATGCTCGCTGCTGGATGATGAAGAGAAATCCAACAGTCCATCTGAAGGATGGAGTGGTTACCATTTGAATGTGGTGCTCTTCTTCACTTGGCAAATGCTTCTGAGTATCTGTTACGGTAAGAGCTTCCTGCCAGCCATGAGCATCTAAAGCAGGGTAAAGCAGACATGGCCCATTCTCTCAGAAGCTAATGTCTCTCCTTCTGCGTGTGGAATCTACCTCTGGACTGCATTGCTGTTAGCGGTGAAACACTATTCGATTGTAGATTAAATAGGCAACTATTTAATGAAATGGCAAAATAAAGATAAGTCATCTTTCCTTTTGTTAAAACAGGGTCCAAGTTTTTATATAGTTGCTTGCTAGACTAGTTAGTATCTGTCACAAAGACAATCAAGGTTATGTGTTACTAAGATGAACCAAGACCAATTTTTTTTTTCTGGACTTATTTGGAAGGTGCTTACTAAGTACCCATTGTGTTGACTCTTCATCTTAGCTCCTTTTTAGGCAATCTAACAATGTGTGTGTGTGTGTGTGTGTGTGTATGCGTGTGCGCACATGTGCACATATACATGAATGTACATTTTATAGGTAAGCAGGCTGAAATTCAAAAAGATAGCAATCTTGCCCCCAAACTGCCCAGCAGTGACAGAATTTAAGTACATGTCTGTGATACAAATCCACTGTGACCTTTTTCTGTGCTCTGACAATTTCCTCCACCATCAGGTGGTCGGTCAGACTATTGATTACCGTTGCTTGACTTCAGCAGCTCCTGAATAAACCAAGAGTACCTAGGTCTTTTTATCCTTCTGTACGATGACATGCTACAAGCCAGTGGGAGCCAAATCCACAAGGAAGGCCAGATGTTGGGTCTTGTATGCACCAGCCCGCTGTATCCACCTGTCTGGGCCACACCACCTCTAGCCTTTCACAACAGCAAGACATCTTATTCTAGACTGCATCAATGCCAGGGATGGGGTAAGGGAAGCCATCATAACTCTGTTGTTGGAGATAAAACGAGGTGGACCTCAGCAACAGATTTGCAGAAACTGCACATTGAGAAGATGAACATTTCGCGGAGGTGTGACACAAATAAGTCACCGAAGATCGGGTATGAGAGAAGCAAGACCAGTTAGAGTTTAGGAATCAGACTCCACTATGTACTTTGCACTCAAAGCTCATTGTGACTACTGCACTGTATTGGATCTTTGCAAAGGTTGATGGAGGAAACATGCTCTGGGAACCAGAGACCATAGAGAATACTGCAACAGCCTTACTACAGCCTGGTGTTATTGGATGCACTTGCTCGGTTGCCATGAATGAAGGACTGCCGATCTGTAGTCTAGCACCCAATCATGCCTTCATTTTCCCCAATCCCCGCTGAGGAAAACTTTCACTTGACCACTAGTACTTCTTCTGTGCTTTGTTTCCTTCTAATCCTTATAATAACCCATGTGGTTTCTTTTCAGAACCAGTACCCCCACCTAGACACTGTGGGGGAATCACACTCAGCAAGAGAGCAAAAAACGTCCTCAGATTGGATCTTTGGTATCGTGTGAAAAGGAAGTCCATCATTCACAGTCGGACCTCTCCACCCCCCCCCCCCAGGTATATTGTTTACTAACACAAATGAACAATGTGGTTTCATTGCTAGTCCTGGTTTCCTTTCAGCAATTTGACACCAAAGGTCTTAACCAAGAAGGGTAATGGCTGGATGGTTGAGTAAAATCACCAACATATATATATATATATATATATATATATATATATATATATATATATTTAAACTAATCATGGACAAGTATGCACAAATAATCTAGTGGGATCTTGACCACATGTTCCTATCTGTGTAGAGTTTGTTTATGGCTCTGTTAGGGCATGCCACCCATTATAAATGAAGTTAGCAGTAAGGGAGAACGAAAATTGTACCTGATGGAGTGGCTGTGTCAGACCTGTCGGCACTGGCTAATGTCAGTCAGCGTTCCGTTCTGTCTCAGTATTTCCACTTCACTGGTTCAGTAAGTGGGCTCAAGCAGGCTCTAGGACACAGATCCCGGGGGCTATAACTCTGCCAAGTTGCTCTTGTACTCAGGCAGGGCAGTCTTCTAAAGAGCCTCTGCTTCTTTATCAGGCGGCTTTACAACAGAATTCGTTCAGACAGATCACATTCCATGAGTGATATCCCAGGGACCGGTGGAGGGACTTAACTCTGACTAGAGCATCCTTTGCTCTGACCTGGTATTATTTTTATAGGCACCCCAGCTGGTCTCAGATCTAATGCACACTCCATTTATTTAGCTGCCATTCTATCAACCAAAGAGGACATGTTTGCATTCAGATTTTTGATGAACAAGAAAAATACCAACAGATCTTTTGTTTCTAGAAACTGAAGTGTTCCCAAGGTGCCTGGAAAACATACCATTTGACCTTCAGATGCAAATGCAGGAGTCAAACTTGAAGAACAAAGACTCTTCAGACCAACAGAAGGGCCAAGCAAGCATCCTTTATAGTTACTGCTGGCAGGGCTGTTTGCACAGCAGGTTTTGTGGTGAGAGCTCAGAGGAATGTGGAGTCCAGGGGACACCTTTGGCTAAACTTCACAAACCACATTAATGATTTACTATTGCATATGTACTGCAAGCTCTTTCCATGAGAGGGGAAAAAGGAAAACTAACTTGGGCATTTTAGCCCTTGGGGGGGAAAAAGATGCAGTCATTGAGAAATCTTGCACAATTTGAAGAACATACCGAACACCTAATTTCTTCAAAAGTATTAACTGTCTTCTACTATTAAATGTCTTCAATGTCAAGTATTGCCAAATACATGTATGAAATGATGTGGAATGATTAGCTGTATACAATAGGGAATAAATGATAGACCAGATTTTAGTGTGGTCTGTATCATTGACCCTAGCTTTGGCCCTAGACAATTTGTTGAAAATATTTACTAGCTTTGTGAATGAAATCCAAGCAATGGGGGAAAGAGCCTTGGAAGGGTATGACCCCACATAAAATAAATAATGCCCCAGTCACGCCCACTTTTCTTTCTGCCCATTCTGTTCCTGCTGAACAGCTTTAACAATGAGAAATTGTTCCTAGACCTGCTGTTTTACACTTGGAGCAACTCAGTTCTAACCAAAACTGCTGTCAGAAGTCATTTTCCTCCAGAAGCAGAGGTTTTGCTAGATACAGCCAGCTTTGCCACCCGTCTGTAACAAGGCTCCCACTGCAAGGCAGCGCAGTCGAGGTCTGGAGTAAACGCAGGGCAGCTGGCTCCGCAGCTGTGCAAACTGTAATTCCGTGGTGTGAGTGGGAGGTAATGAACAGCCCCAGACTTCCGAGAATCCACGGGGGACGTTTAAGTCTCTCCCTCTCAGAAATAAAGGTTTCTGCCTCGAAGCTTCTGTGTATGCTTTTGTGAGGCTAAAGCAAATAATTAGGGTGTTTAGTTGGGAGAAAAGAGAGAGTGAAGGAAGGAGGAGAGGGGTCATGAAAGAAGAGTGACATCTGGTTATTTGGCTGTCTTGTGCCCAGTTAAGTCAATGCCCCTTGTGGGAAATAGGTGCTTTGGGGTCAAAACACCAGGTTTGGTCTTGAATACCAATTGCACATGGGAGGCTGAAGGCCAGGACAGGAAGGAGAGGTTAGAAGAACTTTGAAACTCAAAAGCACTCATAAAATTCAAGCACTCTGTCTTGTAGTGAGGTGGAGATTCTGTGGAGACCACAGTCTACAAAGGAAGAATCGATAGAGCCCTGTACATAAGTGAGGGTTTGGCCCTGGCAAAAGCGGCACCTGCCAGGGATCAGATTAATTTTCAGTTTTTATTCCTGTGTCTTACTGTGCCAGAGGCAGAGAGTGAAAGGCGTCCCAGACCCCAGACCACACATGCTTCGGTCCAGCATCTAACACTTCACTACGGGAAAGCATTCTTCACTCTTGGCCCATTTCCACTGTATACTCTAAGCTGCCCATAAACTTCTCAGCAACTCCTGTCTCTGCTTCCCATCTCTCAATTGCAGTGCTGAGATACAGACATATCTGCAGATGTACGCTACTATACCTAGTTTTACATGGGTCTGGGATTTGAATTTTGGTCCTGATGCTTCTGAGGTAAGTACGGTACTCACTGCCCCATCTTCCCAGCCCTGATGCTGTGCTTTTAGATCCTGGCCTATCAATCTTTAAAGTTTCTCCCTTCTCTTTCTCTTTTTATTCAGCCTGTATCTCCCTAAGTTTTCCTTTTAATTTCTTCTTTTATTTGGGGTATGATATGTGGAGAAAATTTCATATAGATCGGGCCGTCCTTGGCATTGCTGTGTAGTTGAGGATGACTGTGAAATTTTGATCCTCGAACCTCCTCCACCTTCTCAGGGCTGGAATTTTAGGTATGCACCACCACTCCTGTTTTACATGGTGACGGGGATGGAATCCATGGTGTCATGGATGCTCTGCAGTCATTCTACAGAGTGAGTTCTGATTATACTCACTGTGTCCACCAAAGGGCCACTGGAATCTCCGAGAGACGTTTTCGCCCCCTCACTCACGTGTGATCACTTGTGGGGGTGATGGCTATGGTGGTGGAGGCCGAGGTGGTGGTGAGATGGGAATACTATAGAAATTCAGAACCCAGGGTGGTTTTCCATCTCATTGTGGGTTACTTATTTTCTCTCTGTAGCCTAAAAAGATAGCATTAAGAAGTAGAGATAAAAGGTACCCCAAGAAAGTGTATTTACAATGTTAGTATTTCTGCATCCATAATGCATGAGATCTGCTCCTAGAAGACAGGTGTAGCTACCAGACAGGCATCAGTCGATAGTGTGAGGTTTTGTATGTGAGGTTGGTGGTGGTGGGGATGAGGTAGGAATGCCATAGAAAAATGAGCTAAAGATACAGCAGCATTCACTCTCCACTTTGCACGAAGAGACTTCACGGTGTGTCCCGCATTATTCTGGATTTCACATTCATTCAATGAATAGATCCTTAAAGCAAACCTCCAAGGTGGCCAGCGCCATGCATTCTGTTTAACAGAGAACATAGAGGATGTGGAGGAGGGGAAGGTGAGACGTTCCACCGAAGATCCCACAGCTGGTGGAAGACTGGCAAGCAGAACCCAGAACTTTACAGATCCTGTCTTTCCATCTATGCCAGGTGCCTTCCTGGAAGAAGAATCCTCTCTCAATGTCCTTCTCTCTTGTTGGAGCTCATAAACCATACCTTATGTAATGTTGGTGTAATGACAAATACGTTTTATACGCTTGTTTGTTCATTGTTTTCAACAGTTAAGGACATTACAGTGTCTCTAAGGGCTTCTAAAAATAACTCCAGCGTAGCCCCCATGCCTGTGGCGCTGGAGGGCTACACCCACCCTGAGTTCTCAGCCCCTTTTTCTTTCCCCTTGACTCAGTCTGGGAAGAGAAGAACATTTACCTCACTCTCAACCATTCAGAAGAAACAAGTGGTATTTCTTGGCAAATATGCCAAGGCCAGAAGTATCCCCTAGAAAGCCCCCAGTTTAGTAGTATTTATCAAAGCGTGGGTTGTAAATTCACTTGGATAGATCATAAGTAGCAGTTTTATAATGAAAATATACGAGAATGGCTCAGGGCAAAGGGATAGAATAGAACTTTACAGAAGGCATCAGATATGGATGGTTCAGTAAGGTGGAATAAAGTACATTTCTTACCTTGAGTCTCAGCTGTGGATGACTTAGGATACATTTCTGTTCCCGTTTCTTTATATTTCCTTGAGCTATGACCAGCTTTAATTGTGACCTCTGAAAGTAGTTGGCGATGTTAGCTTACCCTTTGGGGTTAATCACGACCCTTCAGAACATGGAGTGTGAAGATGTCTAACATGACATAAGTTCCAATTCTTATTTCTGGCTTCACTGCTTCATGACATTATTGCTTCTCTATGACTTAGTTTCAACATACAAAAATAATGCTAATCTCCTTAGAGTCACGGATAAACAAAGGCTTATAAAGTCCTGGACACAGCAAAGTTAGTAAATGCTGTCTATCCAGTACACGCTCTGTGTATGGTTCTAATTATTGATTCCTATGCATAACCTTATTTGAATTAGACACCTGTAGAGTTACTTGTTTGTTATCTCCACTTGGATGTTTTGCAAGCATTTCCTGTGTTACTACTAGCCCCTAAACTGGCTTTCCTACTTCCTCACTCATGTATAATCTGGTCATGTATGACCTGATCCCGTTCCTTCTGGAATCTCCTCTCATTCACCCCTCCCCTATTCAGTCCTCTGCAGCTACACTGGGCTCCTTTATATACCCGGAATATCCTCACTGGAGGTCTTTCCCCTGGTCTTCCCTTGGCTTTCTCCTTTACTCTGTATTTCTCATTCTTTTACCTGAATTAAAGAACTTGAATCAACTTCCTATTTCTCTCCTCTGCCAACTTTGCAATCCACCCTCCTTCCTACCACTTGAAAATAAAATCCACCTGCTGTTCCCCAAATCACTCATACTCAAAAAAGATTTGAGCTCTGAAGCATTTGGAATCAACCTCTTAGTCTGCTTCCTTCATTTTGTTCTTTACATGTATGGATTTGTGAAATACTTCACCATGTCCTTATAGATTACACATTGCTAATCTGAAAAAAAAATCCTTAATCCAAATGCTTCAGAGCTCAAATCTTTTTTGAGTATGAGTGATTTGGGGGACAGCAGGTGGATTTTATTTTCAAGTTTTGCAGAGTAGAGTCACTCCACTGATAAAATCATGCAAATGTCCAGAATCTCAAAATATCTAAAAATCTGAAACGCTTCTGGTTCTAAGCACTGGACAAGGGACATGCTACTGTGTATTATTGTCCAGAATCTGCTTTAGAACTTAAAATTCAAGAGAGTCAGATACTATTTCTTTTCATCACTCAGGCTTAGCAGTGTCTGAAAAGGCCCTGATACATAGTTAAGTGCTCAGTTAATATTCCTAATGGAATGAATATCACCAAGTCAGTATTTCTTCCCTTGAATAAAGGACCCAGCTGGCATATGGGAGAAATGTGTGAGTAATAGAGACTAATAAAGCTCTTCCTGTACCTTTGATTAAACTATAATTTTAATATTACACCAACATGTAATTTGGTTGGTTTAAATCCAGCAATAATGGGGCTTTGTTCAGAATTTTTCACACACACACACACACACACACACACACACACACACACACACACCTACCTCATGCCTATAGTCACAGCCCAGATACTTTGCCATCAGAGATTCTGCTGACAATTATTAGTTTTGGGCACAAAAATGGGGCAAGAAAAGACCGATAGGAAACATAAAAGCATTTACACAGCCCCTTCATTCACATATGTTAATGAGGTACAATTTTACACAGCCCTTTCATTCTGGTACATTAAGGAGGTACTATCAGGAAGTCATTCCTGTTGTCTTTTGGAATTTCATAAAGGAAGTTTTACAGATCCATCATTATTGGATAAGACTATAAAATGATTCTCATGTTTCATTGATCTAGCCTTTGTTATGTTAAAGGCTTATAAATTAAAAAACTCTAAATGTCTACACGGCCCTCTTCCCCTCTAGAAGTCATAGCCACTTTTTTAAGTGGCCGGGCATGTGATAAACTATGAAGATACCAGGGTCTTCTTTGTCTCACACTGTGAACAGCACCCGATACTAGTTGTCTCTCTCAGACTTTATGTTAGTCACACAACACACTGGCTATACTCTATGTTTCTCTTTTTACTTCATTAACTCAAGGAGGAGAAATGTTAGCTTGACAAATTATCTTTGGTTTCCACTTAAAATTTAGGTATACTATCTTAAAACTATTTCATTTGTGCAGTAATCAGTGATCAAAATTACATAGAGAAAGAGTAACTCTATAAGTCACTTTGAAAACTGGTTTGCTTAAGAAATAATAGGTATCTGTGAAAATATATTGATATACAACTTCTGTATTTATCATAGGTCATAGCTCATTTGTTTCTGACAGCCCATATATCAATGGAGAAAAGAAAGATGCGTTTGTAGTTCATGGCCAAGAAAGTGCCTAGAAGGATCACTCCCCATGGTTTTCAAAGCTTTATATTGAAGTTGTACCTGCCCTGTGGCTCTTCTGTGTATAAATTTACCTGCCCTGGTTATGTAAGAAGATAAAGGGAAACACACATCTTTCATAGTATTTCATTTTAATTATGGAGAAGGTGTTAAAAGTCTTGGATCTAGATGAACCCATCCACTCAAGATACCCAAACCAAGCCACTTAAGACTCTTTTCGTCCTGTGGACCCGAAAGAGTAGAACAGAACAGTGCAAACCAGAAATCTCTATTTTTCCACTATGATCAGGAACAGAAGCAGAACCTGGTTTTATAAAAAATACAAATATTGACCATGTTATTCATTTAAAATATCCAGAGACAGAAAGCAATGCTGAAGTGTGGATGGATGAAGAGCTGTATCTCCTGGGCTGGAGAGAAAGAGACCAAGCTGCATCAGCATGAAGATTAGTCCCCAGATAAGAACCATGGTTGCACATTCACTTGTAACACCGAAGCTAAGGTTGGGGAGGGGGCGGGTGGGTGGCTAACAGCCTAGCTCTACTAATCCTGTCTTAAAGGACTAAGGTGGAGAGTGATGATCAGGTCACCAATGCCCTCTGGCCTCCTCACATGTGGGTTATACCCATGCATATGGGTAACACACACACACACACACAGAGAGAGAGAGAGAGAGAGAGAGAGAGAGAGAGAGAGACAGAGACAGAGAGAGATAGAGACAGACAGAGAAAGAGACAGAGAGAGACAGAGAGACAGAGAGCATANAGAGAGAGAGAGAGAGAGAGAGAGAGAGAGAGAGAGAAACAGAGAGAGACAGATACAGAGACAGAGAGAGACAGAGACAGAGAGAGACAGAGAGACAGAGAGCATATCTTCTTGTGTGCCACATATTATTTGGAGAGAGGGGTTCAGACACTCTAAAATTAATCAGGAGCAAGCTGGAGTTTTGCACTGACTTCTCAATAAGAAGAGAAGTTATACATTCTTTAATATTTTCCTTCCCATCACTCTTTCATCCCCTTTGGTGCATAATTATATAGCACTTCAGTTTTAGTGTCACCTAGGAACCGAATATATATCATATAATATACAGATAAGTGGAAGGCATAGGTAAGGCACCCGCCTCTTCAATGCAGGGAGTGAACAATTTCCTAAGGCAAGAAGGTACATTCTCTAAAGCGAAATGCTAGTGATGCTCATTACTGCTAATAGCAGAGTGAACATACTCCCTTGTTGCAGATTGTCCCTTTGACACAGTTTAATTTCTTAGGGAACATATGAAGCCCACTCCCACTGTTCTAAATGAGACCTAGTGTCTAGATACCCTTCAATGAATACACTGTCTTCAATTTCTTTAGCTTTGACATTATCTTCGGCAAACACCCATCTCATAATACTTATAACTTCCAAATGTTGAGTAGTAGCTTAAATCCCCCAAAATGGGGCTATTTTGGTCAAATAAAAGACATGGTTCAGAAAATTTCTGTTCTCTCTCAGTTTAAACATGAATGAAGTTAACATATCCACATAGTGGTAAAAGATTCATGTTTTGTACTGTTGTTTAATTGTCATGGCACTGTATTTTAAGAAGTATATCCTACACTCAACCTGTGGACTTGTTTCAAAATGAGGTTATTAAGTTCTGACAGGGACAGGGTATAGTTAGAAGAATCCTGAAGTGCTTGATTAGTTTTCAAACTGTCTAGTCCACTTTAATCCAGCAATTGAATGGGTTAGTGCCCAAATGATTCATAATCAAGTAAAATGAAAATATTTATAGGTATCACCTTCAAGCATTGAAAAATGTGTAAAATATTAAAGATGGACTTATACACAATTAGGGAGCTTGAGGAGGCAAATCCTTAACAGAAGTACTTTAAAAGATTGAGAATTTATCCAGAGATAGCAGAGAGTAACTGCATGTTTGGAGGAGGCCAAAGGTACTTGTCTGGCTAGCTGTTTATAAATTGCTGTTAAGAGGCAAACAAAATTCTTGCTATGCCCAGATTACACAATGCATTGGGAGTGTGCAGGCTCTTCTGTTCAGCAGCCCTGATAATGACACTAATAGCTTAATTACAGCTTTCTGCTTAAGGAGGTAAACAAGGCTGTTTGCTTTTTCTCTTTCTTTAAATCAGGGGTTACAATTACTTTTAAATGCGGTGGAAAGGCACATCTGCGTGTGCATCTACTTTGTTAAGAAAGCAACCAGAAACCAGCTGGAAAGTAAAGAAAGGCCCCAGGAGTGAGCAGGCGGCCTAAAATTAGGGAGATGGGGGAGGGGAGAAACGTCCCATTTGAGCATGGAGCAGTAGACATAAGAGAGGCACAGTACACAGGCAGCAGTGGCTGTGTGGGGGTTCAGGAATTGAAAAGTTTTTAGGAGTACAGATCTTCCATATTTTTTTCCTTGTGATTTAGTCTCAGAAACCACAGGAACACTCCTCTTTCTGCTGTCCCTCTGGCAGCCATGTCTTTGCCTCCCTGTCCTTTGCTTCAGCACCAGGAAGAGAGGACAGCTCCCCAACACTCCCTACAGAGCTGTAGCTGCCCACCTCCTCCAGGGTTTCTTTAAATAGCGTTTGCCTTGTCAATGTGCCTTTAGGGGTATATTAAGAAGGACACAGGAGGGACCAGGTCCACATCTGATTTACTTCCTGATGAAATGAAGACATGCCCTGTGTGAACCAATCTTTTAGTTGTACTCCAGAGCAATCTAAGCAGAGTAAAAGACTAAGTCAGTGGTTTGAATCTGTGGCTCAATGTTATTGAGTAGAAGCTGAAACTTGATTCCCTTCTTCAGTGCTTTATTACTTCGGTATAACCCTACTATGGAGGTAAACAGTCTTCACTAACTATACTTTAGTTTATTTTCTTTCCTACTAAATACATTTAACACACTCAAAATTCCTAAGATCATTAGCTTGGGAGAACAAGGCTGGTCCTAAAGAAAGCATTTCTCAGGTCTGTGGAAGACCTCACAGAAACATATGCCGGACCTGGAAGGTGCAGACAGGGATTCCCAGAGGAGTACCAGGAACTACTGCAGCATGTCACAAACAAATGACCAAAACTCCACAGCGAAGGTCTCTCCCTCCAATTCCAACGCCAAAAGCAACCACTGAGGAAGTTACCACAGAACACAATCTTTAAATAGTCAAGTCACCAAGACGAGAACACCCTTGGTTACTCCAGTTCAGTCAGTTCCCATTTTTTCAGCCATAAAAAAGTTGCTTACTCGATGACTCTCTTTCTCTAGGCAACAGTCTTACGTCTAAACCCTTCTCCACATGACATCACATATATATTCTTTGCTTCAGAGTGTGTGTGTTCGTGTGTGTGTGTGTGTGTGTGTGTGTGTGTGTGTGTGTACACACACACACACACACAAAGACACAGACACATGTGGTGCAGAGACACACCAATCCAGTTCTTAAGTTTTTTAAAAAAAGAGTTGTCTGCTTTTTAAAACTTATTCTGAAATTGAGTCCTAAGAAAGAGTCAGTTCTCTGTCTTTCTGCCTGGAGAAGGCGGTGTGAGAGGAAGGGCAGACAGGTAGGACTGGGGGTTGGGAGCCATCCAGAAGTGTTCTGTCAAGTTAGTGGTGAACAACTTCTTCAGAGAGAGCAACTCTGCTGTGAGTTTGCGGTGGGGAAAAGACAGACTGGTGTTAACTCATTAGGTGTCCCAGAGCACACACCTGCAGCCTAGTAACTTGGAATCTTTCCGCCCCCTTCATTTAACCCATCCCCTAACTCCCTTCTCTCCCCCCTTTCCTCTCCTTCTTTTCCCATCTTCCTCCGTCCTCTCCTTTCTCCTCTCCTTCTACCATGCCCATCCTTTCCCCTTAATTCTATCTGGGCCACTTGAAAAGCACGGAATCACCCAACTGCACTCTGAAGACCACGCTTACATCTTGACCTCCAAGGCGGCTTTCCAACCACTGTTCCCAGGTCAGTCCCGCCCCCTCCCCCCGCATCAGTGCGGTGGCACCCTCCAGACAAAACCACCCGGCGGTTTGAATGTCACCAACAAGTTCCACCCTATAGTAGCCCCGCCAGCGACAGCCTCACCCAGGAAGCCCTGTCATTCCCTCCGCCCACAGTCGCGCGGCATCCCTACCCCACGCCGCCGGGTGATTTGGGGGGTCATTGTTACCACTGACACTTTTCTTCCTGGAAGGGGAAAGCCCGCGTGGGTGTCTCTGGTTGTGTGTAAGGCTCTACGCGCTACCCTCCCCCATCCCTGCAATACACACTCTCACACACGCCCTCCCCACGCGGGCGACACAAAGGGAGCCAGTGTGAGAGCAAGGCGCCTGCAGGGCAGAAGGGCGCAGGGAGGGGGCACCAGGGAGGGGCAAGGGCTGATCTGGCCCAGGGGGAAGGGAAGGAAGGAAGCAGGTGCTTGACACCCAGAGGAAGGCGAGGGGTGTCCTTACCTGCCCCCAGGTTAAAGGAGATCCTGGCCTCTGCGAGATATGGCGTGTCGCTCTTGGAGCGGACTCTTCTGATGGGCCGCCGGTCTATGTCATCCTCCGAAGAAGCCGCCATTAATGTGGGAGGCAGGAGCAGGGTCGCCCGGCGAGCTGAGAGGAGAAGGAGATGGAGAGAGGGGGAGGGAGAGAGGCGGAAAGGGGGAGGAGGGGAAAGGAGGAGGCTCACACACATAGAAAGGGGGAGGGGAGGGGAGGAGGAAAGGAGGGGAAGGGGACAGGGAGGGAGGGGGAGAGAGGGAAAGAGGGGAAAAGAGGAAGAGAAAGAAAGAGAGAAAGAGAGCAGAGAAAAGGGTGAAAGGAGAGAAAGAAAATCCGTTAAGGATTGGCGGACTGGAGCAAGATCAGGTTAGCCCTGGTCTGTACTAGGGGCTCCCCCTAACTCCTCTCCCAAAGCTGGGCCAAGGGGTCAGCGCTCTGGGCCAACACCACGCCTCCTGCCGCAGCCCTGTTTCAGCCACTGGCACAGATAGGCTAATGCGAATAGGAAGACTCCCAAGCCAAGATGCCCAGTCAGCACTGTGCCCTCTCCCGCCAAATATGCTTCCTTGCCTTTCACGCGCAGGCGAATACAGTCTCCAAGATCCCAGGGGAGTCTCTAGCCCTAGGCTGCCCTCAGGACCACAGAACCCAGCTTTTATGCTTTCAGCTGCCACTCCTGGAGCCCCTCACTCTTGCCCCCTGGCCTTGGGAGCAAGGCACCTACCATTTCCAGGACAAGCCCCCTGTCCTATCTTGTCCCAAACCAGAAGCGCGAATAAAGTTCGAAACAGATCATGACATTGTTGGAAACTCTCTTATCTGCCCCTTACAATTTAGAGGTGGGAGGTGGAGGAAGAGTATAGACAACTTTGGTAGGATGGATTTTAGAATTGATATTTTCAGTGTAGACTAGGCTTATTCACAGAACCAATGGTCCTTTTCTACACCCACTAAGTTGGAGGATGTGGGTTCTCTCTCTACATCATACCTGCTTATGTGAACCTTCAACTCTTTCTGTCAGTCACATCTGATACAAATAATGATGTATGTGTGCACCGGACTTCCTTCTGCAGCTCTGCACTATTATTCCTGAAGGAGAGGTGGCCATCAAAGGGCCTTGGATTCCTTTGAACCTTTGTACTGTCTGACTGTAACACTCCATGAAACACAGCAAAAGAACCAAAAGGCTTTCCGGGGGCGAGCGGGGGGCGTGATCAGCACCCGTTTGATGCTACCGCTGGACCTATTGATGAACTAAACTCCTTTATGTTTGTCTTCTTGAATCTTCTGACACTATCCTTTTTTTTCCCTACCCTGGCGTCACTACCCTTCTATGTGGTGAATGCCCACCTCTGGTAGGTGAGCAACCTGACCTCCTTGGTACAAAGACCAGCTCAGTGTGGCTTCATGCCCTCTGCTCTCCTGCCCCAGGCTTTGCAAGGCTCTTCTCTGTACTGCAGATGTCATTCCCACTCATTTCATATCCACCCCACTCTGGAATCACCAGTCCCTCCCCACAGGTCTCCTACCTTCACATAGTCATGGTTACTCTGGGCTTGGTTCTTCCTCTGCCTCTTTCAGAGTCTCTGTGACTCAGTTTGTCCTTCCTATGGAACTCTTGGCACCCCAGGGAATTCCCATTTTCTTACTTCCTATTCTCTGTCTCTCATCTCATCTACTGCTTCCTGACCTCATCTCTCTATAAAGGGCACTTTTAAAGGCTGCCAATGTCTTTGTAAAAGTTAAGTCTATTCTTTTCTTGAGCTCGTTGAAATATTCCATAATCCCTCTTCCTTGAATTTATCTATTCCTTTGCTCTTCCAGTACTGAACCACATTCCTTACTACTTGGTTTCTATCAGTCAGTTCTCTACAGATTAGTCTGAAAGTGTTTGTCCTGCCATTCACTGCCTGCCCTCCCCCAACGCTGAGCCTAACTTCAGCCTATCCTTGAACCTTTCTCTCCCACTGTCTCCTTGGAGGCTGCTCAGATCGCCTACATCTGACTCATTTAGGATATGTCTGCAACCTGTGTTAATGTACTTCACTACAAACTTCTTCAAACCCTTCATGTATTCCTAGGAATGTGTTGCTGTAGAGAACCTATTGCTCTAGTTTGCATCCCATTGCTGTAATAAAACACTGACCAAAAGTAACTTGGAAGATGACAAGTTTTTATTTGACTTACAGGTTATAGTCTGTTATTCTATCATCAACACAAACCAAGGCAGGGGATGGGGAGGCAGGGATCGAAGCAGGGACCATGGAGGAATGTTGTTTACTGACTTGAGCTTCCAAGCTCACATTCAGTTACTTTACCAAGACTGTATGACTAGGGAATAGTACCACTGATTGTAGAATAAGTCCTTCTCCATCAATTAGCATTCAAGGAAATGCCCCACAGGACAATGTAATGGAGGCAATGCCTCCATTAGATTCCTTGAGGTTCCTTCTTACTAGTTGCCTCTAGTTTGTGTCAAGTTGATAAAAAACTAACTAGCAGCCCTACCACATGGTGAATGCTCAAAAGATTATTTCTCAATAAAAGAAGTATAAGAAGGAGGGAGGAAGAAGGAAAGACAAAGAGAACGAAGGAGCATTAAGTAACTAATGAGTGTGTAAGTTGGGGATCAAGTCAATGTCTCCCTGAATTTGGACACTACACCTGCAGTGAGTATAGAGTTCACAGAGTGTGGTTTCCAGGATCCAATCATGGGTAACAAAAAGCCCAGAATGTTCAAGATTATATAACGTATTTGTATGACCTCCCATATACTTGAACTCACCCGTAGATCATGACTGTTCCTTTTTAATACTTCATCCAACACAGAATTGATGTAAATAATTGACCTGTCATATTGAGTGGAGAATACTGATAAGAACAAAAAATCCTTACATGTACATTACAGATGTAATTTCATCCCCAGTTGAATTTGAGGATGTAGCTTTGATACAAGTGGCTGGTTGATTTACTAATTGGATATATTTGGTGTACTACATGTATCTATTTGTCTGTCTGTCTGTCTGTCTATCTATCTATCTATCATCTACCTATCATCTATCTACCTACCTACTCACCCTTGTATTTAAGGATTTGAAAGAGAATCTTGTTATGTAGCTCAGGCTGGCCCTGGACACACACTATTGCTCACTCTGGCTTTGAACTCTATTCTCCTGCCTCAGCTTTCTAGCTGCTAGGATTACTGCTATACAGCACTATGCCTAGCTCCAACCACAATTTAAATTCACCCCTGTATTATATTTGACTCATCATTATATCAAGTGCATTCTCAGTGAAACACAGCTTTTTCAAAAGAGTGGCTCTATTGCAATGGGGAAAGGTGGGTGTGTCCTTAATACAAGGGTCTGAATGAAAATGGCCTCCACAGACTCATGGGGAGTGGCACTACTGGAGGTGTAGCTTTGTTGGAATAGGTGTGGTTTTGTTGGAGGAAGTGTACCACTGGGGCTGGGGGTGCGCTTTGAGGTTTCAGACACCTCAAAGTTTAGTGGCTCATTGTCACTTCCTGTTGCCTGCGGATCCAGATGTAGAACTCTTAGCTGCTTCTCCAGCACCATATCTGCCTGCATGCTAACATACTTCTCATCGTGATGATAATGGACTAAACCTCTGAACTGTAAGACAGCCTCAATTAAATGTTTTCCTTTTTAAGGGTTGTCATGGTCACAGCATCTATTCACAGCAATAAAACAGCACATAATCATGGCGCACTGGTTTCAGTTCTTAGGAAGGAACAGAAAGTAAAGAAGCTCAAACATCTCTGATTGTAACAGAAACCACTCCCCTGTAAATTCATGCAGGGCCTTTTGTTTTAAATGCCCGGGATTCCCTCTTCTATGAAATTCATGAGCCATGTCTGAAGAAGAATGATAGAGTTGTTTGAAGGAGGAATTAGTCATAGATTTCTCTTTTCTTTAATTCCACTCATTGATCCTTGATACAGAAAAATACATCTGTGAAAAAAATCTATTTCTTACTCATTGACTACTTTAGATGATGATCAAGAACTAAGGCTGCTCATAGTTTAAGGTTTACATTTCTTTATAGATGGTCATATTATTATTATATTATATTATTATTATGCAAGGTTGGGACATATAGCCCTAGTTGGCCTGAAACTTAGTTTATGTATACAGGGTGGCTTTAAATTTGCAAAGTTTTCCTGCATTTGTCTTACAAGCTGGGATTACAAGTGTTGCTACCACACCTGGCTACATACATTTTCATGTATAAGTTTATTACAGACTATTCTGTTATTCAAGTACTTTTAAATAGATAGGCTTTTTATAAAATGGTAATAAAATACTATACCTTGATGCACACACTGTTGAGTTCAGTTATTATATTTTTACTTATGATTGTATCTTCCACTTCTTGCCTTTCCTAATATGCTTCCTCTTTGTCTTTTGACTGTTACTTTATTCTTTCCAATTTTCTTCTTGCATTTATTTTTTTATCTCTAGCAATCTTCTTACAGAGTCAGTCTTTTTTCCTGTATCCCCTCGTTTCCTATATGAAGAACTCATTGTGACAGTGTTACAATTGTATTTCCAGCTTCTTTATCTATTTCATATTCATAACTTATTTTCATGAAATATTTGACTAGAATCAGAAGAATCCCAGAGTGGGACTCAGAGGAGATGGACCCCATCCAAGGATGAGTATTATCTTATGAAATAACACTGGGAGAAGGAGGGACCTCAGTCACATCTTGTAAAAGTGTGAGGCTCAGATCACATGCAAAGGCCCTGCTCAGTTATAACACTCTATAGTTATTTGTAGCTATTGGGTTATTGTCCTGATTAGATTATACTTTGTATTTAACTTAATATAAGCCAGAGTCATTTGTGGAAGAAGATCTTTCAGTTAGGAAAGTGCCTGGGTCATTAGAATGATCTGTAGGCAAGTCTGTAGGAAATTTTCTTGATGACTGATTTGGGAGGGCCTATCCCACTCTAGGCAGCACCATCCCTAGTCATGCTGTTCTGTGTTGTATAAGCAGGCTAAGCAACTCAGGGGGGAGCAAGTCAGTAAGCAGCATCCCTCCATGGCCTCTTCTTCAGTTCCTGCCTCCAGGTTTCTTCTCTGACTTCCCTCAGTGAACTGTGCTTCGGCATGTATTAAGACAAATAAACACTTTTGTGACCAAGTTGGTTTTGCTCATGAACTTCATCACAGCAACAGAAAGGAAGTTAGAAAAGTTATTCTGGTCTTTCCCATTAAAAGTTCTCAGCATCTTTTTGTCTCTCAGTCTTATGAGACATTTTCCTTTGTTATATAATTATAAGTAATTATATTTAGGAAACAACATGCTATCTGTTAGTCTTGATTCATAGTATTCATATATATATATATATATATATATTTCATAGGAC
Organism: Mus pahari; assembly: GCF_900095145.1. Lineage (NCBI taxonomy): Eukaryota > Metazoa > Chordata > Mammalia > Rodentia > Muridae > Mus > Mus pahari. Next base: position 45,627,947 of record NC_034605.1, on the reverse strand, counting down.
TGAGTTGATTCATAGTATTCATATATATATATATATATATATTTCATAGGACTGAGTTGATTCATAGTATTCATATATATATATATATATATATATTTCATAGGACTGAGTTCTGTAGCATCTATCCCTTGTAGCATTTCTATCATGTGACAAACATTCATATGGTTGTATGGGGACTTAAGTGGATATGAGAATGTGTATCCAGAGAACTGAATTCAGTTATGTCTTCAACAACTACCAATCTTTGCAAAAATCTTTTAAAATTGCTTTTTAAAAATATATATACAATATTTACAATTTAACTGAGTATAATGTTTTCTTATTTTTCTAAAGCCTGCCAAACAGTGAAAATCTCAGAGCCTTTGTTCATATTATTTCATGAGCTAGAGCCAACAATAGAAGTAATATACTAGGGTCTCAAAATAAATATTTTATGCATCTATAACTTCTACAGAAGAGGATAGAGACAGGAATACAAACAAAATTAGGGTAATAGATTATTATTATGGAAAAATTCGAGGTAAGTAAAAACTTATCTTTTAAAGCCTGTGCTTCCAGAACACCCTTGCATTAGTCAGGTGAGATCTGACCTTGGTTTTTTTTATTTGTTTTGGTATATGGTTTTCCCAGGTATTCCCAGTTATCTGTTATTATACTTATAATCCTCTTGCTTCAGCCACTGAGTGCTGGAATTTCAGGTGTGTACTATTGTTACAGGCCAAAAATGTCAGTTCTGTATCCTCAGACTGAACCTACTGAATTAGAGTCTAAAGGATGAGATGGAGTATACAGATTTTTTCAAAAATCTATTCAGTATTACACTAGAGTTCCTGGATAAGTAAATAAGACAAGCAAAATAAATGCAAGAGGTAATTAATCTTAAAGCAAGATTAAACATTTTATTAGTCATATCTATTAGAATTGTGAATAAACAGAATCTTTAAGAGTAAGTATATAGGCTGTTAGAAAGCAATACATTTCACAGTATCACTGGATATGTTTGTATAAAACATCCATCTTCTATATAAAATTAGAAGATAAAATCCTAGTTTTAATTAAGATTTATTTATTTATTTATATTTATGGGTTTGAGCATGCCTGTGCCAAGGTGCGCATGTACCACATGACTGTGGATGTCTGAGGAAAATTTGTATGAATTGGTTCCCTTCTTCCACTGTGTGGGTTCTAGGGATTGAACTCAAGTTGTCAGGTTTGGTAGCAAGCCCCCTTAAACACTGAGCCATCTTACTGGCCTGAAAATAAAAAATTTTAAAGTACCACACATAATGGCATTAAAATCGTCAGATTGCTATGAAGATTTTTTGTTAACAAAGATGGGTAATAATTCCACATAAAACTATGAAGCTTCATGGATGTAAATTAAGAATACCTAAATAAAATGGAACTAATATGCTATGATCATTTTTATGAATTTAAGAGCAAAAATATCTACAGTTTAAAAAAAAAAATCTTCCTACTATGTTGACTCTGACCACATGCATTCAGTATTCTACTGGAGGTCTTGGAAAAATAAATAAGGCAGGCAAAATAAATGTAAGAAGTAATTATTATTTTTTATTTTTTATTATTTTCTTTATTTACATTTCAAATGCTATCCCAAAAGTTTCCTATACCCCTCCCCCCACCTCTGCTCCCCTACCCACCCACTCCCACTACTTGGCCCAGGCCTTGCCCTGTGCTGGGTCCTATAAAGTTTACAAGACCAAGGGGCCTCTCTTCCCAATGATGGCTGATTAGGCCATCTTCTGCTACATATGCAGCTAGAGACATGAGCTCAGGGGGTACTGGTTAGTTCATATTGTTGTTCCACCTACAGGGTTGCAGCCCCCTTCTTTCTCTAGCTCCTCCATTGGGGACCCTGTGTTCCATCCAATAGCTGGCTGTGAGCATCCACTGTAAGAAGTAATTATTAAGGCACCAACTTTTAAAAATTGACCTATAGATCCAATGTAATTCCAAACAAATCTAAGCGTTTTAAAAGAAAATTTGACAGGTGACTTTATAATGCACGTGGGAATACAAAGAGAGACTAGTTAGCATGGTCTTCACAAATGAGAATGAACTTGTAGATTTCTAATATAAGACCTAAGATTCGTGAAAGCACAGAACACAAATATAATGTAAGATGAGTGGATGAATGGAAGACCTAAAAGCCAAAGGGTCCTGCAGTTTGGATGAGGACGTCTTTGTAATATAGAAAGGCAGGGGTAGAATTTTAAGTAAATATTACTTCATCATTTGAATATTTACAGAGTAAAAACCACTCTGATCCCTCCCTCATACTAGACATACAAATCCAATTACACACGGCTCACGAACAAATATGTGAAAGGTAATAGAACTTCCAGCTAAAAATTTCTTTCATAAGAAAACAATTTTGTAATCTTGGAAGAAAGTTCTAAAACAACTTTATAAGAAGCAACAAGCAGCAAAGAGCAAATAGCCACATTGATTCACTGAAATTAAAGAGCTTCTCTTCATGTCAGGACATCATTTAAAACGTAATGTACCAATTATCTGAAGTATAACTAAAACACTGCTAATCAGGGAAGGTTTAACCCTAAATGCTTACTTAGAGAAAAGGGAAAGTCTCAAATCAAATATAAGTTTTTAATCTTATGAATACAGGAAAGAAAAAAGAAGAGGAAAAATTTCCAAGTGGAAGAGAAAGGAAATGATAAAGATAAATGCAGAAGTCAACGAAATTTAAAAGCAGGAACACAAAAGAAATTAAATCAATTAAAAATGTATTCCTCAAAAAAAAATCAATAAAATTGATTACTTTCTGGAAAAAAAAACAGATCAAGAGGAAAAGACTGAAGAGGTAACTCTTCAATGTGAGGAGTCAGGTTGGGGTTCTCACTGTGGATACTCTAGCTGTTAAAAGAAAAAAAGGGAAACACTACAGATGTCTTTAGGCTTGTCAAATTCCTTTGGAAAACTTTGAATATGTTTAGATAAAATAGAAGTAAAAACCTAAAGTTATCCTAGAACATGTCCAAAGCAGAATTACTTATGGTGACCCTAAAGTCAGAGGGAACTAAAACAACATTATCTCTCGGCGCAGTTCTTGGTTTCCTGACATAAGCACACGGTAAGACCCTTCTGACGAAGACACCACTGACTTTGCATGCAGGGCATAGCTAAATCAACCGCAACTGACCAGGAAACTCTCACCCTGCTGCTGGGTAACTTACGGAATGCCAGAAGGTGACACAGACAGATGGGGAATATATCAATTATCTCATACACAGCTGGACCTGCATGCTACAATATTGACCTGCCTGACACGATAGTCCCACTGGTGTAATAGTGGCATACTGGTTATACAGGTAACTGACTGCTTTATGTCAAGCCATAAAGTCTGCTCCATACAAGGGGTTTCATATCTGATACTGGTTAGTAGTCCATGTTTGGAAAGACCATAGACCCGAGGAACAACCTACTCCTGTGGTTTTGATAGGTGATCCTGTTGTGAAACTTCCTTCTGAATATTTATGTTTCGATCTATAAATTTGTGTTGCTTTCAACTTTGGTCAAAAAAGCTTTCTTGTGCAGTGGGTAGTGGTTCATATAGTGACTCATAACTAGTTAAAACATCACATATAACTAATAATGAATGCTTGAGTAGATAATCATCGATATTCACTTCTCCCATTTAAGATGGGAACATTGTGGACACTGGGGCATAAGGAATGTATGAGTTAGCAGATAGAGAGGAGAAACAGGGAAAGACTGCTGAGTTCTCGACATTACATATCTGTCATATGGACTGACTCTGGTGGTAGATGACTCGAACCATTTTGGCAATGTTCATGCTATACTATACCAACATTTTGTGGGGTTGTTTTGTTTGTTTGTTTGCTTATTTGACCCTTAACTGGGGGATATTATCTTAACTATCTCTGGCATCTATACTTTTATTTTGTTTTCAATATTCATTTATTTTCTATGTATGAATGTTTTGTCTGTGTTCCATGTGTATGACAGCAATTTTTATCAATTTATTTAAGAATTCTCTATATTTCTATGTGTGGAGTCTGCTTTTAATTTTTTTTTCTGTTTTTGTCTTATTGAAAGTAGGTTTTTAGATAGATGTCTTTTTTTTTTTTTCTTTAAAGTACCTTGCTCTGACAATATCACGAGGTAACTGTATTGGAATGTGTGCAAGGAACAGAATAATTTCTAGCAGTTGTTGTGCCTTGATTATAGGTTAAAATGAAAGGAGAAAATCACAGGAATAGGGAGCCTCGTTGATGAGGCTTGCATGGATTCAAGCTGGGAAAATGTGGAGACAAACCTATGACATCCACTCACGGAATTTGCTACATTAAAAGAAGACACTCATGAAACCTGGTGGTAAGTGAATGAGAACTGGTAAGAAATGTATGCATCCATTACAATACATATCAATAAATATCAAGTAAGGGGAAATAAATCCGGAAAGAACCAACATAGATACTAACTCTAGAGGAGAGTTTGATGAAGATGAGGATATCACTGGCTTTATCATTTCCTCCCCTACACTCATTCCTTTCAAGGTAGAAACTGGTCGGGACCTTGCCTGGAAAGTGATCACCTCTGGTGAGGAACAATTGGGTTTTAGGAGTCTCCAAATATGGCACTTAGGGAAGAATGTGATGTTACTTTTGGAGAATTTTGTCCTAGAAACGGTATACTTGAGTCCCATCATGAGAATATGACAGAAAATGCTGCATTAGGAGTGGTCTGTTAAAAAGGGAGAGATGAATCCTGTGCTTCACAGAGGATGATGTCACAAATGGTAATATATGGGTGTCGAAAAATTCCAGGGTCAAAACAGCAAGAGACCCGACCATAGACAGGGCTATCCTGGACCGCAGCCTTAAGCTGAACTGACCTTAGTCTGGATTTCACCCTGGAGCAGAGGGGCCTTTAAGGGGTGTCCCCAGTCAGCTTATATTGCAAGGCAAAGAGCAGGTTTAATTAAAACATTACTGTAGCTGACAAAGTGCTGTGGTTTTAAAATAACCATCTGCATGTTCATTCCCATGGATGGACAGATGGGAGATAAAGAGGTGACAGTTCTCTTATGGAAACAATAAAGGCAGCCAAATAAATCCAGGAAAAACATATTCATTCCTTTCTCTTTATGAGAATTTTCTAGAGGTTAGAGAGGAGGGCTTGCCGTTTTAAAAAACATATGAGAAATTATCATTGTTAGGGAAGCCCTGAGTCTGTGGACAAGCGGTATTAATATTAAGAATATTTTGTTTTAGATTAATTGGAGGCCCTTGACATTTTGTTGAAAGTTGCGTCTTGTGTACTTTATTTAAGCAGATTCGGGATCTGGGCCGCAGGAATGACTGGCATACCTGATAAGATTTAGAAAGGTAAGTCATGCTAGACCTCACAATTGAACCCAGTATGATGTCACAAATGGCAAACTACAGAAAACACAAGGTGTCAGTGATTCAAAAGGATGCCACTGACTGCAATACCACCCAGTCTATGGTAGTTACTTCCACATCTCAAGCGGGTTTAACAAAAAAAAAGACCAAAAATGTTCGCTGGGCTGGGTTTTTGTTATCACTAAATTTAGTTTGCAGATCCTGGGACATCTTTATTTTTTAGACATAACATCCTCTTCTAGGGAATCAAAATGTTCTAGGCCAAAAAAAAAAAAAAAAAAAAAAAGTTACTGGAACCTTTTAACTTTTATTCTTCAGCTTGTCCTTAGGGGAGTTCTAGCTCCAGTTCCCCTCCCCTTTTAAAGATTTATTTATTTATTTTATGCATATGAGTACACCATTGCTCTCTTCAGGCACACCAGAAGAGGGCATCAGATCCCATTACAGATGGTTTTGAGTCACCATGTGGTTGCTGGGAATTGAACTCGGTGCCTCTGGAAGAACAGTCGGTGCTCTTAACCACTGAGCCATCTCTCCAGCCCAACCAGTTCCCTTTTATCCTTGGTTAATTTATGAGGGTCCATAACAGAGAATGGATGGCTGATTTCATTTTACTATTTCTGCCCAGGTTCTAGATACATGATCTTTCTACAAGGCCCCATTTAAGTCTTACTTGTACAATATTAGGAGTGTGCTATCCACCTCCAGGTCTATCAGAGTAGAACCAGATGACTATGAAATCCACACTCTTGCTGCCACAAGCAGTAGAAAGCAGGTCCAAAAGACAGGTTCACATCTGGACACTGAGTTAGCCCTGTTTAGCTATATAGGACTTGGGATTTTGCTCTGAGTTTTCTGTAAGGCTAGACTATCTGTCTTCTCTTGGATTGACGCCTACATATAGAAGGATGTAAGACTATTAATTAACTCGCCAAACACTGACCTGGCAATCCTCTTCCAGAGGGCTTATGTTTCATTTCATGAAAAATTATACCTAATTTGAAACTTTATTTGCATGAGACATATTAATAAAACCTGCTTGTCTTTCTGGTGGCAAGTCTTTCTTCCACTCCCCATCTTTGCGTGTCCGACTGCCTGATTTCCGTGGCTGAAATATTTTTATCCCCACTCCCGCCCTCCTGTACCACGAAGAAAATTAGTTCTGCCCTCTGCTTACCTCTGCCAACCTTATGTTCCTTTATGGTTTTCACTTTGCATATATAAGAACATATAAGAATGATGATGGTGGTATTATATTCCTCTCAGCAAATATGAAGTACTTTTAAAAAACACAGATGTGAGGCCAGCCTTCCCGAATTTGTAGCCACATTCCATCCTTGTAATTTCATGATTTCATACAAATCAGTATCTCTGTGAATCTATGAGAGCAACATTGTACTAAAACCTTACAGTCTCCATGGGGATTCAAACACATAATCCTTATTAAGTTTCTGGCAAAAAATGATTCCTGATAAACCTTGACTGTATGTAAGCTGTTATTGCTCACCAGCCCAAAGCAAGGCTATAGCTGTGAGATTAAACCTTGGCACAATTTCAAAGCTTGATCCCTATCAGACTTACTTTAAAAAAAAAAAAATTAACTCTCCAAGCTTAGCTTGCCTTATATGCAAATGAGAAATAAAGTGAACTTTTTCACTGGGCCTTGGGAGGATAAAACATTATGTAATAAATGTAGAACACCTAACAGAGCCTGACAAACTGTGGGCGGACAACAAATGTTCACTGCTTCCTTTCCTCCCAGTTTCTTAAAGTAGACACTGTACAGAGCGGCTGGGGGCTGGCTGCTAAGCCATACTAGATGCAGAAAGGAAACTGTGTATCAGGCTTTGCACATGGAACTGAGTCAGACAGAAACCCAGGCAGCTTCTATTATTTAAATGTTGACCATGCTTGAATAAAGTATATGTCACTTTCCAGGTCACAGTCACCAGGATGGCTAACAGCAAGCCTTATTGTTTTAATTGTATATTTTCTCCATGGCTAGTTTTAAATATAGATGGTAATTAATGACATAATTTAAGGTCTTAAGGTTTTTGAATCCCTGACTCATGTTCACTGTGCAGAAAGGTGATATATTCTTGGCGTTAGCCTTGTGCAGGAAACTGCTTGCCTTGTTCGTTTGGAAGTCACCTCAATGTCAAGGCTGCTAACTTGAGTTATTTGAGTCGCTTTACAAGAAGATGCCAGCATTTAGAGATAGGGACGTCAGTGTCCTGCTTAGGTTTTTTATTAATTGACACAAGCCAGGGTTGTCTGGGAAGAGGGAACCACACATGAGAAAATGTCTTCCCTAGAGAGGCCTGTTGGCAAGTCTTAGGAGGACGGGATCGTATTTTAGTGGCTGATGTGGGAGGGTCCAGCCCACTATAGATGGTGCCACCCTTGAGCGGGTGATCCTGGGTTGTATTAAAAATCCAGCCATGCAAGCTGTGAAGAGCAAGCCAACAAGCAGAGCTCTTCCGTAGCCTCTGCTGTACTTCCTGCCTTGGAGTCCTGCCCTGATGTCCTTTCATGATGGACTATAGAATGTAAGGTCAAAATGTCTGTTCTTCCCCAGCTTGCTTTTGGTTGTAATGTTTATCACAGCAATAAGAACCTGACTAGGACCTTCACCCTTGGCACTGGGATCCTGGGTTTTGTCTAACTCCTTGGCCACATCCCGCTATGTTATCTAGTTAAATACCCAGCTCTCACCCCCAACCATCTAGTCCCTAGAAATGTAAAAAACGATAAAGCTAGGAAGACTTATGCTTGAATCCTGGCATTATAGTTGATACACACACACACACACACACACACACACACACAC
>NC_034605.1:45617370-45619646 GCF_900095145.1 Mus pahari | reverse complement strand
GTGTATATATATATATACACACACATACATATATATATATATATATATATATATATATATATATATATATATATATATCCTTCTAAGCTTCACTTCATATGAATTCGGGAAATAAACTTTAACCAGTGACAAATTTCTTGTTTTCAGTGACCTGCGTGTGCATAGCTTCTGGTATATGTTAGATATTAATAAGCAATGCTTGCTTTTCCTTTCTTCCCCAAGGCTCAGTTTTTGTCACCTGTAAAGTGGACCAGTTGAATGCAGCATTTTCAGGCTCTAATGCTCTATCATTGCCAAGACTACATTGTTGAGTAAAAGATCAGAAAGACCTGGGAAGTTCTTGGTATGTATTGAACAAGAGGGAAGTCATGCTGTTGTTGGGAAGTCAGGATTACGGACTTCCCTTAACGGACGAGTCGGAAGCAGGGACCTGCCTAGGACGGATTAGGTGGATGTTTTATTTGTATTCCGTTGTGTCTACAGATGGGCTGCTGATGGTAATCAGATCACAGGGCATTAGTCAGACGCTCTGTCTAGTAAATAACAGAAGAACTGATTCAGGGATACAGTCCAGCTGGCAAAGTTACCTTTGGGGTAAAACCAAAGCACAACAGACCCATCTCCCTTCTTTCAAACTGTGTCTGATTATTGATCCATGGAGAACATCAACAGTCCTTAGTTTACATGAATTTTTATTAATTTTAAGATTAAAATAGAGACTAAAAATGACCCGTGGGTCTTGATTTAGAGTAAGAGCACACATCAGGGCACATTCTTGTGCATCACAGGGCTGTAAGCATGTGCTCTGGGGTGTAGGATCACCGATTTCAGGTGATGGGGAATGCTTCAGTTTGGTTTGGTTTGGTTTTATGGTCTGCATTTTCTAAATTTTCTGTAACTATTATGAACTGTATTGGTATTGAGGAGGAAAAAAAAAAGTGAGTTATGAGTGTTGCGAGAAATTCCCATGGGGACCAGCAAAGTTGCCTCACAGGTCAACCACATACTGTCTAGTTCAAGCTAAGAATGGAGGTCTCTCCTTTCACCATGATAGCTCCCCAAGAAAGAAAGATTAAAAGATCCTCTCTGGAGCTTCTCCTACAGTATAAGCACACAGAGTGACTGCGGGGCCACCTTCTTACCATTCAGCTCTGGAGACACTCTGCCTCTGAACAAGAATGGTGTGAGCACTCTATATTTTATTTGTCAGCTCACAGTGTGTGTGTGTGTGTGTGTGTGTGTGTGTGTGTGTGCTGGTAACTTTGCTCGTCCAGAGAACACTGACCTAGAAGATGTGATGTGGAGGATCACAAGGGTCAAGATTTTAATTATGGCTTCATTTGCATAGCTGCACGACCTTGAAAAATTACTCGATCATTAGAATATGTATAAAATGGTCGGTCATGATAAAAATACACTCTACAGATTTCCTTTTTGTGAATCCAATGAGCCAATGAAAAGGCCCTGATACAGAGTGAGGCCTCCCTTCCCCTCTATTTTAATTTGCAACTTTAGGATGTTGAGTGAGCTTGGATTATGGGTTCAATGGGGAAGTCAGTTTTGTAGTGTGTTGACAGTGTAATCTGGCTTTTCAAAGATAAAGATTAGATTGGGCTAAGGCAAGTACCATTTTCTCAGACCAGTTTAGTCAACAGACTGTGTTTAGTCAACTAAGCAGAAGAGCTTGGTCTACATTGGTCCAGAAGAAAAGTAAGGCCTAGTTTTTTAACAGCTGCAGCAAAACCTCTCATTTCTCTTCTTTAGCAGTGTCCTGTGACAGGCTATAATTCTTCTACACTGGATGAGCTGTTTCTGAGATACTCTTCCTGGTGCTGAGTCAGGCCTTTGCTTCTGATGAAAAACCTAATCCAGAATCTGAAATTGTCTTGGTGACTACAAACTTTCCCTTCATTTGAGTGTTTGAAATGGGCTATTAATTTTCAGTATTCGTGCTAAAAAAGAAAATACCGTGTTTATAGTCCAAAGCACAATTTAGAATGTTTCCTGACAATCTCCTAGTCCTCTACATAATATAAAAGGGAAGCTTAAGGTTTAGAAGAAATACAACTCAAAAACCCTTGTAAAAGTTGTCAGTAAATAGTTTTCAAGAATTATTGTGCCATACTGAGTATTTTGGATTGTTCTCAGAGATCTCAATACCAAGACTTTGGTACATAGATCGATCAATCTATCTATCTATCTATCTTTCTTTTTTCTTTCTCTCTTCTTCTTCTTCTTCTTCTTCTTCTTCTTCTTCTTCTTCTTCTTCTTCTTCT
>NC_034605.1:45593147-45617264 GCF_900095145.1 Mus pahari | reverse complement strand
CTCTCTCCCTCTCTCCCTCTCTCCCTCTCTTTCAAGACAGGGTTTCTCTGTGTAGCTCTGGCTGTCCTGGAACTCACTCTGTAGACCAGGCTACTCCCTGCCTCTGCCTCCCAAGTGCTGGGATTAAAGGCTTATGCCACCAATGCCCGACTAGATCTTATTTCATATTAATGATTACATGGATTCTAGATTCAAAACACTTGCTGAATTCAATACATTCTAAATTAATTTCCCCCTTCTTAATTCTCCTCTTATAATCCTCTCAACAAATAACTTCTAATATAATATATAATATATGTAATAACTTCTACTATACAAAGGTAACATCTTAGGACCTTTTGACATACTGCTCTCTCAGTATCCAGCTGTCTGACTGTCACACATGTACAAAGAATCTTCATGGTTTCAGATCCTGCCTTCTGAATTCTTTCAGTTTGTTCACTGTCCAATTATGTTTGTGTCACTGCAGTAGCCAGTGGCTCTCATGGTTTTAGTCTTTTGCTCCTTTATCAGTCCTCATATCCGTAACCTTCATAAAAATACATCTAAGCACAGACCCCCACGGGCTGTATTCTTTAGTAGACTCAACCTCTGCTTTTGGAACTTCCTAGTTCAGCGAACAAAGCCTTGAAGAGGTTGGCTTCTGCCTACTGAGCTAGACTCTTCTTGTGTCATTCTGCATCTGTGTCCCGTCTATGCCCCTTGCAACAAACACAAGACTCTAATGGATTACTCTCTTCAGGTGCCATGGCTCATCACTTCAGGCTGCCCAGAAGGTGCTTCACTGCCCTCACTAAATCCAACTGAAAGGAAAGTTACTTGTCACCTTATCTTGAATAGCAACTTGGAAACACATTGCATCTATGCTGGGAAGTCTTAAGAAATGGACAAGGTGGCTAATATTACCCAACAGTAAAGCTATAAAGAGGAAGCTTTTGGAATCGGTTAGTAAGTTTGTTTCAACATCAATTCTACATTTTTATTTTTATTTGTGTGTGTGTGTGTCTCACCTGCACATGTCAGTGTACAGTGTACAAGCCTGTTGCCCACAGAAGTCATGAGAGGGTATCTGATTCCCTTGCAATTGAAGTTATGGATAATTGTGAGACGCTACATTCATGAGTCACCATGTAGATTCTTGGAACTAAACACAGGTCCTCTGGAACCATGGAGCCATTGGTCCAGCACCTCCACTAGTATTCTTATATTTTAAGATATCCTCACATTTCTGATGTGCTTAGAAATTTAAGTTGGGAATCAACAATATTCAAGAAGAGATGGAATGGGGGTGGTGGTGATCTCTCTGGAAAGATGGAGCCCTGCCCCTTTCTTTTGAGGGATGACAAAATTAAAGGAGAATTGATAACAGAGCAACCACTGGTTATATGACTATTAGGTGCTAACATTTTGCTTAATGGTCTACGTTTATTTGTTCGCTACTTATGTCACGTTCATGCCTTTTGGGAAAGCTAGGCGCTGTCTGTGCTCTTATCCAATGTCAGTCAGTAAATGATCTTAATTCATTTTCTATTGCTCTACTTATTTCCCTGTATGGCTTACCCTCCACCATAGTCCAAAAAATGTAGTGCTAGCCATATATTACTCCATCTCAATAACATATTCCTCTTTTAAAATTTCTAAAGCAACAGAATAAACACACTACCATATTAAGGGAGTCTAAGAAGTTTTCTGAAAATCACATGTTATATGGAAGTTTCTAAAATGCCATTTTGTTTCATTTAATCCTCAAATTTGTCCTTTGGATTAGGAACTCTTGATTATCGTTCTGTACTAGAAATGCAGACGGGAAGCAAAAGAGATTAAATTCTTGGTCTAGCTGCACAAGCTAGAAAGTAGCCAACACTATTTGAACTCAGGACCACTGGAGGGTAATGGTGACATCTCAAAGACAGTGATTAGCCCGCATGGGAGGTTATTTGATTCCTACCATCAGGTTGTATGTGCCGTCATTGTAATGGTAACAGTGCGATGCTTAGAAAAGGAAAGGAAAGGAAACATAAAAAGTAAATAGTCACAGAGACTTAAGGTTAATCGGCTCTATTCCTTTTCATTTTTTTTTTTTTTAAATCTTTTGCCCAAGGCTTTGCACTTATCCTGTTCCTCAGTTCTGAAAGAGAAACCGATAGATCTTGAAGATCCTCTCTCTTTTCAGACACAGCACTTCAAAGGTCTGCTTTAATATATCAATGTCCATTCAGGACTTTCACTCCTCTGTGTATCAATGGCTCCCTGGGAGATCATTACATACAGTGAACATGCTCTCGACTATGAGCTAGCTTGGCTATGCTGGACTCCTATCCTTGCCTCTGTTGTACAGGCAAAGAGGGTGACACTGGAAGTTTTCTTTCTTGAATTCTTAAAAACAAAACAAAACAAAACAAAACAATAGCAATAACAATTTTTTCTTTCTTTGACAAACAGATTTGTTTGGGCAAATGAGGATTGAGACTTCATCCCCAGCACCTGTGAATTGTTTATGCTAATTGGGTCATGGCTGAGCCTAGCAGAGTGTGGGCTGCGTTTTAATCTGCTCTTTCAAATGCCGCATGTGAGAGTGGGAGTTATTAATTGATTGGAAGTGTTTCCTTGTATTTTCATGTTATTCCCCCCCCCCCATGTCTCATCATTTCAGGTTCTCCTTTCCTCTCACTCTGCTCTCCAGAGGAAACCTGAAACCCCAATATGTGTTAAAGCAGATGGTTCCTAGGTACAAGACACTCCAAATACCAAGGACCTCCCCAGGCGCTCCTCTGTGAGCCTATTGGAAGCTGGAGCTAGACCTCCGGGCCCTCTCTAATCTATGGTACTGGAGGACTGGGCTGTTTCTATGATGTTTTCTCTATCCGCTTTCATTCTCTCCTTCACCCACAGTGTTCTCTGTATTAAACACAGGTTGGGAGAGCCTGCGTGTGAGCAATTAGAGGTCTAAAATGGACCGTGTGGGAGGCCAGGGGGGCAGGCTTGGGAGTCGGCTTTGTCATCCCTGAGAGAAGCACAGCTTGCGACTTCCTTGCTAGAGTTAGAGAACAGATTCCCAACCTCCTCAACAGGGATTCATTGAGGGCGATAACCGGATCACCAAACAGCAAAAATGAGACCAGAAAGGATCTTGTAAGGTTTTCGTATGAACCCTTTTTCTGAAACACGATCTAGAAGTTAGCATGTAAGTTACCTGGGTAATGAACCAAGTAAGACATAGGAAGAAACCACTTTGTGGGGAGAGCAGAGGCATGGCTGACACTGCTGTGCTGGTGCTAGCAGGGCTCGAAGGGACAGACAGAAAGGTGTTCCTGTGACATAAAAGATTATAATCGATTTGGCAGCCATTTCTTAAATGGGCACTGGATTGACTTGTGGTCATTGCTGTGCCCTCGCTTTTCTGGAGAAAACTCGTCCTCCAGCTTTAGGAATGAGTCACACCTAAGGTCTCATGGGACAGGGATGGAGGCAAAGTGCATCGTTCTGCTAGCTGAATGCCCAAGACTCTTGATACAAGGCAGGAGCCCTGTGAGCTGTTCTCACAGTCTATTTCCAGTGAGTGACTTTGATGGGTCTCCACAGCTTCCTCCATGGTGCCTGGTTGGAAACAAGAGTGTGAGTGGTGGCTGTGTTGAGGATCAGTTGGCCAAAATGTGTGAGGCCTGGACTGGGTGGTAGGCGTTTAAAGATGGAAGGGTTAGGGGATCTGAGTTAGGCAGAGCTCAGAACTCAACTTCTGATCATAGTCAGAGCATTCTTTGAATTGGCTTCAGGTAAGTTACCACGGGGTTCATCCCTTTCATAACTACTTCCAGACAGAAGGAAAACTCAGTCATCACTGACAGTTATACATTAAAATCCTCATTGCCTCTGGAAATTTAACTTCAAAGTCTATAATTGTTTAATAACATACCTAAACTTTTCCTGTAATGTTTTCCTTTCTCTTTTGAGTTTTTAATGGATTTCTTTTGTTTCATAACAGATACATCTGAATTGATGACTTTCTTTCATTTTTCCACATCTTAATTCTATCAGTTTTTTATGCACCTGTCCCTTCAGTCTTACGTGTGTGTCACTTTCAATAAAAGATTTTAAGAGTTTAAAGGAATTAGGGTTGGAGAGCAGGGTTTTCCATGCCCAAAGTCTTCAGTCTTTTTTCTGAATCTGAAGTTTCTCCTAGAAAAATGTAGACTGAAGGATTCTTGTTCTACCAGGTCAGTAAAAGCATTTACTAAATCATATAATATAAATATAATATAATCATATAATATAAATATAAATCTTATAATCAAGGATGCTGCTGCCCACCAAGGAAATGGTATTTAAGGAGATCACTATACTTGAGGTAGATGGAAGGCATTTAAGTAACTAACATCAGTATTAGGACTAATTGACAAGTGTGCGCACGCGCACACACACCCACACCCACACCCACACCCACACACACACACACGTAGATGGAAGACTTTTAAATAACAAGAGGATATTATTAGTGACTAATTGACAAGAATATTCTGTCTCTCTGTGTCTGTCTGTCTGTCTGTCTGTCTCTCTCTCTCTCTCTCCTCATTTAATCCTTCAACCTCCCTTGGATCTGGAGGTAGCCAAATATTTCTATGAAGAACCTGAAGCTTAGAAAGGCTGCCATTTTCTTGAGTTCCTATATCAAGTGAGTGGAGAGATTTAGTATGGGATAAAAATGAAATGGAACCTGTACTATGACAGAGGCTATAATGTAGACATAGGAGAAACATCTGGAAACATCAGGCAAAACTCATTGGGAGGTAGTGTTGATGCTAGCCAGGTCTTGCCTTAAGCACAGGAAGAGAAAGAATGCTATTGTTAATTAACCATTACTAATGACTTGCAACTAATTGAGTAATACCAAGTGTTCTTTGTCTCTTGGGACCATACTAAGAAATCCCAGAGGTGTAAAGGTTAGGATGGTTGGAGAACATTCAACTGAAAGCTAAAGATTCAAGGGCCAATGTTCTGATGGATTTCTTGTGGGGAGGGCAGCACATAACAAAAGGTAGAGATGAGGGAACCACTAAGGGTTGACAGAAGGGTTCCAGTGAATGTTTCTTTATTCCTAAAACAACTTGAAGAGATTCTGAGAAGTTCACCGTGGCATTCATCAGTTGTCAAAGCTGGCATTTCCCTTTGTTGAACAAGACAATGCAGACAAGAGAAAAGGTACATTATGAGGAGCACCAATGACTTCAAATGTCATGAGTTATGCAAAGTGATAAAGGAGGAGGGGGGATTGTCATCGGGAGCTATAAATGTGACTGCCTGGTGGCTTTAGTCAACCGACTGCTTTTTAATGTGTTGAAGGTAATTTCAATGTCCAGTGACACTGATAACTTTTATGTCTAAATAAATAAATAAAATGGAGCTCTAGCATAGTGGAAAGAACTTGAGTGATGTAAGAGATAGATGGGTTCTCTAGCCTCCTGCTAGAGGCTGTGTGATCGGGATATGTGATGAAATCTCTCGTCTTCTTCATCTTGGGAAGTGTGCTATGGTCATGAGCATTGCCCCTGTTTACCTCCTTGGTTGATTTAATCAAACTGGCCAGCTGAAAAGGTACTTCTTTCCAGCAAGGAACACTGAGATAGTCAAAATAGCATGATGCATTCAAGTTATGTACACTTGAATCAGATCCTAGCTTCGCAGATATCCAAATGGATGGTCTGTTTCAAGAATCATCTGTGCATCAATTTTAAATTCATTCTCTCTCTCTCTCTCTCTCTCTCTCTCTCTCTCTCTCTCTCTCTTTTCTTTTTTCTTTTTCTTTTTTGGTTTTTCAAGACAGAGTTTCGGCGAGGTTGCCTGTGCCACAAAGCCCCAGAGCCTTTTCTTCCCCCAGCACTAGGGTTAAAGGAGATCCATTGCCTCACATACACATGTCTGTGGCAAGCACATTTCCAACTGAGTTACCTCCCCAGCCCCAAGTCTTAAATGTTCTAATCTGCAACATGCACATAATGCCACAATCTCCAATTCCCAATGCTTCACTGGGGAGGATCACCAGAAAAGACTATATAAAGTGCAGTCTCTGATCCATGTATGTTCCTTTATTGATGTCTATTTGCCACTTGGGATCATTTGAACTCAGTTAATAAGAAACAACTTTGGGGGCTGAGTGTGTGGCTCAGTGGTAGAGCACTTGCCTAGAGTATGTAAGGCCTGTGTTATCTATAGGAAACAGTTATAACTTATGATAGTTTATAATACTTAACTACCTAGGTGGGGCTAAGAAAGATATTCAGGTAGAAATAGCCACAAAAGAACGGGTTATATAGCTTAATGGTAAAGTACCTGCCCTGGTTTCAATCCCTAGCACTCACCCCTCACCTCCAAATAAAAAGAAGCATAGCTACAGGATATAATAAAATGTCTATCCTCAGATGTCATCTCTTATTGCCCATTGGAAGCAAGGAAGTGGATTCTCCTTATAGTATTGCCCCTTAGAGACTATGATTCCATTGGACTGCAGTGGGTCTTCAGTCATGGAGGATCTTGTGAAATCTCTTGGGGTGTTTCTAATCTACACTCGATACAATGCTTTAAAAAATAATTTTATCACTATCATGTTGAAAAGTGGCTAATCCTTCTTCATAGGATTGACCCAGAAAGCCTGTTGGAAACTGGGGTTCTGAAGACCTTGTCACTCAGATCCTGTTTCACTTGGATTGAGGGGAAGGTGTTGAGAGAAGCCTGGGTATCCATTTCAACCAGAAAAAAAAAAATCCCATAATACTCATTTTGTTAAAATTTTAGTGACGTCCTGCTCAGTGCAGCTGCGTACTGTAAAGATCACAGAGCCTGGCATTGAGGGTGGGACCATCACTGTCAGACCCTCATGAAGTCACATGCACCTCCAGTTTCCAGAATCTTCTGTTTTGAGTTACAGGTAGCCTTTACAAAGTTCCCTCTGTGTCACAAAGATATTCTGGGGTGAACAACTCCCAAACCAAGTAGGAGAACATCATCTGTCAACAGGAGTCAAACCGGAAGCCTGTGGGCTTCGCCACCCGTTCTCCAGAACACGTCTCTATTCTGTTAGTAGAATTCCCAGCCATCCAATCTTCCCCCCTTTTTACACTCAGACCAATGGGAAATGGAGATTGGAGAAAACAAGCTGTTCCATTAGCAGAACAGAACACACACTTGACAGTCTCAGGGATTTTCAAAGGGACTTTGAAAAGTTGGGACCTCTTTTTACCCTTGCTGTAGGAGCTCACATTTTCCCCGACTCTTCTTGTGTTAATTAACTAGAACATCCTCCTCTATTTTGGAATGGGATATTTTCATTTTCCAAGAGAAAAAATAAGCAAAAATACCTATGAGTCAGTCAAAAACATACTTCTAAAACTCTTGCTTTGGATCGACATGCAGTCTATAATTAATTTTGAAGGTGTATTTTAGAATTTTGTAAATACTATATACAATGAAGAGTAAATCACACAGGAAAAGAAGAGGAACCCTCAGTGTTTTATTTTCTTTCCTCCTTGAAGGATTTAGTTCTCTGAGAGCGTGTGTTTGGTCTATAGAAATAGCCACATAAATGAATAACAAAAGGGACAAACAGCCTAGCCAATCAGGTCTTGGGTAATCTAAGTTCTAGATTATGAGCCCTGTATGAGACTTCTAGTTAGACCTTTTAAGAAGGGGCTATCACGTCTAGGTTTTTAGATTGTCCTCACACTGCTCTGAGCTAGTCTAGCTGAGTTGAAAGCTGCCTAGAGTGAGATTAACCTTCTTTGTCCCACATGCCTTTCATAAGAAGCAGCCATCACATACCAGTCTATCTCCTGGTACTCAGAGCCTTGGCATGGATTCAAATAGGTTTCAGTCATGCACTGGAGACATGAGTGTTTGCTGTGGAAGGAGAGGGTAGCAGGCTATGGTGATGAGCCCTTGCCCACTTACTGTTCACCTGGACATCTTTGTACGGCCTAGGGGTTTGGTGTCTTGGAAAGACTGAGCATCCATGCAAAGTGGGCAGAAGTGACTGCAGGGGAGCCAGTGAACTGTAGAGAGAAGCTGTGAGTTACAGTGGAGGCAGTGGTCCTGAAAGGAGGAGATCCTGTAGTGACAACCCTAAGTGTTGGGGGACTTGGAGACCAGGTTTTAAGATAAAGTGAAAGAATTACTGGGGCAGGGGGAGGGGATTCACTACAACATACTTTAACTATTGTTGAAGTTTGTCTTATGGTAGGTTTTCCTGTGATAAGACAGAAAACCTTACTGAATTTATGTTTACTGAATATTCCTCTGTGTGTGTGTGTGTGTGTGTGTGTGTGTGTGTGTGTGTGTGTGTGTGTGTGTTTGCTTTTGCAAAACCTTGGCTGCCTTGGGGACTCCCAATCAGAGAAGGGAGGGCCTTTAACATGGGCTATCTATTTTATTGATTCAATGATGTCTGATGCTGCAGATGTTTTAAGCACTTTAAAGACCTCGACTCATTAATGTGCTTAACAACTTAGAGATCTGTCACCGTTATCATTTTTCAAAGGACTGTATGAATTGACTTTTAAATAAGGGTCCCTAGAGAGGTGTGCTGGCTCTGTCACTCCTGTTTAGCTGCAGATCTTGAAAACATTTAGACTTCTGATTTGAGGACCCCCTGCCTCCCTAATGTTTGGGGAGCCCGCTGAACCCTGCCAATCTAGGATTCCTGGAATGGAAAACAGCGTCCTCCTCACCCACAGGCACACGTGATCCCAAGGAGAAGCCATCGCGTGTGCTGCCACCTCCCATGTGTTCCCCAGTTATTCCAGCTCTAGAGTCTACACCACCGTCACTGCTGGTGACAATTCTGACCACTCCACCCCCAAGCTCCATCTGCTGCAGCTACCAGGCTGCCTTGTAATCTTCAAGCCTCCCACACACGGTGCCCGCTTTCCTCCCATAAAAGCCAAGAGTCCATCATCTTCAAGACAAAGTGAACAGACATCTTTACCCTCCACAGATAACTACTGCTTCCTTTCTTGATCTGCAGCATAGCTGGATGAGCCTGTCATGGAGTAAGACTCAGAAATGGAATGCACTGGGGCAGAGGTAGCTGTGTATAAAGTCAGGTGCCATGATGCGGTGGAAGCCTCTCACTTCTCCCCTCTCTTCCAGTTCCATATCATCTAGTCATCTAGCTACTTGTAGACCCAGAACAAGCTGGGGGTGTTAACTAGCCTCTGTCCTTTCTTCCCAGGAACCCTCTTAGACCTCCTGAAGTGACAGAGAGCGGCAATGCTGCTTCTCTCCTCTTAGAGGGTGGGAATTAGCCATCATATCACTTTTGCCAAAATCAAGCTATGCTGCTTGCTGAGCCTGCTCACCCAAACAAATCCTGCAGATAATATCCAGCCCCTCTTGACTTTAAGAGCATAGGCTCATACCCAGAAGATGGAAGCAGGAGGCTGGAAAGCACTCAAGGTTACCAAGAGCTATGGGCAACGCACAAACAATTCATAATAACACTTGAGAAAAACCGGGGCCGGGGGTGTTGTTATTATCAGTGCCCAAGATGAGCCAGGGTGGAAGATACCAGGATTCTAACACAGCCTATCTCCTTCACAGCTCTGTTTTGTGACTTCCCTGAATTCAACTACTTTCCTGTTTAAACAGGACCACTGTCCACCTTTTCTGTGGGTGCTCTGGGATACAGCCAAAATCAAGGTCATTTGACTGGACATCTTAAACATTTCATGAAAAGCACAAATTATCATTTAAACAAAAAAGAAAAAAAAATCTCCTACCCATCAATTAGATAAAACCATTTGAATTCTTTGGCTACCTTAACAATGAATGGCAAATGTTCTAAAGAGCAAGCATGTTAGAGCCTAATCAATTACCTTGAACTAAGTAATGAAAACACACAGGTCTGCCTTACTTTCACAGAAGTGGGTGGAAGCCCTTGACTGTGCACTGAGGATTCTTTAGAAAGCAACTGAGATCATTGAGACCAGATCAGACAGCCACACAAGTGGCCCACTTAACTCAGAAACCCATCAGCCAGTCGGATGGCACTCAGCTATGGCACTCAGCTAGGTCAGGGTGCCCTGAGATCGCCACAAGTGTAATAGTTGCCTCACTAACAATTTCCAGGTGGGAAAGCATCCCTCAGTCCTCTTGGGCATGAGCTCCAGACTCAAGCCATTGGGAATCATTTGCTAACAAAGCTCTCCAGAGATATGCATCCCACACTTGTTTACACCTCCAGGATGACAGATTTCTTTAGTCGGTTCTAGAATTCTGGCAGCACTTTGGTAAATGTTATCAAGTTGGGAGTGTTAGCTAATGAACTTTCAAGACAGAGCTTGAGCTGTTGGAGCTGATGTTGCACTGTTTGCAGCAAAGCAGCCTGAGGGTGAGGGTCCCCCCTTCTCCTTTTGTTACCTTGAGCTCCTTGACTGTAGAAGAACCTCTGTGCCGACTCCACATCCAAGAGTCTGTGAGCAGACTCAACGTCCAGAAAATAATCCATTTTGGGATAATCCATCTTCAACGTTCAGAACAGGATTTTGAGAGAAGGCAATCACTTAGCTCTCTATAAACGGGGAAGGGGAGAAAGACACAGTATTTCAGGCTGTCAAGTATGTGTATTCTTTAATTTAAATAAGAGTACTCCATTATCATATGCCAACATTTGACTGACATTTCTAATTTCAAAGCCCCCACTGCCAGAGCCCTTGTATTGTATGAGAAGATCCAACCTTTAGTTAACACCGATTAAAAATAATATATTCTGCCTGCAAAAATAAAATGATTCATGTTAAAGAGGAATAACGTACTGTTCTCTCCTTGCTGTATATTATCTGACAGAAGGAATACTTTTAAATTCATGTACCTCTAGTTTTTAAAAGTCTGCCTGATAAAAGGCATTGGAAAGTATCACCATACCTGCAAGTTGCTCTTCAATTGATCCAGGGGTGTCTGGTGTCCCCTCTAGTAGAAAGCATCCCCTGGGAATCCGAGCCTCCTCTCATAGACACTTTGCAATATAGGCTGGCTTGTTTGCTGTACAAGTGCCTTGAATTCCTTAGTCTTCAGCCATTCCCTTCAGCACATTCTATACAGTGCTTCTAGCTCATCTGCCCATGCCCGGTATAGGCTGCTTTTGATACAGAACCGTGGTTCGTGCAGCAGCAGCAAACATCACAGCCTTGCCGTGTTTCCTATAGATAGCATGCACTAGCCTGGCATGAAAAGCAGCCAGCCCCTTCTCACCGAGCCCATGCAGTTACCCCTGATACCGGCACAGAAGATCTATCTCTATTTCTGCACTATTATATTTTAAAGGAGGAACAAGAGGAAATCTTCAAAAATCAGATTCTGAAGGCTAAAGCGATCATTTGCTTCCTACGTCTGCACACTCTCATCTAAGAAACCAAGTAAGATAAGAGGAAACTTTTAAGAAAATATAACCAAAGGTACCCCAACAGCAAAGAATACTTACTGTAAAAATAATATGTAAAACCAAGGGCTGTCGATAGACCAAATGAGCAGTTTCAACCAGCTGCCTTCAATCTTATTAAATATTCCCAGCGAAAGTAAACAGTTTTGATTATCTGATTAGATCAGTGATGAATAATGTATTCTGTCCACTGGACTTTCTCTATCAGATAAAATGGCCAGAACAGGTTACCCTAGCAACCGAAGGTGACGCCAGTTCCAGCCTCTCCACGCCCTCCTCTGCGAAGGAAGGAAATTACCACTTTCCCATGTAAAACTTTGGCAGGGAACCATCAAAAGCTACATGAAGAGTTTTGCATCATCCAGGGCCATTCACAGTCTACTCTCCCACCTCTTAAGCGGAGATCTCGCCTGGATATTTAAAAATCAGAATTCCTGCTTTAATAATCTATTTTTGCAATCTAAAATCCTAGTCTGCTTTGCAGTAAGAACAAAATACATGGTGAATGATTAAACAGCGGGGAGGACTGTAGTGTTTAGACCATGTTGGAGTACCTGTCTTTATCTTATTGCTGAATGGGGTAGGGTGATGGAGAAAGGCTGTTTAACTGGCAATATAGTATGCTCAACATTCCCATTATAATTAATATACAGAAACAGTCACCGGCACCTAGGCTGAAAATAACTCTTCCCTTCTGTGAATCGGTCCCTAGAAACAGCTTAAAAGCTGTCTTGAGATTTCCCAGATTTTGAAAGCCGCATTATAACGCAGACCCTATGGGAGACAACCCCTAGCCTACCAAAGGCAACACAGCCAGAAAGTCGCACGAAGGGAAGAATTCTCAAAGTTAGGAGACACTCACCAGCACTCGTGCCCCCTTCAACAGGACGCTGTCAGAGAGCGGCGGGCCGGCAAGCTGAGCAGGGCTGCCGAGCCTGTGAGCCCAAATGAACAGCTTCTAATTTTCCCTTCAATCTCCAGTCAAGAGCACTGGGTGGAGGGGAATGATGGATCTGTCGGTTTTATATTGTGATGAAATGCCCCCTCCCCCGAAGCCGGGATCTGAGTGGGGCCCCGCTCTTTAGAACGCATTAGCCTGCTAATTTAAGAAAATTGAAAGGTTTTGTTTTACCGTCTTTTATGTGTTCTTTTCTGCTACCCCCTCAATTTAATTTGCATTTAAAATGATTCTCCTGTCTCCTAGGCTCTCTAAGGTGTGGAGTACTTGCTAATCCTGAAGGCTGCTCCGGGAGGGTAGGGTTTTGGTGCCCTGCCATTTCCTTCTGAGCTGCCAAACAAGGTGGGCAATTAAAAGTGCCAGCTACATTCTGGAGAGAAATTCAGGCTTTCACTCTCTCTCTCTCTCTGTCTGTGCATGGTCAGATCTTCAGAATGCCCAAATGCACTCTTCTTTTCTGAATGCAATAGATTTATTATCTCCACAGCAAAAAGATGCTTTGGTTGGGTCCCTCACATGAGCCTGGTATGAGATCCTCTTATTGCACCCCAGGAAGGACTTGTAGGCAGGAGATGCATTCTGAAAAGCTGTAATGTTAATCCAGCCATGCTCCCATGTGTGTTTTCTATAACCTTCTTCCGCCTTGTATGGACCAAGCAGAAGTGTTGATTGGTACAGGGTAGTGGATAGCATCAGGATAGGTTGTTAGGACAAGAGAAGCCATGCTTGCAAGGACTTGGAAGGAAGTTCAGTCTCCTCTTGCCCATGTCCACCGCTCAGCCAGGGGACAAGTGCTAGGGAGTGACTGACAGCTAACTGTGAAAATTGTCCTTTCCCATGCCTGTCACATTCTACCTTGCCTTTGGTGGGTTGGGGGGGGGGGAGGAGAAGTGTCTCCCAAAAGAGAAATCAGGAAATGCCTTGCTGACTATCTTGTGGGTCAATAATAGGGCAGGCTCTCCCATTCCATCAGAGCAAACCGGGTACCAAGTTAGTGCTATAGGGAGATCAGCCTCATGGGAGACCTAAATGTAATGATCAGTCAGAAGGCTTGGTTTCTGGATGTGTATGGCTTTGCTCAGACCCCAGGCCTTTGAGCTTTAAGGTTGCATTGCTATTCAGCCCTCAATAGAGACAGGTGAACACTTGACATTTACGCGAAGAGAAAGCTGCCTGCTGGTCCCTTTCACTCACAGTAGGGTGTGGGCGACAGGTTCTAACCCTCTATTGTGCTTCTACTGGAATTATAATGACTCATAGGTGAGAGAGACACAGGGGGAGGGGGAGTGGAGAGAGAGAGAAAGGAGAGAAACAGAGAGAAAGGGGAGAAAGGGAGATTAAGTTGAAAAACATCAGATACTGTGTTAAGTGCAAATGAGCCTGGGATGGAAGATGACACTAAATAGGACATGTGAAAAATAGATTGTGTTCCTGGAACTGAGAGTGGGTTTGGAAGTCAATAATTTCTGGAGTCCCGACCAGGGAAAGGAAACTTGAGGTGCTTTATTAAAACACTGGGGCTGGAGAGACGATTCCGTGGGTAGAGTACTTGCGGTGCAAGTATTTGGACCCCGAGGTTGAATAATCAGCGTCTTCATAAAAGTCAGATAGGCTAACGCATGTCTGCAGTGCCAGCATTCCTAAAGTGAGATGTAACGTGGAGACAAGAGAATCCCTGTACTTTGTAGAGCAGCTAGCCTGGTACATAGAGCAGCAAAGGACAAAAGGACCCTGCTTCAAACATCGTCTGGAGTTGTCTCTTAGCCCCCACATTTATGTGCTCGCTCGCTCGCCCGCCCGCTCTCGTTCTCTCTCTCTCTCTCTCTCTCTCTCTCTCTCTCTCTCTCTCTCTCCCCACATCTCTCCTTCCCTCCCAAGTAATGAAAGTGATATGAAAAGGCTATAATTTTTCTTAAATGGTAAGATTTTTAACTTTTAAATGCAATGATTTGGGAAGGAAATGACATATTCACAAAAGGGACTTCATTTTACAAAATAATCATTATATTTTCAAAATATAATCTAACTACTCTCTAAAATTGACTTCCTTCTTTTTGAGNGAAAGTGATATGAAAAGGCTATAATTTTTCTTAAATGGTAAGATTTTTAACTTTTAAATGCAATGATTTGGGAAGGAAATGACATATTCACAAAATATGGCATATTTTAAGCAGTGATAATTGTATTTTGTTTATATTTTCTAACATATTTTTCAAAAGATTCATGTTATTTTTGAGGCAGGTTTTTTTTTGGGGGGGGGGTGGGGGGTGTAGCTCTGGCTGTCCTAGAACTTACTTTGTCAAGACTGAAGTGACCTTCATCTGGAAGATCCACCTGCTTCTGTCTCCCAGGTGCTGGGATTAAAAGCATGTGACACCTTGCTCAACTCTGAAATAGATTTTCAAAGTTGATGATGTCATTCTTTGAGGGGACTAGATTACATACAAGAACATTCATGTTGTGAAGTTATCACTTTATTACTGATGTTCATATGGTGCAAGGACCTGAGCAAACTAGACAAGCACTAGTTCAGGCTAGCTTCGAACCCTGTGGAGTCAAGGTTGACTTTGAGCTCCATATAGCCTAGTCTGGACTTGAACTCATGATTCTCCTGTCTTATCCTCCAGGGTTGGGATTCACCACCACTTCCAACTAGAATTTTACTTGTAAAGGTAGAGAAGCATAGAAATTATCCAAAAAACAAAGTCAAGATCTGATCAGTTCAGCTGTATTTTTTTTAATAACTTTTACCTATTTAAAAGTAACACTAAATTCATTGTCTGTCACCCTATTGTTCTGACATACATTACAGAGTAGCTGGTGATGTCCCAGGCTAACGTTTATAAAGCACTGGACAATTTAACCAAAAACATCTCAAGTTCAAGCGAAGTCAGACAATGTCAATATAACCATGTGACCTATACATAGAAGTTAATTTAAAAATCAAAAAGAAATCAAATCATATGAAAATAGAAGGTTATAAGGCTCAAACAATTTGGATGTGGTCCTGAATACCTTTCTGTTTCCAGTTTGGTGGTAAGAAGATAAGTCTGCAATGTGTGTAAAAAATGTAGAAGGATGGCATTGACTTAAAACAAAGATATACTCCGGAGTAGAACCAAGACATTAGCTGTGTTAATTTACCTTTGACTATACACTCACTCATTCTATTGATGCTGTGAGACCCAACCATTCAGGAAAAGAAGACCACAAGAAACGTGTTCTTCTTACGGCCTCTTCTTGGTCTTCGCTGGGTTCAGGCAGGGTTTAATATGCTTGCTGTGGTTCTTCTTACGATTGTACAATGGCCTTCTTTACTCGGTTGTCTCATATCATAGAATTCTCTCAAAGACCCCCTTTAGACTCCATGAAATTCTGACTGTTGCCTGCATGAAACCTCGGGGACATTTTCTTTGGATAATAAACCATTCACACTTAACTCAGAAATATTAGAATATCTCTTAAAGTAAAATAACATCCTGGATGCCTTGGCAGAGTGCTCCGGTTGAGGGCCTTAGGTAAATCACTAGTTCGCTAAACAAGTATGGCTGTCACTCCCTCCTGATATGTAGGAGATTGGTTTCAGCAACCCTCATAAATTTCAGAATCTTCAAATGCTCAAGCCTTTTATATCATGTGATGAGCTATTTTTATATAAACTACACACATCCTCTTGAGTACTTTAATTTTCCCAGGTAACCCATAACACCTAATACAGTGTACAAGCTATGTGATAGTTCTTATACATTATTGCCTAGCAATAATTAAGAATAAGAAGAGCATCCTGTACATATTCAGTACAGCTGCAATTTTTTTTACCCACTGGATGTTTTGATCCTCAGTTTGTCAAATATTTAGATGGGTCCATAGATACATAGGTTGACTATAGAGAAAGCTTTACCCATTCATTTTTATTGAGTTGACCCTCAGTTCCAAAGCAGTAGTTTGGGGAGAAGGAGATGATTCATCAGGTGAAAGAACTCATGAGGATTGGAGTTTGGATCCTTGCTTCCCAGGCATGGTAGCCCATCTGCAATCCCAGCATGCATGAGGCAGAAACAGGAGACCCCTAGAGCAAGTTGGCCACCCAGACAAGCTGAAGGATGAGCTCTGGCTTCCAGTGAGAGACCTTGTCTTAGTATGTCAACTGGAGAATGGTCAGCGAAGATACC
This sequence comes from Mus pahari, assembly GCF_900095145.1. Taxonomy (NCBI): domain Eukaryota; kingdom Metazoa; phylum Chordata; class Mammalia; order Rodentia; family Muridae; genus Mus; species Mus pahari. The sequence goes on along the minus strand of NC_034605.1, from coordinate 45,600,712 downwards.
TGATGTCAGTCCAACCCCTGACCGCCACACACATGTATGCACATGGACAAACATGAGTGTACGACAATGTGTACCCATACACATGTGAAAACTATACATTCACATGTGCAAAAGTGGAAAGCTATACATGCACATGTGCAAAAGGTTAAGATTTAATAGAATGATCTGCCAGAGAGGAGCCACTGTTCTGGCTGATCATTCTATTATAATCTGAACCTTTGACTCATGAGAAATCTTTCTCTTAATTTCTCATTAAGCCATGCACATACTGGAGGACCAACTGGTCTCCGCAAGCTTAAAAGAAAGAAAAGAACACATAGTGTTAGGAAGAAAGACTGGTGGTGGGGACAGAGGAAGAACTGGAGGGGAGAGGCCTTGATCAAAACATACACATACGAGGTTCTCAATCAGTAAGAATAAGAAGGGAGGGGACTGCCACCAAACAGCATGCTTCTGCAAACATTCTATCTATGGCTTTATTCATATGAAAATTTCCCTGGAAGAAGAAATACTTGGAGGCACCGTCAGTTATTTTTACATAAGAGCACATTAATTTCTACTGCTGTTTTTGGAGGAAGGTTTGATAATAGTTGGAAGCTAAAATAAAAAGGCAGAGAATTAAGACAGACAGAGGAAAAAAAAAACTTTTATGTTGAGCAGGAGCTTAATTTTTTATTTCATGCAGGCCTATGGCCATATTGGGAGAGCTTTCTTATAAAAGAGCTGTTAGGTTAATATTTGTCAGAAAAGAACATGGAAACTAGACATCATAATGAGGATCGTGGTTTGAAGATGTCTGGATGGTCCAGAGGCAGATCCTTTTTATCCAAGATTTTATTATTATTTAGAGTGTGTCCGTGTGTGTGTGTGTGTGTGTGTGTGTGTGTGTGTGTGCCTGTGTGCATGGGTGTGTAGCTGCATGAGTATGTGCGTGCATGCATGGGTGTGTAGGTGCATGGTTGCACCCATGTGTGTGTGTGTGTGTGTGTGTGTGTGTGTGTGTGTGTTTTGCAACATGAGTGGAGGTCAAAAAGGGGTGTCAGATTACCTGGACCTGGAGTTATGAAAGATTGTGAGCTTCCCAATGTGAGTACTGGAAACCAAACTCGGGTCCCCTGCAAGAACCATATCCATTATCAAACACTGAAGCCCCTCTCCAACGCCAGAGGCAGATTTTAAAATCCTATTCAAGGAGATTTTTACTGAACAGTCTCCCGTGGGTAGTCCTCTCTTGGGGCTGCACTGGGAAGTACCACCATCAAGAAATGGTCTTGGAAGGTAGAGAGGACACAGAAGCTCAGCAGAACAAGTGCTTCTGGCTCCTGCTGCTGCTTATAAAAATAACCTGTTCCCTCTGTGACCATGTGAGAGGAAAACTCAGTTCAAGGCATAAACAACATGAGTTCGAATACCCGTCTCACCCTCTGCCAAATAGATTCTGATATGTTCCTCTTGCTTATGACATGTAAATCTCTTTGCTTTGCAGAAAAAAAAAAAAAAGCCAGAAGTGTAGATGCTCACTGTCTTTAGATATTGGTCTGAAAGCAGGAAATTGGGGAAATGCAGAGCTGAGAAAATGAGAAATTCCCGAGCATCTCTATTCACCACATTTCCCTGGTCTCTAATTCTGAAGCCACGAAGATAAGACATATGTTGTTGGTAGTATTAGTCTTTGAAAGATGAGTTTTAAGGTATAGACAATATTTGACTTCACTACCACTAGAATGAAATCACAGTGCCCTGGGTTTTCTGTGTATTTAAAGCTTATTTTCAATTCTCTTGGATGGGGACTGAATCTTGAGCACAAGTTAAATTGCTTATTCCTGGTCTTAAAACACAAAGCAGAACCTTGTAAACATCAAAAGACACATTGAAGGAAGAAAGAATAACGATCTCTAAGGGGCTCAACTCTTCTAGACCCATGAGGACCCCAGGGCCCGGAGCTTTCACCACATATTAGGCAAACCCTGCTGAACCCACCATGAGCACCCACAGGGAGGCAGGAGAAATGGAGGGCATCAAAGTCGTACTTCAGGGGGACTTTGGGGATTATGTCCCTTGTTTGGGGATTTAAACCACTTAAATTCTACAACAAGATTTCTAAGCCTTAATACTTAAGGCTTTCCCTGTGTGTGCATATGCAAGGCTGTTAAGTATCTCATCACTGCCTAACAAATACTGTTACTCATGAGAGAGTTCCAAGTGCAGTTAGTTGTTCAGAGCTGAATAGCTTTAGTATTTGCCACCCAAAGGCACTGAAGGCATCAGGTCCCCAATTCCTCAATCCAGATCTAGCTATTCCATAATTATCAAACTCTGGTTAGTGTCACAGAGATGTGGGGCTTACTTCTGAAACAAAGGACATTTTATTGGTACTCATTGAATTTTAACTTCTCATAAATATTAGTAGTACCTGAAGGGGAAAAAAAATCTGTCATAGATTCAAACCATTTGAGGCTGCAGAGTAAAGCCCAAAGAAATGTTTTATTCAATCATCCAGGAAACAATACAATGAAGCAGTGAACAACACTGGCTTGGGAATTTGGGTGCTAATTTTATAATCAGCAAAACAAGCTTACCTTGCGGGTAGGGTCACACATTGATTAAAAATCAAAGTCAATGGTGATAATCTATGCAGACAACAGAGAACACCATACATAGACAGTGTGGAGGTCTGACTTTTCAGAAGCAGCTAATGGACAGCAAACAGCTTAAAGACTGATGAAAGGTAGGGCCACCAAACTGCATCCATGTACCATATAAGATGAAACATTATCTCCATCACTTTCATGGCAAATCAGGTTTGGGAATAATGAAATCTATTTGTATACCATTTGCTGACTGTACCTCTAACTTGTGCTAAGGTCAGCTGTGTATATGTAAATGTCTAACAAATTAATTCATGCTAAGCATCTAACATGTGTCTGATTATGGTATACATCTGAAGAGTCTTAGTTATTGTAATTATCTTCCCCCACAGAGAGTTGGCTAGGGAGCACCAAGGCCATGATAAGATGTTATCACCGAAAGTGTGTTATCTATTCCTTTTATTACCCTGAGTTCCTGAGGGAAGTTTTCAATAGCAGGTAACAAGCTATGATAGAATTTCACAAACTTCATGTCATCCCTTGCCAAATTTAAATGGCAATATCTCTATCTCTATCTCTATCTCTATCTCTATCTCTATCTCTATCTCTGTGTCTGATGCATAGTAGGTGCTTTAAGGAAAATGGCTCAACAAAGGAAATTTCTATTTAGTTTCCAGATGAACATACTAGCACACAGTCACTATTTGTTCACTCATTGTGATGTAATTGGAAGATGATTTTCATCTGTTATATGTCTCAAACTATAATAGTTGCTGGACATACAACAAAAATGTAGATCAATTCTTTTTCTCAGGAGATTAAAAGTTAGCTGAACTGAGGTTCTCCTCGTTTTCCTCCTTGTAAGGCAGATATTGAAAATGGTTATATTTGTAAATTAACAGATATCTCTAGGCTCTCAGCTATCAAGAGGAGAGATGGTATAGTTGTTAGCTTTCTGTCCCCGTGACAAAATGTTTCGGCTCGTGTTTTCAGAGTTTCCAACTTAGTATCAGTTGGCTCCATGGTCTTAAGTTGGTGGAGAGGCAAAGCCTCAGGATGGCAGGGGCAAATGGTGGAAGGAGAAAGGAGTAAGGGACAAATGAAAGAAAGAGAAGGAGTAAAAGAGGAAGGATGAGAGGAAGAAGGAAAGGGAAGAGGAGGAGGAGGCACTCAGGGAGAAGATACACAATTCAGAGGCATAGCCTGGGGACTTATCCTCCTCAGTCAGGTCCCACCTAGTTTTCACTACCGTTCATTAATGGGATCAAATTATCTATCCATCACTGGACTAGGTCCAGGCTGAATCAGTCACTTCTCAGTGACTAGCTCCACTCACTGGGGACCATGTTTCTCATGCATGATGCTTTCTGTCAACACTTCACATACCAGTCGTTTGTCACAGGGGATGACAGTCCAGCTGTCATTGGGAAGGCTTTCTGCACAGTGCCCAATCCTCAGTGGGTTAAACTTCTCTAACCCTTTTCAAGTTCGCTGTAAAATACATCTACTTGGTAACGGGCAAAGGAAGGAAGAGACACTAGAAACATGGCATTGTATTTAACGCTGGACTTTGAACGCTTGTACTCTTGTATCAGAAATTTGAACTTGGCAACAAATAGCATTAGAAGGCTGTTGGAAAAGGGAAACAAAACAAAACAAACAAACAAAAACCAAAAACCACGCATGCCACCATATTTGAAACAACTAATCTTGAAAATGATGTCAAGGGTTGGTTACCTGTTACAAACCAATTGTTTGATTTTTAAATAAGCTTTCACACCATCTTGATGACAATTGCCTTGCGTGCACCCTATGCTTTCCACACTCTTCTGTGGATCTCGAAGGTTCTTCCTGCAAGGACAAATAGCAGAACCGCACTGCACTTCACTAGCCTGGAAAGTATGCAGTATGAAGTAATTAAGAGAAGTCCGTGTTCCTCAGCTGTCAGGGTCTTGGGAATGACATTTTGGAGGTTGGTACAACCTGCTTTGACAGGGAAAACATTGGAACTGCTTTTTTTTTTTTTAAAGAGCCCTTGATTTCAAAAGCCGGTGGTGGTAAACAGTAAGGATCCAGCATAGCAATTTAAACATAGCTTCTGAAGAACTGTGATTTCAAATCAAAAGTCTTCTCATTCCTATGGCAACCAACAGAAGCATTCAGCTACTGCTACATGCTGTGTACATTAACAGTGCTGCGCCCTCCTCCACCCCCCACCTTCTGCCACCTCCTTCTCTCTGGATTCAACGTGAACGTCACTAAAGTGTGTCTCTGTTTTCCAAAGGATACCAGGTTGCATTCCAACGTGCAAGCCATCAAACTGATGCATGCGGAGGGAGGAATCCTCTCGGGGGACATATTCACAAACCCAGAGGGAAAATGTACCTCAAAAATAGAGTCATAGTCTGCTTCTCTGATTTGACATGTTCGAGAGCTCCTTGTTTTAAAGCCAGACGCAAATACGTGAAGAGGTTCCCTTGAATTACAATTCTTTCTGGGAGCAGCCACCATGAAGATAACATATGTGGTGAGACACAGCCAAGAAGCACCCTCTGGGATGTGACAGAGACACCAGAACACTTCTGACACACTCCTGGGAAGCTGCAATGGTTAGGCATGGCAGGAGAGATACCCTCCTCAAGCTGACAGGCTTATGGGCTGTGGCTGTCACCAGCCACACTAGCTCCTCAGAGAAGATGTGGTAGCTCTGGCGTCTCTTAGAATGTTCCATTTTTTTTATTCGAGAAAATGAAGCCTGAGATTCAGAGATGCGAAGGCCAGGGAAGACAGAGCCTGAATCCCAGGCTCATGTAACTTAAAGTTCCAAGAGATAAAAATCATTTAGTGGCTAATGGTAGCTCAAGTTTCTTTGTGGAAAATGTTTTCTCATGCTCTAAGATAGTGGGAAAATATGAACCAGTCACTTGCATCTGGTCCTTTGTAAAAGTGTAGAACAGAGGTTCTTCAATTGTGGATTGTGATCCCTTTGGTAGTTGAACAACCCATTCACAGGGGTCACCTAACATTATTAGAAAACCCTAATACTTACATTATGATTCATAACAGTCACAAAGTTACAGTTAGGAAGTAGCAACAAGATAATTTTATGGTTGGGGGTCACCACAATACGAGGAACTGTATTCAAGGGTTGCAGCATTAGGAAGCTTGAGAACCACTGGTGTAGAAAATTCCAGATCAGGACAAAGTATGAGACATCCATTCCCACCCCTCTTGCTTTTCCTGTGGAGTGTAGCTGTTGGATTTCTGTTCATGGGCTTTTTAGGCAGGATGTATTTTCAGAGGAAACATGGGTTGTTAAGGGTGTCCTTGATAACTGGGCTTTCAGTAAGCATAAGGATGGCACCATCTTGTTTTCAGACTTAGACGTCAAACTTTTCATCTCTGGGCTTTTCTTTCTCTTACTTATGAGTGACAAAGTGAAACTCCAGTCATTGTGTCTAACATAACTGCTGTCCCATGGATTAATCTGTTTCCCATTACTGTTAGCGTAGAGAGACAACCAAGGCTGGACAACTAATAAAGAAGTTCAAAAGGCTAAAGATCTAAATAGCATGGCACTAGTTCTAAGGAAGGAAGGCACCTCTAGCTACACTGAATAGCAGATAGTATCAAGGTGGGAGTGCGTGCAAAAGCATGGGGGGGGGGTTAATCTTTTACTATAACCTTTTTGGAATGACTAAGGATCCCCTGAGAACATTTGTATCCTTTCTGCAGATAGTGTCCCTAAAGCTTCCACCAGGAGTCACATCTCAAATATCTTACAACCTCCTAACATCACTCAAATACCAATACATGAATTTTCACAAATGGGGCATGAATAGGGGCTTCTGACTTTCTTCTTATAAAAAGTGAGATATCTAGATATGGGTCACACTGTGAGTCTTGGGTGCTAATGTCTTGCTGCTCAAAATCTGTCCAAGGGTATAAAAGCATCATTTGAAGACTTGGGACATTTTGTCCCACCCCAGACTAAGTATTTCAGAGTATGTACTACATTCAAATCTTCATTTCCAGGCATAGTAAACTGTGAAGGCCAGGGGCATAGAATGCTTATGGAGATGGATTCCCTTGGTAAATCTTTTGAGTGACAGCAATGTCAAGCATCATGACCCACGCCTGTCCACAGACTGTGAGGGCATCATGGGTTATTATTTCTATTGGGTGGATAATAAAACATTAGTGCATGAAAGTAACTTAGTCAGTGGTTAAGTGGTCAGAATATGGTGGGTTTAAGGAGGCCCTCTCTAGACAGCTGGTTAGTCAGAAGGGAGAAGAACCAGGTCAGCTTCAGACTGTCCACTTTAAACTTCTGCTCATAGTTGGCCAGTTATCTGGCCCTGTTTACCCCCTCCTCCAACTTAATATACTTTTTTAATTACAAAAATTGAGAGCTAGCTGTGGTGGCACACACATTTAATGCCAGCATTCAGAAGGGGGACCAGTCAGATTTTTGAGTTTGAGTCTACAGAGTGAGTTCCAAGATAGCCAGGACTATACACAGTAACCCTGTCTTGAAAAACAAACAAACAACAAACAAGAGGGTCATAAGCTTTCTTCATTTCACTTTCTTCTGTACTCTATAGAGTATGTCAGATACAACAGTGAGACAAATTGTGTCCTTTGTAAAAGACAAGAGTAGAGATTTACACCCAAGTGTTTGGCAGTCAAGTCCACTATCATCTTACCTCCTTTAAATCATGTCTGGGTCAGGATATTTCCCTTGCTTCTCTGTCCATCCACACTGACCTCAAATGCCAGAAAGGTGGATGAGTGAGGGGCTTTTTGGAGATATTATTTTGGTTTTAATTTTTTAACTGTGTCAAGATATACATGATGTAAAATTTGTCATCATTACAGCTTCGGGTTGTGTGACAAACTTTTTCTGAGACACAACATACTCAGAGAAGGGGGAGAGAGGGAAGAAGGGAGGGAGAGAGGGAGAGGGAGGGAGGGAGG
>NC_034605.1:45562390-45593113 GCF_900095145.1 Mus pahari | reverse complement strand
GAGAGAGAGAGAGAGAGAGAGAGAGAGAGAGAGAGAGAGAGAAAACGAACTCAAATAAGGAGCTCATGATAGCTCAAAGTATGAATGCTACCTGAAGGAGCTCTGGCAGGCCTTGCTCTTCTCCCATTTCCTCTGCCTTGCTCAAAATTGTTAGATTACATTCCTAAAGCTAGCCACCCAAATCTAGTCCCTTATTTTACCACTTCTTCCTGAGGCTGACTACCAAGGTCCAGCTATCAAAGTATTCAAGTCCAACAATCAAAAGCCCCCCCTTTGGCTGCCCCAATTAACATACCCAATTAACATACCCAATCAAAACAAACTAACTCATCCTAATATATCGTTTCCCCCTTTACTTTTTTTTATAAACTACTATTTGCCTATGGGCCATGTCTGTCTCTTCTCTATGCAGACACAGTCCTTTGCCAGAACAAATATCCTTCCTCCCTCTCTCTTGTTCCTTTCCCCATCTCCATTGGGACAAATGAATCTCCTTTGTGCTGAAATCTTGGTCTTGGGGTATCTTGTGGCAATATCAGTCCTTTCACTACCAAAGTCCAACTTGGTGCATCAATAAATTTTATTGGGGTTACTTATAAGCATATTTGTGAGGGGTTAGAGGAGCAGAAACAACTCAAAGGCAACTGCATCACCAAAGTTCACCCAAGCATGGATGACAGCTCACCAAGCTGGGGATCTGAAGCACACTGAACAGCCTCCAGGCGGCTTAAGAGGTGCCCATGTGCCTCTCCTAAGCGGTTCAGTAGGTCTTTGTTCCTACCAGCTGCCCAGGCTTGTCTGGGAGTCTGCATTTTGGCTCATCTGAGAGTGACTCTCAGCTTTTCTCTTGGGGATGGAGGTGCTGGTAAGTCAGATCAGTTTCAAGGACTCCCAGAAACTGTTTGGAGTTGTTTATTTTCAATGTTAAAGATTGCCCCTGCAGAATAAAGTTGCAATCTAAGAGCACTTTCTGGGATTTCTCTTCCTGCCTGGAAACGTCTCCTTTTGGCCTCTGGCTGAGGCTTTGGTTTCTCTAAGTATTTCATGTAAGTGAAACCGTGCAACATTATCTCATTTGGAATGGGTTTATTTTATTTGGTGTGATGCTTCTTTTCTTTCCTTTTTAAATTTTGTTTGTTTGTTTGTTTGTTTTGGGGATGAGAGCTAGGGTGTCATTCATGAGAGGCTACCACTCCACCATGGTGACATCCATACAGTATAAAGTTTTGGAGACATATGGTATAATGTTTTGGAGAATAATCATGCTACCACATGTGCCAAAGTTTCCTTCAGTTTTAAGGTTGAATAATATTGAAATATCTTTATATCTACCCATCCATTCATATACAAAATCCATCCATCAATCCATCTATCCATCCACCCACCTATCTATCCATCCATCCACCCTTCCACCCATCCACCCACCTATCCATCCATCCATCTACCTATCCATCTACCCACCTATCCATCCATCCATCCATCCATCCATCCATCCATCCATCCATCCACTCACCTATCCATCCATCCATCCATCCATCCATCCATCCATCCATCCATCCATCCATCCATCCACTCACCTATCCATCCATCCATCCATCCTTCCACCTATCCATTCATTCACTCATTTATGGGCCTGAGTTGCTTTTATCTTTTGGCCATTGTCAGTAACGCTGCTGAGAACACAGGCATAACTATCTCCTTGAGATATTGCTTTTCCTTTTGAAATTGTTTTGAGACCCATTGGTTATGAGATTATACCCAAAGAAGAATTGCTGGATAATATAGCAACTATTTTTTTAAATAAAATTTTCTTTTATTTATATGTTTCAAATTAGCTTATGAAGCAATGGCTTTCATTCTGCCATTTTCCTCCAAATTTGTTTTTGTTGGCCATTCTCCTCTACTCCTCACCTCTGTCTCTGCTTACCCTCCATTTGTCTTTTTCCTCCCCGTTGTAACACTTTTATTTTATTTTGAGGTGTTGTGTGACACAATTTCTGGGAAAACAGAAACAAACATCTACTCTGCACAGATGTGGAGCTGATGATAGATCAAAGAACAGATGCCACTAAAGTTCAGTCTGGTGAATCAGTGAGTTTTATTGGGGTTACTTACAGAAAAATGAGTCAGGTCTTTATTGCTGTAATTGTTTTTTGAAGCAACAAGTCAAGCTGAGCACTAATACAATGAGTTGGACTGGCTTCAGTATAGAGGCTGAGGTGAAATAATATATCCAAAGTGGCTCAGCCTATAAAAACTGAATATTTTCACCCAGGAAAAAAAAATTATAGTGGCAGTGAAGCCAAAATGTCACTGAATCATACATCAGAAAGTGAAATGTTTCTCTAGAATGGTTCCGTGGCATTGCTGTGTCTCAGAAAGAGCTATTGTGGAAACAGAATAGGCAGAACTATTAGAGAGTTCTCATATCATATACTGGACAATGTCATTAACAGAACTATGATTGAATCCGTCTCCAGGGAGCTACAGTTCCTTTTCCGTAGGTTTTGTTCGTGTTGATAAAGCATGTTAAAAATGCATTCAGAAAGGAACTCAAGGACAATCATTACAGTCAAAGGAGGAACAAGACAGGCAAGCTGGGAAACCTGGCAGCTGCTGAGATGGAGGAGATTAAAAAAAGAAGAAGAAGAAAAATAAAGAAAGCTATACTTTTAACAGCCTCAGGTAAAAGTCATGTGCCCTGAAAGACAAAGTAGGTTGGCATGATTATGCACACACATCATACTCAGCCCCCCCTCCCCACATCACTCACATATACCAGTAATTTCATTTGTTTTAGCTTTGGAGTTAACTATGGGTAGTCTAGAGCTTAGAATGCATCTGAGATAGAGAGGAACAATAAATAAACACCTTTGTTATTGTCAGTTTATCTTCTGGTTTTGTGAGCTTTGGTTTAGAAAGGGATGAAGAGCAGCTTTATCATTATCTGTTCACCGTTCAGCTTCAAGCCTTTCTTGTTGATTCTTCTTTAACCTTACAATTTGTTTTAAGCCACTTGTGGGCCTTGGTCTTTTACTGCAAGAGCAGTGTTGTCTGATTTTTTTTTTTTTTTTCATTTAGCCATGGGATGCCAGGACTTCCAGTGAGTTACATGCAGCTTGTAGATTTTCCATGATGATATTTCAACTGTCTATTTTTCAAAGTTTTAAATTCCTTGCCTACTAGTATATTATTGACTATTGACCATGCATTGTGTGCCAGAGGAAGTTGATTTTTGGTATTCCTGTGTCTCAAACAAAGGGTGTATGGGAAAAGAAGACTCCAGTGACATCATTCCCTGCTTCTTGCTTGGCATTCCCCCCCCTCGCCCTAACCCAATCTGATTTTTACTCCCATCTTCTTTAGACTTTTAGTCTGAACTTTAGAACCAACTTTCCCATATTCAAAATACCTCCAAGACTTTAATTGGCTTCTTGGAAGAAATAAGGCATAGAATTATTACTATTTAGTCTCTACAAAGATGGAGCTGTTGATACTGGAATACCCATGTTGTATCAAGGCAGTGAATGACTAATGAACCACCTCAACAGTTTATCAACCTTACAAAGCATGAAAGTCATGAAATCAACATTAACTTTCCAGCTGGAATGTTAAAGAGGGTAAAAGGATGAAGTGATTGGTAGAGAACTCATTCGCTAAATATTGAACAACTACTAGGGTAAATAATATGAAAGTCTCAGTATCAAACTGTCTTGAGCTATAAAAAGCATCAGGCACCGACAAAGACCTAAACACTGTAAAAACAACAACAACAACAACAACACCCTAAAAACAAAATTCCTGCACTGAAAGAACTCACAGGCTTTGGATACCCACAGAGTCATAATCTTATAACCTGTGCATCCTGTTGCAGAGACTAGACCTGTTGCTCTAGGAGCAGGTAGGATGGAAGAAGAAATTGCTTCAGCAGGGATTCTGTAGCCCATTCTTTCTTCTTTGGCAGAGATAAACTGTTCCATGAATGAATCTACCAGCTCTGGCCTGGGCTCACAAATCCATTGGAAAGTTAGTAAGATCTACAGTGTTTCATGGTCTGATAGATGGGCACTGCCTGAGAATAGCTGCAACCTGTGCTCAGAGACTAAACTGATCGGCTCCTACGTGCTCCTCACAGTCCTCTTGGAAGTCCTCCCAACATCAGCAAGTAGACGATTGCCAGATGGTACCTGTAGAACTTAGCTGGGGTGCAGCTCCTTGCCAGTCAGCTCTGTAGACTGTTCCCATCACAATAATCTGCAATCATAATCCTGTTTTGAAGATAGCTGCTGTTATTCTGGGGACTTCTCTTTTTCCCTGAACAACATTTAACATTTGCTGGAACTAATCACTTTTTTTGATTCTTGTAAAGAATTTCTTTCCACATTAAAAAGAATGTATATATTTTAAAAAAAGCATTAAACATTCAAAAATGTAAAACACCTACTCACCTTTGGAAAAAAAAATACAATAGAACCCCGAACCTGCTGATGTCATTCTTCATAGCTGTTGACACATTTGGATTGTTAATTCTATTTCTGTTCTCTTAACCATGGCTTCTGTTTTCACTTCAAGATCTTAGCTTGAGATTTTGGCTTTGTTCAAATGTCAATGGTTGCAGAGCTCAGGAAAGCATGAGTCAATAATATTACCCTTGAAACTGCCCCACCTGCTTTAGTTGGATTTTGAGTTTTATAATGAAATGCACTTAATGCTTTTTTGTTTTGGGGATTGAATTGTGTAATGAAGATACAGTGGGACAAGCTACAGTGTCATCCTACAAAGAACTTTATTTGTAAATTTGAATTACTCATAATACACAAAGATTTGGTTTCTATTTTCCTCTCTCTCTCTCTCTCTCTCTCTCTCTCTCTCTCTCTCTCTCTCCTCTCTGCTAAATTGACATTTTTTTATATCTCTTGCTAGTTTCTACGGAAGCAAAACAATCAATNTCTCTCTCTCTCTCTCTCTCTCTCTCTCTCTCTCTCTCTCTCTCTCTCTCTCTCTTATTTTCAAAATTGACACTTTTTAAAAACTCTTGCTAGTTTCTACGGAAGCAAAACAATCAATTTGAGCTTAAACAAATTCATGTGTGTTGAACAAAAGAAAGAAGGAAATAAAAGCTGAATTCATTTAGCATGTCAAAGGCAGCAGAGTGAGTGACTACTCGGTGCAGCCCGTTTGAAATTTCATTAAACTGTGAAACAAACAAACAACCCAAAACACAACAACCCTAAAGACTGAGTTCTTCCTCCAGGGGAAGGGGAGTTATAGGAAGAAGTGCAGCAGTTGTAGGTTCATGGAAGTAGAAGATTAGAGAACACAGATGTGCAAATGCAGAAGTAAAAGTGCTTTGGCAATGGGTTTTTGTCATTTCATGCTGGAGTTTAAGAAGTGTTAATAAGAGCTGGTGATGTTTTAAAGGAGCAAGCAGGAGTTTCTCAAAGGGAATGAGAGTCAGAGGAGGCAGCAGAGAACAAGGAGGACCTCAGCTTAAGTCAGCCAGAATCAGGAGGTGGAAGAGCTCCTATAAAGGACAGGTGCCTGTGCTGAAAGAGCAGAATGAAGATAACACACACTGAAGTCTGTCACATGTTGGCTTTCTTCATGAAGGTTAAGATATCTTACAAGGCAGTGGAAGAGTCTGGACAAAATAGAAGAAGAGCATGGGACAGTGGGGTTCAGCTTGAGTCCTTCTGAATTTCAGTGTCTTGGAAATATCAAGAGTAGATTTTTTTTCTTTTCTTGTTTAAAGTAGGAACCGAATGTAAAGGGAGAGATCACACTTATAGGTGTGGATTTCAACTAGCACATTTGGAGCTTAAAGCAATTAGAATGAGTATCTATTAATCCCCCCGGATGAGAGTAAAGATAACTACCCAAACTAGCCAAATTTATAGCAAGCTTGATTGTATATGCACAATACAGCTGGTCTGACAATTGCCACTCCCTAAGTAAAGGCTTTGGGAAGTCAGCCCTGAGCAGAGGAGAAGTAGGGTTTTTATAGCCCCTAAACTGGAAGAGTAGAAGATTTTTCTAAGCATTGGGGGACATTTTCAGAGTACTTTTCGTTAGATAGGAACTTGGCAGAACATCTTATCAGGATATAATCAAGGAGTGAGTCAAATTTCATGGGATTTTGAACATGTCAAATTCCAGAAAAATGGGTCAAGACATGGTCAAACTTAGGTTTTACAGAAACCAGAAATGAGCTTATTTTGATGTTCTAACAAGATGGCTTCTAACTTTAAGATGGAGTCAGACTGGCTATGTCAGATAGTCAGTGTGGGGATAGAGCTCCGAATAGCCAGACAGTCCTTGGGAGGAAGCACAACTTTAGGCTGGAAGATAGGTTCAGAGAGATGGAGGGGGACCTTTGGTAGAAAGAGAATCCATGGAAGAAGGCAGGAAGCTATGATGCTGTGAAGAATTCTCTCTTGGATGGAGCAACTGAGAGCTCATAGATGTTCAATGCAGCCAGAAACTAAAGCACCAGACCTCTCCATCAAAGTTCAGAATCTCTGGCCTGGGTTCCTGCTCCAGTGTGCAGACAGTAGTTTGAGGACTTTGGTTTATGGGCGGCATGTGTCTTCAGTAGGAAATGAAACCACCTTTAATGTCCTCTTCCCCAAATCTTTCCCATCATTTTCTCTGAAATAATATCTCAGGGATGTTACCCCTCTTGGCCACAACTCCAGAAATTGTTATTTACTCATTCACTTTGGGTTTGCTTTCTTGGGATGCAGTCTGCTGTAGCCCAAGCTGGCTCAAATTTTCTATGTAGCCAAGAATGACCTTGAAGTCCTGATTCTCTCACCTCTACCTCCCACGGGTTATATCACTATGCCTTGAGTTTTAATCTAATAAAAGAAAATGGAGAACTCTGGAGAAATGGCTCGGTGGTTAGAGCCTATTGCTTGTGCAGAGGGCTCAAGTTCAGGTCCCAGCACCTATGCTAGGCATCTCACAACTGCCCATACCTGTGGGGGAACAGACAATCTCTTCTTGATCTTTTGGACTCATATACATTATTAAAAGGCAATTTTTTTTTTTTTTTTTTTGGTTTTAAAATAAATCAAACGCAATCAGTGTAAACAGTGAGGACTTGATTTAGAGTAGTCCTTGGAGCATCAGGGTTTTACCTGGAAGCTTGGTACAAGTGAAGAATCTTACCCCAGACCTGCAGATCCAGAGTGCCCAGTTTAAAGAGTTGTAAACATTAAAGACTTGCTTTCTATGCTATAGCTGAGCATGTGCTCACCATTGCACTGGCCAGAAGGCAGGAAAGAACATTCACTTGCCCTACCTCTTGTAGCATAGCAGACTTCCCTAAGGAGTGCTTTCAAACTCTGGATGTGGAAGGCCTGCATCTGAGACTGATTACTTCCAAGGTGTCCAGATGAGTTTCCTCATTCGTTAGGCCCAGGCCCTGTTATTTCTCAAGATGTCAGCTTGTAGATGTATAAAAGAATCATCAAGAAGAATTAACAATAATGCTCACCAGCTCTAAGTGGTCCACAGGACCATATTCCTATTAGCTAGAGGCTTGTTAGAAGTGAGGACTCCCAGGTCTCACCGCAGAACCTCTAGATCAGCACCTCCGTCTCAATGATCTTACAAATGTTAAAGCATAAAAGCCAGGTTTGTATGTTGCCGATGACTGCAGTCTTGCCATTGTATAGATCATGGGGCATCCCCTGGAAAGAACGAGGCAGACCCAGACAAACACTAATTGAGTACACTCTAAAGAACTAAACAGTCGCTTAAACCCCAGCTGCACCTTGAGAGCACTTTTCTAGCTTTGACAATATACTAACCTCAGACATGACCATTGAAAGATTCTGACTCATTTGTTCTGGGGTAGAGCTCAAGCATTAGTAATAGAAAAATCCCCTAGGTAAGTCTAATGCATCGCTGTGGAAAGATTCATTGTGCTGAGAAATCCTAAGGGGAAGGAGAAATCTCCACTGAATTCTGATATAATGGGAATTTTGTTAATATAATGAGTACATAATACTGGGAAATGGATTAATAACAGAAGCCTCAGTTGATGTGCAGTAGGCTTGTATGAAGGTAGTTTCTGAAGATGTCGTCTGCATAAAGGATGCTGTAGCTGTTAGGCGAGTAGGAGTTTTTATTAAGCTTTCACAAGACCTTTGATTAACTTAGGATATCCATAATGCCAATTTCTAAAAGTGAGCAGAGAGCACTATCATGAAAACTTGTTTTATAGAAAGTATGTGGGGGGGGGAGAGAGAGAGAACTAGAGAGAACTCTATTTTTCTCCTGGAAATACAGATCTCTGTGCCTAAATTTGCTAAGCTCTAGAACGGTGGCATTTTGAAGACTGAAAGGCTCTGTGTAGGTGTAAGTAGAATGCCAAGTCAAAGATTAATGCCGAAATTATAGGGTATGCAGGGGAATTTTATGCCTCTCATCTTAGAAATCAAGTCAAGAAGACAGAGTATTGACTGGTTTTATAGTACAATTCATACCGCATTATAATTTAATCAGAAACATGATGTGCAGTTTCTATAATGAAGAAGAGTCAAGCTACATTTTTATAAACTTCTGCAGATTTTCTCAAGCTTGCTAGTTATCAGGCCATCTCCCACCATTGCAAAGTAAGAACTCAAAAAGTTCGAGACTTCTTTATAATCCCTGAAGGTGCCACACGCCAATCTTAGGAAGAACCATGCCCTTTCCCAATTGCCCAAGTCAGGCTACTGCAGTGATATCCAAAGTTACCACTTAGCTGATGGATTCTTTCTAAACATTCTACAGACTGCTTATACTCAGCCTGCTACTTGTTTGTATTCAGCAGTTTCTTGTTAAACTTTCTGCAGCTCCTTGGATACCCATGGATGGCAGGAGGGACTGGAAGACGGCTTCTCTGTCCTTGAGAGATAAAACCATCCCTTCAACAAAAGCAACTAGAGTTGTGCTTCTGGGGTGGAGGAGAATGTTTTCCTTCAAGATGTATATGACTGCATTTAAAGTGGAGAAAATCTGCAAAGGCATAAAGCTCAAGGTCTTAAAATAGGAATGGTAGCACTAACACTCCCAATGATATGGGGATGCAAAAACAGCGACAGATGTTTTAGTGTCTGGTAGAACAGTTGAAAGACATTATGTCAGCCGTATCAAACAGTACTGGCCTGAGAGGGTAAGACAAAACAATCCCCTACAGTATCCAGGCAAAATAAACTGCTCCCTCCATTTCCTACAAAGAGGTGGCTACCAATCATTGCCAACTTCCCTTTCTCGTGCAGGCATGCTCTTCCTGCAAAGACATGCAGTGGTCCACTTCTATCTTTGCTTCATCTGTTCCTTGGTGTTTGGCATGGCAGCTACTTTTAGAAGAGAACAGGTTATTTTAGGCTGGTGGGTGTAGGGCACACAATAGACTTTCAGGAAGTCCTCCCTATGTGTGGCACTTTCTAATAAAACTCATTTAAGCCATTCTTAGCAAATCCTTTCAGGTGGTCTGATACACACTGACAGGATGGATGGAAATAAAACTGAAAGTCATGGAGCTAGAGTCCCACGTCTAAAATCATCCAAGGGGAAATCTAGAACTACATTTTAATTGCAGTTCCCTACAGGACATGCTGTTTGGTGGTGAAACACCACTACCTGAGTGTAAATATAATTGAATCTCTTCTTAGCACCTTCTGAAGGATGTGTGTGTATGCTGTGAATGTATGTTTGTATGTATACATGTGGGCAGATATGCTCACAAGTGTGTACACGTCCCTGGGGAGGTCAGAGGTCTGTACTGGGTGTCTTTTAAAATTGTTCTCTACCTTATTGTTTTGAGACAGGATCTCTCATGGAAAATGGAGCTTCCATTTCAGATAGGTTGGCTAGCCCAAAGGATCCTCTTGTCTCTGCCTTCCTAGTGTTGGAATTATAGGCACATCTGCTATGCTTGGATTTTAACATGGATACCAGGGTTCTCATGTCTCATGCTTGGATAGCAAGCATCTTACCACATGAGTTATTTCTTCAGCTCCTACTTACTTTTTGGGGGTTTTTTTTTGGTAGATACCAGTTTAATCTGTTAAATGCTGAGAAAACTAGATTCTGTTTCTCAAGGAATTATTTTACCAAAGACAAAACAGCGTTGAATGTGGTTGGTGCTATTAGCATGGAAAAGAGGCTTATGTGTAATTGAGAGAGGCTGGGTTCTCCCCCATGGCTTCCGTGTTTTGCAAGACCTGGGGGTCAGTTTTTATGGGATTCACTGGCCTTGTTTCAAACCATAAGGACTCTTATGCTCAGTCACCTGAAAAATTATCCCTTGGAACCAGGAGAGTGATCATTTAGACTTGATCCAGATAAGCACACCTTGGGAAAAAAAATGGTAATAAAAGCATTAATAGAAAAAAAAAACATTTTGGAATCTGGAGAAGGATGAATATGGTAGCAGCTTTGAAGAAGACACAAGGTTCTAAGCACTTAGTTAGCTGTTGAAATAGTTTGCATGCTAGAATTCAGCAACTCTTCCCTAGGGTCACAATGACCACCTTTAATACACAGCTTATAAGTACAAGTTTAGGTCATTTAAAAACGCATGCAATTCCTCTTAGCATCTTCCAGTCCATCAGAAAAATCTTTAAAGCAGATTGTTTTGCTGTCTCATGTGCCTTCTTCTGTATGAGTCAGCTCAAACATCACACGGGGATATCTGGAGCTCCCACTTCTCCCTTCCAGTAGCATCAGTGCATCCTGTGTACTGATGAAACAGTAACTGATGAAACACCCAAGCTTACAAAGAGAACAAGAGAACTATGGATCATAGTTGCAAAGGTTTTAGTCCAAAGCCAGGCCTGCTTTTGGCCTCTGGTCCACATAGGGCTGTGGCAATGGAGAAAAACAAACAAACAAACAAACAAACAAACAAACACCAGTCCCTGCATGGATAGGAGATGTAAGAGCAAAGAGGAAGACATGGAGTACCAGAAGCTCTTTCAAGAACTTGACCTCAAGATCTTCCAGTAGGCCTCACCTTGGAAAGACTTTGCCACTTGCAGTAGCCTTATTGAACTGTTTAACAAATGGGCCTTTGGGGGGGCGGGCAGTCTAAGTCCAGTGTACAGGACAAATTGTCTTTGTAGCACTGTTTGCTCTGGGGAGGTGAGCATTGCTCTTTCCTGATGGCATTTACCCTGGAGCATTCTTCTCTCACTGTGTAAGACTTCCTGCCTCCCCTTTCACCATCACGGGCATGACAGGATCCAGCTTCCACACTCAACTTTTTATGTGGATTGTAGGGATTCAAACTCAAGTCTTCATGCTTATCGGGTATCTGGACAGTTCTGAAAGTGGTCCCCGTGGCTGCATTTCTGGTTTCAAATCACTGAGTTTAATAAGCATGCAAGCAAGTTAAAAAGAAGCAATGGTAAGTGGCAGATAGATATGAGCAACGGGTAGATAGCACAGCATGGAAGTTGGAGACTGACTCATCCAGCAGGAAGGTCTTGGGTGACCCAACTGAAATTGCAAACAAGGGTAATGTCATCAAATTTGGGGCTTTATAAATACCCAGGAGAAAGTCAGAGCCATGCGGCTGATGAGGGCATAGCTTCTCTTCTCTACTATAGGCATTTTTTTCTTTTTTTAAACCACAAGATAAACAACAGTAACCCCTGTTGGAGATGGATTGCCTGTTCACTATTCTCAGGGACACAGTGTTTTAAATACCTGTTCTCCCTTCTCCCTGTTACAGATTCAGGGTCTCAGCCTGACCTCCAACAGGAAGTTTGAAAGGACATTTGACACAAGCACACTTGAATCTGACACATGTGGGGTCACCCCACTCTCAGGAATGTGCTTCTCGGTAAGCTTGAACGGCACACCATTTGCCAAGGCAAGTACTTTGCCAAGTATGATCTATCTATAGCATGTCTGGCTGGCTGGAGAAGCAGTCCAGTAATAACTGTCATACATTCAAATGTACTCTTAGAGCATTGCCTGACACTTCATCTTACATTATCTGTTATGTGTGCAAGTTGTGTTTGATTGCAGCGTTTGAGTAAACCTCTTATCCCCTCCTCCTTTAAGCTCATTCACGATGGATACAACGAGTTGCATATGAACGCTAAATGTCAGCTTTGCTTTGACATCTCAGTTGGTATAACATCCATTTACCCACCACTCAACGACCATTCACGCATATTTATGAGGCACCGTTACTATGTGACAGAATCCACTCTAAACTCAATTGCACATTGTTTGTGTTGCAGGACATCGGGGTATGTGCTGGTGTATTTTAGGTCTATGTCAGTGGGTTTTGCTGTACTGATAAGCATCCAACGTGCTTTATGTGAATAATTGAACTAATGGCTTCCTAAAGCTACTGGCTACATTTCTTTTTCCAGACACGATTCTGATTAAATTACTGATTTAATTATCAAACAAATAAGTGGTTTAGATCTAGTTCCAGATCAAATATTACCCTGTTTGCACTTTCTCTGGGATTATAAAACGCCATCTAATCGTGTTGGCTTTCAAGCATTCTTTAAAAAAAGATTTTATTTGATTTTTCATTATGAGGTGTGTGTGTGTGTGTGTGTGTGTCCTCAGAAGAGGATCTCACATCCCCTGGAGCTGGAATTATAAGCACCGTGTGTAGTTGCTAAGAACTGAACTCAGACCGTTTGCAAAAGCAGTAAGTACTCTTAATTGCTCAGCCCCTTTTCCAGTCTCACAGCACACTTTTCTTTTTCCTGAGACAGGGTTTCTCTGTGCAGCCCTGGCCATCCAGAAACTCACTCTGTAGACCAAGCTGGCCTAAAATTTGGGGATCTACATGTCTCTGCATCCTGAGTGCTGAAATTAAAGGTGTGCACCATCACACACATCTTCAAATATACAGTTAAGGTACCAGAAGTGTCTTTTCTGGTGAAAAGGTTTATGAAAAGAAACTGAAGGGTTTATGAAAAGGGAAAAGAATTCTTAGTCCCAAAGCACTGTTTAAACTTCAGTTATGAGGTGTACCTGCCGACCCATAGCTTTGCAGAGCCATGGTGAGAGCCTTTTACCTAGAATTCAATGAACTGTGCCTCTAGAGTTTTCAGTGTAACAGCTTGCCAGATGAAATTCATGTATGTATATCTATGGGTATATTGTTCTTGGCCACCATCCTACTTTTCTCACTTTGTATAAATTATGTTCTCGATATTATTAAATCTGTTTTCTTAGCCCCCATTGCTATAGCCATGGGATTAGGGTCTCTGCTTTGCCCTTAGGGCTCCCCCAGAGAGGAGTCTTTCCATCCTGCTGGTTTATGTGACTCCTACCAGGATGCTGACATGTAAAAATACTTCCTATAACAAAAGGTCACAGCCCCATCCAAATGCCCTTTGTTCCTATAACCACAGGGTATCCATCACCAGCAACCCAGCTTGCAGGGTAGGGAGTGTGAAGGGCCACAGACCAGTGCAGTACAGAGCCCACAAACCCCAAACAGCTGCTACTTGCGTTTTAGCTAATTTACTTCTCTAGGAAGGAATATCGCTAACAACTAACACCTTTAGCTAGTAATGCTATGAAGTTACCAGAAGGAAATAAATCAATAGCATGAATATCTGTCGACGGCATCCATTTAAAAATACACTAATGACATTTAATCATTCCTATTTTCATGCTATAAGGCTGATGAATGCTGCTTGCTTATACCTTTAGTTGATCTAACACATTCTAACATGAACTTTTAAACTGAAGGAAAAAAAAAAAAAGAAAGAAAGAAAAAAAGAAAAAAAGAAAGAAAAAGAAAACCCCAGTAAACTTTATGTGACTATTGAATAACTTTTAAGTGTGGAAATGTTTGAGTAACAAATGAATAGCCACAATGATAAATGACAACAGCAAACAATTTGTCTTTAAAGGAGAAATTTTCTACAAATATTATGTGTTAAAGCACGGGACGATGAAAGGTTATGCACAGTATCATTTTTTTTTTCTCAAGAGAAAAGTTGTCAAAGGGAATAAAAAAAGAATAAAAATGGCTCATCACTAACTAAGGAATATTAATACCTACAAGTGAAAATTTAGCAACCTGCCAGCTCTGGCGTGTCTTTTACTATCATTCCCCAGCAACTCTCACGATGAGTTATTAATGTTTGAAGCCCCTTACCTGAACCCTATATCCAATATCAATTAGCGTGTTTCAGTCAACCACATTGCAAACTTTCCTATGATTTGTCCCTGGCTCCTCCACCTCCCACCAACATTGTGCATTGTGTTTGTCTCTGTGGGTGCTTGTCTCTGGGGCCTTGAACCTGCACCACTGTGGGAGTTGGAAGTCCAGCCGACTAGGGTCAGTTTTCTTAGGAGCAGATCTCATACAGCCACTTTCTGAGTAAGCTCCAGAGGACTGGAAATGCAGGGGCACAGGGACTGCTGCCGCTGTCAGATTTCCTAGTTTCCTCACTTTGAGATGCCTTGCATAAAGGAGAGTTTTGGAAAACACAGATGTATAAAATGGCATGCTGGTTTATCAGGAACACATCTGCATAGAGAAGAGAAAAGGGACAGTCCTGCAGTGGCAGAGCAATTGTTATTTATAAATTACTGTTGAAATAATATTTAAATCCATTGAAAGTTTTAATAGAGCACAAGAAACTTACATATGGCTGAAACATCAAATAACGAACTAGAGTTTCCATGAGGAAGCATAAAAGCTGTCTCCTCCTGAGGCCCAGTATAATGCGGCTCTCATTGCCTGTCCCAGACTTAATCTGTGTAGCAATGTAAAAGATAAAGACAAAGAGAAGTAATTTTCCTTGGAAGCTAAGGTAATGAAAACCTTTTTGACTTGATCATTTTCTCAGATACTTTAAATCATAAAAAAGAAAGGGAAAAAGCCAGATATGATGGTACAGTCTTTTACCCCAGCACTTGGAGGCAGCGCTACACAATCCTTTGTGAGTTCTGGGCCAGCCTGGGAGACACAGTGAGATCTTGTCCCAAATAAATAAGTGACTGGAAGGATTTCTAGGCTTGCTCAGTAATTAAAGTACTTGCTGCTCTTCCAGAGGACCTGAGCACCAGGCACCTCACACAGCCCTGTGACTCCTGCTCCAAGATCTGATGCTTCCTTCTGGTTCCCCCTCAGGCACCCAGACATATGAGGCACGTGTGTGCGCGAGTACACACACACACACACACACACACACACACACACACACAAATAAATCTTTACAAACCACTAAAATCTTAGGCAATACCATTCATTCTTAAAGAGAAACTGATACACTGCTTTTTATTCCACTTTTTGCCTTTCATTTTACATGTCAGATAAAGAGTTGAACATGGTAACTTGCAAATCAGTGATTTTATGTTGGAAATATTAAAATAAGATGCAACAAATTCTTGTGAAATCTGTGCAGAGACTCAATGGCACCATTTCTCATAAATGAATGGCATCTTGGCTTTTCTGGTGTCCTGACGATAGCTACAGAGCTCTTCACACATGGGCTCCTCCCAGAAGCCTTCTCCAGATGCATATATCACATCAATTTTTTGAACAATAGAGTAACCATTGTGTTCCTAAGAGAGAAGTCCGCTCTATTTCCTCACAAAATAACCAATTTTGAGAACATTAGATTAAACCCTATGAATATGTTTATATAAGAAAATCTAAGAGGAAAATCATACTTGTGTCAGTAAATTCTTTTGAGTAGAAGAAGCAGGGCTCAGAAACATCCACTTATCAAATGCTCTGATATCTAAAATTATGTAAATAACTCTTTTCCTTTCTTTCAGGGAGTAGACTGTCTTTTTAACAGTGTTGTGAGGGCATTTGTATTTGCCCATGTGTACAGAACACTGCACTTAACCTTTGTGACTGAATAATCACACTAGTGTCATGATAAAACGTCTTCCGGAGACCACCTTTTAATTTATTTTCAAACCTTTAATAAGGCTTAGAGCAACTGATCAAATTATTGCCACAGCAAGCTAAAAAAGGTAACCATGGAAATTCCGAGATATAAACAAGAGAAGTACAGGTCACTTTTCAAGAAAGGTAGATTGTATCCATTCTGGCTATTGGCCTCTTTGAGAAATGTTAGCAGTAAACATTAGAAGTAGCGTCACATGCTTACGGAGGCTGTACTCCTGACCTGAACTCTTTACTATTGGCTGTAGGATTTCAACCTTCTACACTTAAATCAGAGCAAATGGACTTAAGGACAACTTGCAAGAAAATCACATTTCACCTCTTACGTTAAAACAACCAGGGGTTCATTCTATGAAAGCTGGCTTGAGAGCAAAGCAGAAGAAGAACCAGAAGCCAGGCAGCGTCCTCTGCAGCATCTCTGGATGCTGACTTCCTCACTGCCTGGTACAATAGTAGTACCTATCCAAGGCCCATATGTCTTTACTGACGCTTCACCGGGTTTACTGTAAATGTTCTTTGTATTTTCTTTTCTTGTTTTAGGACCCAACTGGGGTGGATTTCCTAGTTCGTTGACATGGCTATCTGATATACTTACTCTGGAATATTTTCTTGACTTTTCCTATGGCTTTCTTTGTTTATGAAATACGTTTCCGGTTTCTTTTTACAGTGGCTGTTATTTTGGGCTCCCATGCTTCCTTAAGCTCAAGATTTAGGTTATTTCCTTTGAGAGTGATAGCAGAAATTATAGGGTTTTCTTTCTTCCAGTTGTCAGGGCAATCTCAGCATCTGCTGCTTTGGCCCCACAGCTGGGGAGGAGCAGCTCCTTTGCAGGATAGGGGTAAAAGAGATTGTCTCGGTAAATGTCATCAGCCCTCCCCCCCACCCCCACACCCCTGATGCTGGCAATCTCAGCGACTGGAAAGCTTCACAGTCTTCATAAATAAATGGCCTGAGCCTGCACATCTGCGTTGCTATGGATAATGCTCTCGCATCATCTCCTAGGCATCCACAGGGTTCTAGAACCAAAAGCCATCTTGAGATGTTCTCTACTTCTGAGGTGGTTCTGCTCTCAGGATCAGAAACCATGGCACGGTTCCATCTCCGGTGTCCCGCATCCCACAGTGGGTAGCTAATCCCTGTATGAACCCAAGTTGGCTTAGCAGAGTAGCTCTGACTCGGACCCTCCAGATGTCCCATAACTAGGGATGGCGGTTGCAGTAGGCCAAAACCACATGGCACTACCCTCCTACACTGGAAGTGTAAAGAGCACGATCTCAGAGACCAATGGCATGAAGACTCATGTGTGGGTTTGTAACAACGGTATCGTGATGGAAAGCAGACGCCCATGCAGTCCCAACTGCCTCTTCCCACTCAGTGCACACAGATAAATATCACTTGCAGGTGCTGAAACATCCCAGAGCAATGCCATGACTCAACCTCCTTAGGACACACGGCCAAAGGAACCTCGAGGGCAACATTGCCTGATTGCAGTCATGCCTTGCTCCTACTTGGTAGATGCTATCGATGGTTCAGAACAACTGGTCTATTAGTTCACCCTTATTGTGTGCAGCTGGAGGTGGCTGGGGTCCTGCTCCTGGGCTATCAGTTCCTTACCAACAGAATAAGGGAGCATACATTTCCTGCTGACCCTGCCCCATACAAGTTACCCCACAATTTGTCTAACCATGTGCCACCATCATGACTGACCGTGGCCACCACAGGATGGGTGTTCTGCATCTAGGCACCAGTTTATATTGCACGTTGTCTGACCTCGCACCCTATCTGGTCAGTGGACAAGTGCTTCAGGCTTTTCCTTACTACTGGTGCCACCAGTGATGGAGGTCCTCATGGTAACAAGTTGGTACCAACAGCACTCGAGGAAACCCACCTCACGTGGCCTCCCATTGTAGGAGTGACCATACAGTGAGCATCCTATAAGCTTCGTTTAGTCAACATCCACTTGCACTGTTTTATAGGATCTACAGAGACAGTGGTGTCTAACACCATGTGTAGTGTTCCCAGACTCATTAACCACAACCAAGGAGACCCCGTTGATGACCTCAGCACACAGGACTCCAGCTCCATCTGCTTACTGTCCGTCCTCCTAAACTCTGTTGTCTCGGGTCCAAGAAGATAAGAAATGGTGGAAGAATCAGAGGATATCTTAAGGACAATCAATCTGTGTTCAGAAGTAACAAAATACACATAGGCTATAGTCTATAAGGTTCAGTTGCCTCTTATGAAGTAATTGCGTCCGTTTAGCATCGAAGTTGGTAACTAACAGAAACAGCAGTGCACTGGGAAAGCCAGCTGAGATCCCAACCGTATGAACCCAGGGCCAGATGAAGTAGAGTGCCATCCACCTCTGCCTTCCATCTGACTACTTTCAGTAACTGGAAACTGGAATGAGTGTGTGTGTGTGTGCGTGTGTGTGTGTGTGTGTGTGTGTGTGTGCGCGTGTGTGTGTTTCCTGACAGCAATCACTTGGTTTTTAAATGTTTACTAAAAATAATACTCTGGCTCCTTAGCTATTACCCACTACTAACCCATCCTCCTGCCAAAATGATGGAACTATCCTGTCCTTGTCTGTATTCTTGTGGCTGTTCTCTGCTCTCCCTCCCCTCCCACCCCCATCTCATCCTCTTCATGGAGTCTTTTGATCCTCTTCCTAATACTTCAGCCTCTTCAACTCCCCTCTGGGGAAGGAACTTACTCTTTACCATCAGTGGCTCTTTTGATCCCATTCCCTGTGCCTCTTCCCAATCTGTTTCTGTTCTCTCCCCTGCCTTACATTCCAGCGAAGCTCTCTTTAGTAAGCCTCCCACAGAAGGGAAGATGGGCTTCTCCTTTGGTTAAGCTCTCGGTGCTTAGTCCCAGCCCTCTCCTGTGTTTCCACTTTATTTCTGGGTGTGCTTTTTGTGGTGGCTGCTACTGTTAATTTGGCCCCTTTGTCTTTTAAAAAACTAGTTCTTTGCTAAGATCACTTCATCTGTTTCATTTGTTGTTCACCTCCCCCCAACCCCCAACACACACCTCCTTTTCTTCTTTGGTATTGGGAATGTAATCCAGAGCCATGCACATGCTAAGCTAAGCATATGCTCAAAACTGAGCACAGCCCCCGGCACAGCTGCTGTTCTCAAATGTACCCACTGGATTGGACTTTCTGCCACACTCCAGGGACTTCTGACCCCTCGGACCTCTACCAGAATGGATGGTTAAGCAAGGAATGGATGCCCCTCCCCTTTAAACTGTGCACTTTTTATATGAGATCCAGGACTTCATTGCTTCTGAATCACAGGGTGAAACTGACTTTGTATCTGGTAAGGTAATCTAGGCTCCCCACAGTTGGAAGAAACTGGAGTTTGGGTGGAGGGCATGCGGGGGAGAGAAAAATCATGATTTATTCTCTGCCTGGAACACATCTGTTGGCGATGGAGGGGTTGGCTCTGCCACTGATGAGGAGGCTACACAGCTTGAGCCTGTCACTCTTGGGTGCCTGTTAGGCACCTTGCTGCTCTTTGCTGCTGTAGCAGAGAAAACCTGGGGATTAGCATTTCTTCTCCTCACAGACAAGGACCCAAGCCAAGTTGGGGGGGGGGGGAAGCATGGAGAGATTTCAAAGTGTTCTTTCTTGGGTATGTTATGTTATTAACACATGGCTTTTTTCCTGTTGTCTTACAATTGTATTTTGAATGGACCAATAGCAATTGTATATATAGCTGCAGTGACATTTTGGTGTGTGCTTATGATGCCAAATGATTAGCCTGAGATGACTGATACATGCAGCATCTTCATACTGCTTCATTTTTCCTTTTTACGGTGACTGGGATAGACTCCAGAGTCTTTTGCATATGAGGCGAGAGTTCCACCACTGGGCAACACTTGCAGCCCTCACCGTAGCATTGATTCTAGTGGCCTGACTGTACAGCAATCGAAGAGATTATTCTGACCTTTGACCCTCTCCTTCTCAAGTCCTTCCCTGGTTCCCGGCCTCTACTCGGTGCCATTTTACTCTTATAATTAAACTCTGAGATTCTACCTATATGTTAGCTCACACAGTATTTGTTTGGGTTTCTGGCTTATGAGACAACATAACACCCTTCATGCTGACACATGCTGTCTCAACTGAGAGGACCACCCCTTTCCAAGGCTGAATTGCATTCCTGATCACTAGGGTTCCTTTACCTATTCAATGATGAACATGGAGTTGCCTCTATATCTTGGTTCTTATGACTAGTGCTGTAGTGAGCGTGTGTAGGCAAGGCACACCGATTTCAATGTCTTTCTCAGCCAGGTAATAGAGCATGACCATCAAGAGTTGCCATTCTGAGACCCCTGCAGGGACAGGGATGAGGCCACTGAGAAATCAATCAGCTCCTCCCTAGTCAATTCCAGACAGGTGACAAAGGCGAGTCTTTGAATGAGATGGTGACATGGAAACCGTGCAGTGAACTAAGAGGCTGTGCAGGGCACAAAAAGAGCAGATGCAGACACAGAAGTGAAGGGTGAGAAAAAAAAAATCTGCTAATTCTTGCAGAAGCAAAGGGCCTAGCTCCCAGCTCCCAGCTCCCAGCATGCCTCACACCAGCCAGAGGAATGATCAAGCAGGACCGGAGACATCAGACTCAGTCTTTAGAATTCACATTCATTTTCTATTGCTCAGAGTAGGAGACAGAGAGAACAGCATGTCTTTGTCCTCAAGGGTTTTTCACCCACCTAGCTCAGAGTAAGGGACAGACAAGACCATGTCTTTGTCCCCCTCACAGGGGTTTTTAGCCCACCTAGCTCTTCACAGTCTCCACCTTCTTTTCAGGATGTTAAAACCCTGGGTTTGATATCCAACCACACTCGATTCTCACCACACTTAGCATATTTCTAAATTTACAATTAGAAATAGCAACAAGCTCATGGGATTGGTTTCTTGGAAATTTCTTTGAGATGTGCATCTCCCGATGTTGCCCAGACTTGCTGTGAGCTCCTGTGTACAAGAGACCCCCCTGCCTGAGCTCCCCAGGTAGTTGAGATGACAGGTGTACAACACCATCCACACCTGTCGGATGTTAACATTTAATTTTTCTGAAGATGTTTACCACGAATATTGGCTGAAACAGAGACTACCATTGAATATTGGTTTGGGGGGGGCGGAAACTCTGTAAACCTTTCTTTAAATAAAATGTGGAGAAAAAGGGCCTGAATAACCCGGAGTAGGAAGGGAGATGGTGTGAGCAAATAAGGCAAGAAAGTAGCAGAAATCTAGATGAAGACTAACAAGCCTTTTGCAGCTCCTTTTATTTAATTGCCTCTTCGGTTTTCCTTGGACACCATAGAAAATGCCTCAGTGCAGAGTGGAGGCCGTCAGCCTAATGACGAAGCTCTCCAGCAGTGCTGACTAAAGAAACCTTAATGGGCACACATGGTTTGCCCATCTATTTAAATCAGCTTCACTAGACAGTTGCTTAACCATGAACATCTATTTGTTAGCTCCAACTCTCCTTAAAACACCTGCTCCTGACTCTATCGGGTAAACGTGGAAAATCCAGGGTTGGTTTGGATAATCATGGTCAGGAGGCATGATAAGAAATTTCCAATGGGGAGACAAAACCTGTAGAGACCATCTCCAGCAGAGAAGCACGGCCCCACCCCCCCAGTTGAGGGATGGGGTCACCTACCCATCTCAAAATATTTAACCCAGAATTGTTACTGTCTAAAGGAAGTGTAGGGATGGAAAATGGAGCAGAGACTGAAGGAAAGGCCATTGGGAAACTGCCCCACCTGGGGCTCCATCCCATCTGCAGATACCAAATCCAGACACTATTGCTGATCCCAAGATGTGCTTGTTGGCAGGAGCCTGATATAGCTGTTCCCTGAGAAGCTCTGCCAGCATCTGACCAATATAGATGCAGATACTCACAGCCAACTATCAGGCTGAGTCCAGGGACCCAAAATGGAAGAGTTAGGGGAAGGGATGAAGGAGCTGAAGGGGATTGCAACCCCATAGGAAGAACAATATCAACTACAGAGATCCAGAGGGACTAAACCACCAACCAGAGAATGGACGGACCCATTGCTCTAGCTGCATAAGTAGCAGAGGATGGCCTTGTTGGCATCAATGAGAGGAGAGGCCCTTGGTCCTGTGAAGGCTTGATGTCCCAGCAGTGAGGCTGGAATGGGGTGGGTTAGGTGGGAGAGCACCCTCATAGAGGCAAAGGGGAGGAGGGATGGGAAGGGGGACATTTGAAATGTAAATAATTAAAATAACCAAAAAAAAAAAAAAAAAAAAAAAAGAAAGGAAGAAAGGAAGAAAAAGAAAGAAAGAAAGAAAGATGATGGTTTACTTGGGGATGACTTCCTGTAAACTCCCAGGTTTATCTCTCAGCAACTAAACTTCTAGAAAGAGCTGATGTTACTTCTCCAGTCAGTTCCAGCGGGTGGACTCCTACCATTACCTTGACAACAGGCTGTTTATTTGGCTTTCCTATTTTCATATGTTGGGTGTATGAATATTCTGCATGTATGAGCATGCACGGGGGGGGGGGGACTGATGTTGATGCCAGAAGCCATCCCTAATCACTGGCCCACATTTTTTCATCGAGGCAGGGTCTCTCAATCATACACAAGCTTTGCCAATATGGCTCATCTTGCTTGCCAGCTTGCTGCAGGGATCTTCTGTCTCCATCAGGGATGATTCCTGATGTCCACCTCAGGCCTCCACATGTATGCACATACATGCAGACGACACATACAATCTCATACTTGAAAAATCAGGGGGAGAACACACATGAAGTACACCTGGCAAGAGTCAGTTTTCCCCACCTGGGGGTTCCAGAGATAGGAATTCAGGTCGTCAGGCTTGGCATCGAGCACACCGACTCACTGGGCCATCTCCCAGGCCCCTCTGAACTTGACTTTTTCTCCTATGCTAAATGCATACACACAGGAGTGCTCTCTGCGACTGTCTCATGGAGGAAGGGCCCATGGAAGTAGATCAGAGGGAGGCTGGACTGGGAGCGGGGTGAAAACCAGTGTGACAACCACAGCAGCATCCACACTGTGGTCTCATCAGGTGGAACCTTGTTACTACCCGTAGGGTTAACTGTTGGGCACCTACTGTGTGCTTTTGCTACCACAGTCATGTAAACTCAATACCCTAGCTGCTGTTGAGCTTCCCCTTTCCTTGCTAGCTACTAACTCAATCTCAGGAATCAATACATTTGGGCAATACATATAGTTTTAGGTCAACGTGACACAAGGTAAACATCATCTGAGAGAAGGGACCCTCAATTAACAAAATGCCTTCATAAGACTGGGCTGTATGCAAGTCCGCAGGGCGTTTTCTTTAATAGTGATTGATGGGGCAGGGATAAATCTACTGTGGATGGTGGCATCCCTTGGCTGGCGATCAATGTCCATGGGGAACAAGCCCATAAGCAGCATCCCTCCACGGCCTTTGCATCAGCTCCTGCCTCCAGGTTCCTTCCCTGTTTGAGCTCCTGTCCTGACTTCCTTTGATGATGACCGGTGATGTGGAAGTGGAAACTGAATAAAACCTTCACTCCCTGCATTGCTTTCTTTGACCATGGTGTTTTGTTACTGCCAAAGAAATCCTAATCAAGACAATATTTGATGGACCACTCAGAGGTCCCAAGTCTACCCGGGGCTAGGTCGGGACTGCATCTTTTCTACTCCACGGTGACAGCAGAGGATTCAGCAAAGCTGTCTTGCTCACCTTCTCCAGGTTCTGTTCCCCACTCTCCACTGACATCCAGACACCTGCAGAACCTCAACGCCTCCAACATCCCCATCTTTAAGGCCCTAGGACTGACCCATCATTCTCTTCCATCCTTTTGTGGCGTTTGCATCTTTGGGTATATGGCAACCATCTAGCACCTGGCTTTCATATATGTTATAATAACAACCTGGATATCTCCCATGAATGGGGGAATCACTGAATCATAATGAAATCAACATCTCCCTAACGTACTCAATAATTTGTGTGGGGATTTCACACAGAAGCTTGGTTCGCCAATGAAAAACTACCCCCAAAGAATCAATATGTGAATGAGCTGTTAAAAGAAGGATTAGACCTCAGCCCTGAGCGTCATAAATACAAGGAGACCAGTGAAAATCAGCAAGGGCCCTGAGTGGCCCAAGAATATCAACACAGTGTTGTCCATGGACTTTAGTAGTTCCAACAAACAGGCAAGGAGAACTTACCTCCATCACATGTCCTGTGAGAAAGATGGCCAAGGTGCATTTCTCAGCAGCTCCGGGCTTCCAGGGAGAGAACACATGGGGCCCCTGGGGCCATTCACCTCACATTGTGTATGGACAGCAGGACTGAAGAGAGAACACACATCATTTACCACCAAGGTAGGAAACTGTCCTCAGAGAGGAACATCTTATTTCCCTTGCTCTTGTCTACCTGAGCTTTTAGGAGGAGATTTTTCCTTGGCTAGGACTAGGCAATGTCTACTCTCCTTCTGCTAAGGCTCATGGCAAACCAGAGCTCTATCCCTCTAAAGTTCCCTCTGCGGGAACCAGTGAGTTTCCTAGGTTGATTTACAGAGCATGGGTGACCCCCAAAATCTGCACAAGGATAATGGCTTCCCCGTGGCCATGCAGATGGAGACCCTCTCCAATCTTCGCCCAGTGTAAATACTCTAGCCCCTTCCTGAGACCGTGAGAAATCAGGGCAGAATTGTATACAACTGGCTGGGAGGAGTAGCTGGAAACTCAGGTGAGGGTTCTTAGGACCCTCCCACCTGCTCTGCCTAGGAAGTCTGCCATCAAGTCCAGCCATGACCGTCTTTTGTAAGCAGGCATAGTTGAACTCCTGAAGACTCAGCTTGCCCTGCACAGAGGATATTCCTGGGCAATCCCTGTGAAATCAAAAGGTAAATAGAGCAGAAGGAACCAGTGTGCTCCAACATCTGGCTGGCAGCTGTCCGTCAGTGCTGCTTTGTCGCCTGAAAAGGGGGGAGCTGTTGTCCCCCTTGTGTCTGACCTGCAAGGTAAGCAAGCTTGATGGCCAGACCACATGAGCAGCAAAGGAAACACGAAAGAAAAGCTAAGTAGTTGTGATTATATGAAAATGGAACTACTTAGAAATGTTTCCTGTGGGCTGCAGAGATAGCTCATCGCTTAGAAGTACTTGCTGTTCTTCAAGAGGACCAGACTTCAGTTGCCAGCACCCATTGGGGGGGAGGGGGTGGCGCAGCTTACAACTTCCTATAACTCTGGGCCAAGGGGATCTGACATCCTCTTCTGGCCTCTACTGCTATTTTCAACCCCCACATACTTTTAAATAAAAATACGTTCAAAAATGAAATATTTATTTGTGGTCATTATGCTTTAGAGGAATTCATTAACAGGTATGCCTAATACAAAATGTGCTTCTTAAGTACTCAGAGGTAAAAAGCCAATCATCTTAGTTCATCTTAGTAAGGCTGGATGTACAGAAGTTATGTTCATCAGAAAGTTTTAGAGAGCAGGCACTGAGCTTTCCAAAGCCTCACTGTCATCTTTGTGTGTGATATTTCATTCTGTTTCCGCACCAGGCGTGGGTGATCTGTGTGTCTAGATGTGGACTTTCTACCAGATACTGAGTTTAAATGGATTTGAAAATAATTGGCGTTTCCCCACACTTTATTATATTTTCTTAATACAAACTAATACTTTATATATGATATTTTATGACACATTGGAAACGTTATGCACACATAAAAGTTAAAAAAATTATAGCAAACATTGACATCCCACCTGGTTCTGTCAAGGTTGCATTGCTGTGAAGAGACACCATGACCATGGAAACTCATGAAGGAAAGCATTTAACTGGGACTGGCTTATAGTTTCAGAGGTTTAGTCCATTATGGTCATGAGAGGGAGCATGGGGGCATGCAGGCAGGCATGGTGGTGAGAAGCTGCAGTGACAGGATCTGGATAGGCAAACAGCAGGAGGACAGGAATTGAGACACTGGGCCTAGGTTGGGTTTTTGAAATTTCAAGTTTCACCTTCACTGACACTCTTCCTTCATGGAGGCCACACATACTCCAACAAGGCCACACCTCCTTATCATGCCATTTCCCAGAGACCAAGCATTCAAATCGATGAGCCTCTGGGGGCAAACCACCATACCATATTTAGACTTTTACTAAACTCAAAGAAAGTACCCCCATTCCTTTCTAGGAATTTCAACCCTCTTTCTCCAAATGTAAAAATTCTATTTTCATCTAACTGAAATTTTAACACTGAAATTTAAATACAACTTCAATCTCTAAATGCTTACATCATTTTTAAGTAGCTAGATATTTACATAACCTTTTCAATATTAGCATTTTTCATTTTTAATTTCTTGGTTTTTTTTTTCTTTTTTGTGACAGCGTATCATGTAGCCCAGGCTGGCCTCTAACTTACTATATAGTTGAGGATAGTATTGATTTCCTGATTTTCCTGTGATGCTTCCCAATTGTTGGAATTATAAGCAAGTGCCACCACACTGAGCCTAACAATTTTACTTTTTTTTTTTTTTTTTGCTTTTGTTTTTCATTTTTCGAGACAGGGTTTCTCTGTATAGCCCTGGCTGTCCTGGAACTCTGTAGACCAGGCTGGCCTCGAACTCAAAAATCCACCTGGCTCTGCCTCTCAAGTGCTGGGATTAAAGGCATGCGCCACCACTGCCTGGATTACACTTTTACTTTTTAGAGTAAGGTATCTGATGCTTAAGTCTTATTTCCATAAATATACTAGAGTTATTATCCCATAAGCAATCACCAGTCATTAGACAGAACATTACAGGGAGAGGTGAAATATGGAATTCAGGCTTTCATTTGTAAAATGGATGAAGGAATTAAGCTTTCAACAGAAGTGGAAAACATTCATGTTATCTGCAGGAACAAAGGAATTTGAATTATTAATGGCAGGTGGAGCCTTGGAGAACATAAATCTTACTAAATGTTCATGAACTTTATGGGTAAATTTGGTAATTTGGTGGCCTAGCATTAACAAAGCACTACTTTTTATTTTGTTATTTAATTATAATAGTAATCGTAACATGCTTCTTTTCAGTTCACCTTAATAATTCACTTCCATTTTAAATTTCATCTTTATTATAACTAAAAGAACCATTGAACCTTTACTTTATAACCTAGATGTAGGTTATTTTAAATCCTTACTTTTAAAACAAAACCACATACACAACACACACACACACACACACACACACACACACACAAACACACAAATTGTCAGCTGAGATTTGTTATTCGAGGCAAGTCTAACTAGACTGGACTTGGTTTTAAACACATGAACCTTAGAGAGATAAACTTGGTGGAACATTGCTTGAAATACACAAGTTCCTGAGTTTAATCTCAATACTGAAAAAGGAGGATGATGAAGAAGAGGGAGAAGAGGAGGGGGAGGAGGAGGAGGGAGAGGAGGAGGAGGAAGAGGAAGAAGAATTATTATTTAGAAACCAGCATGTTGAAGAGGCAACTCAGGAATCTAAGTCACATGGTTATAGTGATGTAAATTTATATGTTGATTATTTCTAGTTGAGGTTTAAAATAGCATGTCTTGGGATCCATATGCATATATAATGGTTACTATTACCAACCAACCCTACAGGATCTAATATCATCGAGGACACAGACCTCTAGGTATGATCATGAGGGTTTTCTCTGGATTAAGTTTACTGAAGTGGGAACTCACTTTAACTATGGGAGGCACCATTCCTTGGGCTGGAGTCCTTCACTGACTACAAAGGAGACAGAGAGTTAGGCAACAGCATCCTTCACTCCATCCTTCCTGACTGTAAGAAGGATGTGGCCTATGGTGCGGAGTGTAGGTTAGTTCTTTCTGAATGAGGCACCTTCGAAGGCTCACATTGCTCCTGGATGAACTGTGGGGTCTTTTACAGTAGGCTGTGAGTCTCAAAGGTTCATACACCTTTCGGTCCTTTGATCCACTGGAAGGTGGAAATGGGGGGAGAGGTGAATGAGATATTCTCAAAGCAGTGATATTAATCCTTCAGTCCATCAAAGAATCACCTGAATTCTCAATAACAGTGTGTATGTATGAGATGGGACCCAAGACTATACTTCTAATAAACTCTGAGAGATAATGCTCCTCTCTCACCCAAGCAGAACAGTAAGTTCTGGCTCTAGAGAAGGGGCTGGAACAAGATATTCCTGAGGCAAGCCCTTCCCAGAAGGGAAGTGTCACCAAAGCTGGGCAAATCCACCCACTTGAGCTGCCAAGGCTCAGTACTTAATCAATTCCTTTCTTCCCATTCAACTCACCTTTTGACATTTTTTTTTCCTTTCAGGCAAAAATGAGTTCATATCAAAAGCTGTCTATTTCTTCAGTCTCAAGAGATAATCAAGAGCGAGGGTTTTGGCAATCATCAACAAAGGGAAAAGGTAGTGTAGAAAGCCCAAACGCCCACATGATGCTTGACATTAACCCCAAACACCCACACAGGACCTATCATCAAGAGTTGTCAGGGAACCTCTCTAAGGGACAAGCACAGATATGTCTTTACCGGCAACATCCCACAAATGAATATGTAAGCTTTAACCAAATGAGTAATTATGGATGATGATGGATCAACACTGGAAGCAATAAAAATAAAATAAAATTATCTACAACTTAACACACAGACTGCTAATATCTTGGGGGAATGGAGTTCTATGTCTGTCTGACTCAATTCCTCACACAATATACATCGTTTAATGTATTTCAGTACATTTTGCATTATATTACTAATTGGATACTCTTACAAAAATAAATTTTCCTACTCACACATCTTTTAAGATATTTTTAAAGATTTATTTCTTTTTATTGGTTATTTTATTTATTTACATTTCAGATGTTATCCCCCTTTCTGTTTTCCCCTCCGCAAACCCGTATCCCATCCTCCCTTCCCATGCTTCTATGAGGTGTTCCCCTATCCACCTACCCACCCACTTCTATCTCACTGCCCTGTCATTCCCCTACACTGGGTTATCTAGCCTTCACAGGACCAAGGGCTCCCCCTCCCACTGATGTCCAGCAAGGCCATCCTCTGCTACATATGCAGCTAGAGACATAGGTCCCTCCACGTGTACACTTTGGTTAGTGGTTTTGTCCCATGGAGGTCTGGTTGGTTGATATTGTTCTTTCTATGGGTTGCAAACCCCTACAGCTCCTTCAATCCTTTCCCTAACTCCTCCATTGGGAGTCCAATGGTTGGCTGGGAGCATCTGCATCTATATTTATCAGGCTCTGGCAGAGCCTCTCAGGAGACAGCGATATCAGGCTCCTGTCAGCAAGCACTAAAGATCTATTTCATAAAAAGTATGTACAGATGTGTGTCTGTATGTGGATAGGTGCACATCAGTGCAGGTAACTGAGAAGGCTGAGTGTAGCATCCCTGAATGTGGAGTTACAGATGGTTGTGAGCTGCCTGATATAGGTGCTCAGAAACAAACCTGGGTCCTCTGGAAAAGCAAGGAGAACTCTTAACCACTGAGCCACCTTTCAGCCCCTATTAGTTTATCTTAATCAGCGAAAGTACTTTAAACAGCTGCTCATTCATAAGTCTCCAAGAGTAGATTCCTTTGAAAAATTTGAAGCTATGTCTTTACAGACCATGTCATGTACTATAAGCATTAATTGCAGACATTAGAACAACTCAGAAAACTGTAGTGCATAAAACAATTTGAACCCCCCACGCCCAGAAGTCCCTTGAGTGCATAAACCATCAGAAAGGCAGCTAATTAAAGGAAATCATTTTTTTTAAATGAGATTAGGCCACACAGTATTTTTCTATATAAAATGGACTTGATTAATTCCTTTAGCCAAATATGCATATAACAGAGGCAGAGAAAATGAAGTCTGGCCATAAAGCCAGTCCTGTACATGAGTAAAATACTCACCCCTTAAATGTCCTGAATGCTGAATTTCTGTGCCTTGTCATTGTGACCTGTAAGGTAAAAGATGTCCTGAGGATTAGTGACATCTATATTACATAGCGGTGTCTGGACTGGTGATTCATAGATGCTAGAGTTATCTTTAGCATTCGTTCAATTATATAGATGTGTTGGAAAGAAAACAGGTGATGAAGCATCAG
Source organism: Mus pahari (assembly GCF_900095145.1). Lineage (NCBI taxonomy): Eukaryota > Metazoa > Chordata > Mammalia > Rodentia > Muridae > Mus > Mus pahari. The sequence goes on along the minus strand of NC_034605.1, from coordinate 45,563,101 downwards.
AAGTAATGTTATGTTTTGGGATTTTTTTTTTTTAAGAAGAAGGAGAAAGAGAAGAGGAGAAGAGTGTCAGCGACCCTCCCGCCAGCAAGAATGACGCCGCACAACAGGATTCTTCTACACACGTTTATTGGGAGAGCTTGATTGCTGTGGTGAAAGACCCCAAACCCTAGAACTAGAGCTGCTTTTATTGGCCTAGGACTGGCATGGCCATGTCTGATTGGTTCTGCTTTCAGTCCTTAATTTACATGCCCCGGGACGGGCTGTGACTTGGCGTGAAACCCATTTGCACCTGCGCACATTGGTTGTTTACCCGAAATACACAGGCAGTGGCCAGTGGTAGCCAGTGCCATCTTGTAATGGTGTTACGTGGCTTCCCACAACTCCCCCTTTTTTGTTTGATTAATCCTAATCCATCGATCCATGTATGAATTTCATCAATCCACAGAAATCAAGATGGAATAAAGATAGACCTCCTTAGGACACCTTATCGCATGCAATGAGATAAGACTCAGCGATGTGCAAAGGCTGTCCTAAGTAGCCAAGCTCACTCATCCCAGTGCAATGGGTAATCAAAACCCCGTGGGGTGCAAGAGTTGAGGACTCAAATGCCTTAACCATACCTCAGAGGAGGCCCCCTGTTCAATGGCCATTAGTGCTTGGGCTATAACCACCTTGTCACGTTTTTGTTGAGATCTGAATTTGCAGACCAAC